>NW_011495059.1:4722098-4756419 GCF_000754665.1 Bison bison bison | reverse complement strand
TTCATGGCTGCAGTCACCATCTGCAGTGATTTTGGAGTCCCCCCAAAATAAAGTCTGACACTGTTTCCACTGTTTCCCCATCTATTTCCCATGAAGTGATGGGACCGGATGCCATGATCTTCATTTTCTGAATGTTGAGCTTTAAGCCAACTTTTTCACTCTCCACTTTCACTTTCATCAAGAGGCTTTTTAGTTCCTCTTCACTTTCTGCCATAAGGGTGGTGTCATCTGCATATCTGAGGTTATTGATATTTCTCCCGGCAATCCTGATTCCAGCTTGTGTTTCTTCCAGTCCAGCGTTTCTCATGATGTACTCTACATAGAAGTTAAATAAACTGGGTGACAATATACAGCCTTGATGTACTCCTTTTCCTATTTGGAACCAGTCTGTTGTTCCATGTCCAGTTCTCAGCATGGACTAAAAATGTGAGTCCAGCCTATACAGGGTTCATATGCGAACCAATAAAATGTTTAATTTAATGCTCATCACAGAATAAGCTTTCAGGAAACAGTTTTGGTTTGTTGAATTGCCTATTTACTCCTTCGTAGCACAAACTCTGGGGTCGGGGGCACTCAGCAGGCCAGACTCCTCATGCCCTCATGTCCCTGCCTGTGGATTTTTACCCTCATCGGTCCCATCTGGATGCCCCCTCCCCCAGCCCATCACTACCACCATCCTGCCCTGCTGTCCTTACAGCTCAGAATGGCCCCATCTGTACTGGAGCCTTCTCTCCCCAGCAGCTGCCTCTTCCTCCTCCTGTGGGATTTCCACCCTGCAACACTCAGTCTGGCAGGAAACAAGAGACTGATTTAATTCTAAATTAGCTGTTCTCTTCCTCAAGGCTTATTCCCACCAATGGGCTGGGGAACTCTTTGAGGTCAGTATAATTGGAGATAGATTTAAAATGTTAAAACGTTGAATTTCCTTGACATTTGAAAGTTCAGGATATGATATTTAATTATGGAGCTGGAATAAAGTTGTTTTCCCCCTTCATTTCCCTAAACATGGGCCTCGTGAAAGAGCCAGTATTTATTGAAAGATGACTTTCAACTATGGTTAGTAACTTACATGTATGATTTCATTTAATCCCTATAGGAACTCTTTGAGATAGCTGCTGGCTACTGTTAAAATTCTTTTTGTGAAGGAGGAAGCTGAAGCTCAGAGAGGTTAAGTAACTTGTCTAGGGTCACACTGCTATTAAGGGGGTAGAGTCAGAATTTGATTCTAATCAACCTAGCATCAGAGCATTAGCTACTATGTTCGATGTCTCCATCATCATCAAAAAGACAACAGAGCATTTTTGAGAGAATCTCAGGAAAAATGGAGAAGGAAATGGCAACCCACTCCAGTACTCTTGCCTGGAAAATCCCATGGACAGAGGAGCCTGGTAGGCTACAGTCTATGGGGTCGCAAAGAATCGGACATGACTGAGCGACTTTCTTTCAGGAAAAATAGGTTTATTTAGAATGAACTAATAACTTGTTGAATGCCTCCTGAGTGGGCACTGAAAAACACTTTGATATATATTATCTCAGATAATCTTCAGCACAATCCTAGAGGGGAAACATTCTATTCCTTGAATGAGGAAATCGAGGAGCAGAGAGGTCAAGTGACTTACTCAAGGGAGCGCAGCTCACAGGTGACAGATGTTTCTGGTATGTTAAGCTAAATCTAGTAACACAAAGCTCCAATCCTTTTTTCCTTGTCTTAACAACAATGCCTCTGCTCTCAAATCGACTTTAACTCCACAGAGCAATTATTCTTGCACTGAATCCTTATTGCCTCATGGTGTCTTTTCACTTCAGTGTCTCCTATATGACCATCCCAGGACAGGCTTCTAGCAGAGTCAGTGAGAGAAGCAGGAGCCTGTGTGTTCCTACCCTACCCTCTCCTCCGTCTGGCCCTTCCCCATGCAAGTCCAAGGTTAAGGCAGCCCACCGGGGCCCACTGTAGACTTCCTGGAGAGTAATGCTCTGCTCTGAGGTGATAGAGAGCTCTGTGGCAAGCCCAGCAGAGGTATTGGAGAAAGATCCATCACCTCTGAGTGATCGGTGACCCACAGGTACCGCTCGTGGAACCTAATGACCAGTCACTCAATTACAGGCTCAGTGACATGTTTATAAGGGTGAACTTTAGAGTGCTATTAGGGAGCAGACAGATGAACTATAGCTGTGCCTGCAGGGCTGAGCTCACCCAGCCCAAATGCCTCTGTGGACCCATTACCCAGTAATTAGGGGATTTTTAAGTAGGAAGTAAGGAGTTAAATTATTGCTTAGATTATTGCTTCACTTGTCACTTGGAAAGTGCTGCTTTGGAGAAAGAAGGAAAGAAGAAAGGATGGAGGGAAAAGCAGAGAGGGAGCAAGAGAGAAAGTGAGGGAATGGGGGAGAGTGAAGGCTCTGGAAAATGGGGGTTTGAGATGAGTGCTCCAGTTGGCTGCTATAACCAGAAGCTGCCAAGGATGACTGAGGAGAGATATAGACAGGTCTGGAGTCTGGGCCACCAGCTGTGGTTCCTATGAGTTACTGTGCCAGCAATATCCACTTGGTTCATGGTAGCTTACAGGGAAGATGAAGATAATTATGTCAATAGTTAATTGTGTGGTAAGGGCTTTGCTAAGTAAGCATCATCCATGCATCAGTTCACCTGAGCCTCTTTGTCCTGGGCAAGGTGGCTACTACTGTGATTCCCATTCTTCAGGTGAGGACACTGGAGCACCTCCATGTAACTAAGTAATGGAGCTGGATGACCTGCTTGATGCCAAAGTTCAGTCTCTTGAGTTCATCCTCTTGTGGCTCTGTGAGGGCCTCTGCAGATGCAAAGGATGCCCTGGACCGACTCTGCTTGCTCCAGACTTGTGTCTGCTTAGCTTAGTTCCACCTTTTCTTCTCTGGAGCAAAAATTTCCACAGATATTAATTTTTAATGTGTGTGTGTAACTTTAAATTGTATTATAAAAAATATTAAGCAGAAATCAGGGAGGCAGGATTGTATAACAGACCTCTATCCACGCACCCTTTGCTCTGCTTAAAAAATTATTAACTAGTGCCCAATCTTGTTTTTATGTAAGCTCCACACACTTCCTCTCTCCTCCTTGTATTGTTTTGAAGCAAACTCCAAATATTATTTCCTCTCTAAATGCTTCAGTATATATATCTTTAAGATACAGATTGTTTCTTAAAAATAAACAAAACACTTTGATCATATCCAAATATATTAATGCCCATTCTTTATTATCTAATCTGCTCAAATTCCCTAACCATATATATATATATATAAAATTTTGAAAGTAATTTGTTTGTTTGAATCAGTATCAAAATATGGTCTATATATTGTAATTAGTTCATAGGTATTTTAAGTCTCTCTTGACCTATTTTTTTCCCCTTGAGATTTACTTGTTAAAAAAAAAAACTGGGTTGTTTGTCTTAAAGAATTCCTCACCGTCTGCATTTTGCTGTTTGCATTTTAGTGGTGTGGTTTAACATGATGTTCCTTTGCCCCCTGGTTTTTCCTGTAAATTAGAAGTTAGATCTAGAATTCTGATCAGATTCAGGTTTTGGTTTTTGGCAAACATACTTCATACTTCATGGTACAGTGTCCTGAATATTAGAAAGTCTGGTTGACTCTTCTGATGGTAGCAACCACCACTGATCGTTTTAATCAACAATACTTTTAACCCCATCTTTCTTTCTCATTCATTTTCTGAATCTCTTTTAAAGAAATCTTCTCGTCAACTATTTATCATCCAAAGATAGAGTTTATATGAGGAAGACAAGTTAATGCTTGCCATTTCTTTCCCTTTATTTTCTAGTTTTCAAAATAATGAGCTGGTTCTCCAGCATTCAATGTGGGACACCAGTGATCTTATTTTGTTATGACTCTCATTTTGCACGCATGGATTTGAAAGTATTGGATGGATTTCAACCCGTCACAGTTGTTCTCTCACTGAGATCAAATTCTCTTGCGGACAACTCTTTAAGTTCACTTCTGAGTCCTTCTGACATGACTGCATGATTTTCCATAGTTTCTTGCTGTCTGGTTTCATGATATAGTCCAGACTCATCTTGTATGTTTTTCTCTTCCAAACTAGACAGTCCCTGTTTCTTTCAGTGGAGAATGACATTTAGACACCCACAATTTGGGTTTCAAGGTGTTCATTGCTATTGGGTTTACCATTGTTTCAAAGGCTTTTAAGTGAATGCATGTTGGGCATAACATACTTTTAAAGGGACAACACATCTTGAGTTTTCACTGAAACTTGGATCTAAGAAATGACATTATTTTCACTCACCTTTTTTGATCTTATATCTGCATTTCCTATTTCTTTTGTTGAATAATATTCCAGTTCCCAAAGGCAAACACACATGTTTTATACCAACTCAACTGTCCCAGAATAACGCTTCCACCAATGGCATGATTATTGAATATACTCTAAATTTTATTTTATTTTTAAAATTCATTTAGGCTGGGCATATCCCACAGGGGATGAAGAGTCTGATTACTGTATCTTAAAATCACTTGACATCGTTCTATCTGTGTGATTGTACCACTAGCTCAATACATAGATGTATTTGCTTAATTTGTTCATTTTTTATAAGGATTGCCTTTAAAATTGCAACTGTAAAATTATAACTTAATACATAAATAACACCCACTGATGTATAAAATTATTTATAACATTGTGTTATAATTATATAAAATGTCTTCATGGTTCCAAATCAAATCAACAAGACCGCATGTTCTACATGGACTCCCAAGTTCTCCAGAGTTGTGAAGCTCCAGTTACCCACCATGGAAACTTGCTTGAAAACCTACACTTACTGGCTGTTCTTTCTCCCCCATCTCACTTTCTCCCAGTCTTACTCATTTTCTGGGATTCTCTCTCAAATAAACTGCTTGTACTCAAATCTTTATCTCCTGGTCTGCTTCTGAGTGTTAGTCACTCAGTCGTGTCTGACTTTCTGTGACCCCATGGGCTGTAGCCTTCCAGGTTCCTCTGTCCATGGGATTCTCCGGGCGAGAATACTGAAGTGAGTCCCTTCGCCAGGGGATCTTTTGGATGCAGGGATCAAACCCAGGTCTCCTGCATTGCAGGCAGATTCTTTACCATCTGAGCCACCAGGGAAGCCTCCCTTCTAGTGTAATCCAAATAAAAGTGCACACTTTTCTCTGGTTTTGACGTAAAAATGTGCCCTAAAGGTTGATCATTCTATGTTCTGTAGATCAACATGGCTGCTGTTACTGAGGTTCCTTCCATGTTGCTAATAGGGACTTGAGGAACTGAAGTCTAGGCAGTCTCACTGGAGGAGACCCCACTGGAGGCCAGATTGTGGACCTGATGCAGTTTTTGCATAACGATGGACACCTGTTCTTTGTATAATAGGACAGTGGCTAAGAGACTTGCTTTTTGTGCCAGGTTGGTCTGGGTTTGGATCCCGACCCTGGTGGATATTGCTATGTGAGCTTAAGTTGCTTCACATCTCCGAACTTTGGTTTCCTCATTGGTTCAGTGAGCATAATGGTAGCACCTACCCTACAAGGTACATCGATGTGAAGCCCAAGAAATAAAGTGTATGGCACAGGCACACCTTCTGTAGATGTTAGCTCTCATCATCATCTTAAAATAAGAGACTTCTCTAATTCCTTTCTTCCTGAGCACAGATCATCTCTTTTCCAGGATCAGAGCTCTTGGTTCTTTGACAAAGTCTTTGCAGTATATGTGTCCTAGACTGTCTCCATTTTGGTCTGCTGTAACCAGACCAAGCTGTAAATCCACCATTAAGATGGCTTCAAGATATAGAAGCCATCTTCCCAGTGTGATGCATCTCAGGGAACTCAGTTTTAATTGCCACTGATAAAATTTCCTCATTAGAAATTTGAGAGAAATTCCCCTATTTTGAATTTTCCTAGTGGTTCTCTGCCCCTCA
This sequence comes from Bison bison bison, assembly GCF_000754665.1. Taxonomy (NCBI): domain Eukaryota; kingdom Metazoa; phylum Chordata; class Mammalia; order Artiodactyla; family Bovidae; genus Bison; species Bison bison. The sequence goes on along the minus strand of NW_011495059.1, from coordinate 4,750,492 downwards.
AGATGAGAGGACTGTCTGTCTGCTCCCAGCTCCCTGCTGGCCCTTCCTCATCCCCCCTGTCTGCCTTCCCAATAGCACAAATCTATCCTGGGTATTCCAGTAGAAGTTGGCACTGTTTCTGAATTCTAGGTATTTTCTCAGAATTGACCATGTCGTGGTTGTAACAGTGTTTTTGTTCTTTAGTCGGAGTGGAAAGTCTGTCTTAAGGACACGTTTGAGAACGAAAGTGTGACATGACCTCCTTCTCGGGAAGCAAGCTCGCCTGGGAGGCAGATAAGATGAAGGAAGAAAAAGAAGAGTATTTACAAATCTAAAAGGATGGAATGGAGTTTCCTTGCTTTACCATAGTCTATCCTGCAGGTATTTTGAGGGTTGCATCCTTAGAGGGCTCTGTAGCTGTCTGTAGGCCAGAGCTCTCAGACTGGGGAGAAGGTGCCTCAGATACAAAGTGGGAACTCCCAGGGCTTCTGCAGACCCCACACCCCAAATAACACCCTCACATGCCAGAAGTAGAAGAACATTATCTAGAGTTTTAGCTAAAAGAACTTCTCAGAGGCTGAGCAGGAGGCTTGAGAAATCATCCCCAGCAAGAAAGAGCTTTGCAATATGAAATAAATGCACAGTTGTTCCTGGGAGTGGGGGTTTTGGAAGTGGGAATTTAGTTCATAAGGGATGACACTGGCCAGGCAGGACAAAGCCATTGGACATGTGTTTTATAAGATCTAAAGATTCTTTGGATAACAGATACAACACCCTGACACTCAGATAGATGAAAGGCGAACTCTTTGTTATTTATGGCTCCAAATAAGAAAAGAAGAGAAGACTTCCATGTAGGGACACACAGGGCATTACATGTGGGGGCAAAGTCACAGCAAGCTGGAGCTGTAGGAGGAGCTTATGCATGGCAAGCAGAGTGGATTTCGAAAGCTTCCTCGAGATTGGATCTGTTGAGTAATTACAGGGGCACCTGGGCTTAGGGGCTGTCCCTAGCTAGTTGGGCATCTGACCCTGGACCCCAGTAAGAGACAGGGTTGGTGTAGTTCTTGTTACTGTTCAGTTGCTAAGTTGCATTTGACTCTTTGCAACCCTGTAAACTGCAGCACACCAGGTTTCCCTGTCCTTCACCTTCTCCTGGAGCTTGCTCGAACTCATGTCACTGAGTCAGTGATGCCATCCAACCATCTCATCCTTTGTTGCTCCCTTCTCCTCCTGCCCTCAGTCTTTCCCAGCATCAGGTCTTTTCCAATGAGTTGGCTCTTTGCACCAGGTGGCCAAAGCACTAGAGCTTCAGCTTCAGCATCAGTTCTTCTAATGAATATTCAGGGTTGATTTTAGGATTGACTGGTTTGATTTCTTTGCTGTCCAAGGGACTCTCAAGCATCGTCTCCAGCACCACAATTCTAAAGCATCAATTCTTTGTTGCTCAGCCTTCTTTATAGTCCAACTCTCACATCAGTACATGACTACTGGAAAAACCATTGCTTTGACTTTATGGAAATTTGTTGGCAAAGTAATGTCTCTGCTTTTTAATTTGCTTGGTGTAGAGGCTTAGCAAACTACCCATGAAGGGGAATTGAAAGTTTTTAGCCATGATTTCAAAACTGGGTCAAGGCAACACTTGTGAAATATTATATTATAGCATGTCAATTGGATTCATGGCAGACTCTCTGCCTCTGGAGAAACTTAAGTTAATGTTGGGCTAAAACCCAGTCATAAGCCTTGGGCCAAATTTTAGGAGTTAAAACAAGGAAACCAAATATGTGATATGTGGGCCATTACCACCCTTTCTCTTGATCGGAAGAGACATTGTTAATCAAACATGACTTTGAGCCTACTCGACATGGAATCCCTTTCAAATATCACCCCTGACAAGTAACAAAGTTGGCATGCAATTTGAAACCCACTAACCAGTCTTCATTAGAAGAAGATACTAGTTAAAGGGCATGTAGATGTCTGGGTCTCATGTAATTTGAAATCAATGGATAATGTACATAATTTCAGTTCCCGCCTGTTGGTGGGCTGAGTCCTTCTTCTTATTAGTTTTGCTTAGGTGTTGAATAAGAAAAGGCTGGGCCCCATCTCAGGAGTTGTATGGAGCCAGAAAAGTCAGGGTCTAAAACTCTTCAAGTACAATGTCTAACCAAAAGAAAGTTAGCTCTAGTGGTGGATAAAGACCAGAGGAGGAGACCTTTTCAGAAGTCCATGCTCCCACCATACAGACAGGCTAAGACCCATCTACAAAGCATGCTCTGGTGTGAAGTTTAGGCCAGCATCTCAAGGTAGGAGAGAGGATATTTGATCTTTTTAGAAAACACAGCTGCCCAACCTCAACTTCTCCTCTTAGCTATGCTACATCTGTATCCTTTCCTGAACTATTTTATTAAACATTTCATCCATATTTCTTTTCACCTCAGACTTCAGATTTTGGTTTTCTCTGGTATTTATAGAAACACCTGTGGTTTCTCAAAGTGCAGAAGGCATGTTTTAGGACTAAGATATTTTCACAGAAGCTGGCTGGATATCTGAGATCCACCAACAGGCAGTCAGTTGACTCAGGTGAAATGAAGCCAAAGGGAAACCAAGCTTTATTTTCTCAACTGCTTTTCTTGCAGTGAGAAAGGACACCACTGGTCAATTTCAACATGTCTCTTCTCCTTTAGTTATCCAGAGGCGATCAGTAAATATTTGTTAAACCCCTTCTATGATCCAGACTGTGTATGAAGCATTGGGAATACAACGCAGGAACAAAAGTAAATGTGGCTCCCACTCTCTTAGAGCTCTCTTAGGAGAGAGAGACGGGTGAGTTAAATAATTCCAGAGCAACATGTAAACTTGAGTCTGGTATTTTGAGCAAGAGGTGTATGGGTTAAGAAAAATAGAGGATTTGATGTAGGGAGGGAAGACATTCAGAAGTGAATGATGATGGAGACTGAAGGAGGATCTGAAGGAATCAGTGAAATGAAGAATTACGTAGTAGGGGAGAAACTCCAGGCAGGGGGCACAGCCTGTGCAAAGGTCTGATAATGGGAAAAAAGCATGAACATTAGGTGAAAACACAAAGGCTGAGTGGCTGGAGAAGACTGAACAAAGGGATGTGACAAGCAATGAGTTGGAACAGAAAACCAAAGACTGTCAGGGCAGGACCTTGTAAGGTAATCAGATGGGAGTTTACTGAGAAGCTAGTAACACTTCACTTTGGAGCCTCTTGTTTGCATGTTTTTTTTTCCTGCCAAAGTCCCGCTCTATGGATGTTGCTCATTCAAATAGTACTTTACTTGTAGTACAAGAAAACTTTTGAAGATTCCTAAAATTTCATAGATCATATAGAAAATAAACTTGATAGAAGAATTCTCAAATTTATCAACAATCCAAAAATTTTTGGTGGCATTTCTAATGAATCAGTAAAGCTGAAAGAAAAACCCAGTTTCACTGTACCATGCCAGGGTGAAAATAATGCAGAAAGTCTGAGTTCACTTTGTTTTTTTCCCCACAGAACTTATTACATGCTCATCAACATATGAAAAGGAGATCAAAGAATATGCAGCCAGCCAAAGTTAAGAATTATTGTAGTGTTGCATCTGTGTGCTATTTAATACGAATCTAATGTTATTTTCCAGAATTTTGTAATGTTGGTGTTATCTGTCACTTTTAAAAAAATGTAGTGTGTTGTAATTTATTTTCATACTCTAAATAACATGCAAGTTTGTGCCTAATTCTGAACCCAGGATTTTGTCTTCTTAGCTGATCTACTCACTATTAGTTATTGATCACTGTTATCAACCTCCTTTCCAAATGCCAGGGTGACTCTGCAGGGTAAGTCTTTCTCAGGTCTTAAAATCGTTTGTGTAAATGGTTGAATCATACCCACCCAGAGATGCTCTGTCTGTTTTCAGCTCTCAGAGCTGGTGGGTTCAGTCATTTGGAGCAGAGGGGCTTGGGGAAGACAAAGGCTGAGATGTAGGGTCTCTTTGTCCAGCCATCCCTATTTCAGGATCTTTCCAGCACATTTTGCTTTAAGCCAATAATGACCCCACTCCAGTACTCTTGCCTGGAGGATCCCATGGACGGAGGAGCCTGGTGGGCTGCAGTCCACGGGGTTGCTGGGAGTCAGGCACGACTGAGCGACTTCACTTTCACTTTTCACTTTCATGCATTGGAGAAGGCAATGGCAACCCACTCCAGTGTTCTTGCCTGGAGAATCCCAGGGATGGCGGAGCCTGGTGGGCTGCCATCTATGGGGTCACACAGAATCAGACACAACTGAAGTGACTTAGCAGCAGCAGCAGCAGCAGACCTCTGAATGGGGTCCAGGAATCAACATTGGACTGCAGATCTCAATTTGAAGTCTGGCTCTCTTACTTACCTTCTGGCCAAGTCTCTGAATGTGTCAATCAGACTAAAAGATGCTGTGATGTAGCTACGTGAAGATAGTGATTGACAGAAAGACAGCAACAATAATAGCAAGTGAAATGGAAGAATCTTTTTACTGAGGCAAGAAATACAGAGCAGGAACGGTATGTAAGGTCCTCTTAGGGGCACATGCCTTTTTATTTTTGTAATGCAACATTTACAAAATTTAGTACATAAACATGCAAGTCCTTTTATTAGAGAAATTGTACCTGTTGGTGAGTATGACCAGTGCTCACGCATATGGGTAAATTCTTTAACAATCAGAATCAATAATTAGGATAGATTCTATGCTCTGCTTTCATCGTTTAGTGTCTGCTGCAGTTAGAGTCTGCTGTTGGAATGATGGTTTGTACACATTTCAAGAAAATGAGAAGATATATGTGAACACCCTTCCTTCTGCACCAGTCTCAATGATTTTCTTCATCATCAGGCATGCCGGCCCAGCAGAACTGAACACACAGGAGGTGGTGGGAGATAGTGAAAAGTCAAAGAGTTATTCGCTCAGTCTTGTTTGACTCTTTGCAACCCCATGGACTGTAGCCTAAGAGGCTACTCTTTCCATTAAATTCTCTAGGCAAGGATCTGGAGTTGGTTGCCATTCCTTTCTCCAGGGGATCTTCCTGACCCAGGAATTGAACCCGGGTCTCCTGCATCGCAGGCAGATTCTTTACCATCTGAGCCACCATGGAAGATAACAGTGATTTAAATGGTCACTGTTTTCTTCAAATGAACTTGACTTCACAGGTGCTCAACTGATAAAGGCTGCTGTTGCTCACCGTGGCTCACCACTGTAGCTGTGGGATCTGGTAATACTTACATAAGTGACCTAAAGGTCGTAAGTTCTGGTTTGCAAATGAGCACCCTCAGTCTTAGCTCTATAAACTCCTACTGTTTTCCTTGCACCAAGAGAAACTTTGTTTCCAGCAATCCACTCACTGCATACTCTTCCATCTATCTCTTCAGCTTTCCTTACCTCCTCCTCCTCTCTCTCTCACATAATGCTGAACAGACTTGGAGACTGAGACGGGGTTTGCTGTCCAGGAATGGAATGAATGAGAAAGTAGAAGACAGAGAGTTGAGACACTGATGGATTCTGACTTTGCAGTAGGACTTTTATTTAATCTTCATTCCTGAGAGAAGAAGGTATTCTTCCATTATAGATGAGGAAAGTAAAAGGTGGGGGGGCTGAAGTGAACAAGTTTGGATAACTACTAGGTGGCTGGACCTGGGTCCTAACCCGAGTTTTCTGAGTCTATATCTTAAGCTCCTTCTTCAATGCTGTGATTATTTCATCTTTTGGGCCCAGATGTCCCTATGAGGACACAATGCAGACATTTCCAAACACGTACGTGCACATGTACACACATATACATGCATACACACACATGTCACAACCTTACATACGAGCATATACACAATCATATGCACACTTATTCACATAACAGACAGAAAGACACACACAATCATACATTGTATACGACTTGACACTTCCAGGCCTCTGATATCTGGTGTAAGGACCCGCTGCCTACACTACGAACAGGGAAGTTACCTGGCTCTTGCAGACTTGGGACTTGCACCTGTTCTTCAAGTACACTGAATTAACTAATTACTGCTTGTGAAGTCCTGGGGAAATACGAGGCGCTTGTTCAATCCTAAATATGGTTATTAGTGAAGTTGTGATTTTAGAGAACAGCTAGGGAGCCCTGAAATAAGCAAATGATGGTTGTTCAGGGAGGCTGGTAGGTGACGGGTATGCCGCGGTGTATAATCAAATGCCGCATGGCTCTCAAAGGTGCTCCAGCTCATCGCGGCTACATCTGTCTTCACGGGGCATTCACATATTTTCAGAGAAAAGGATGGTTACTGTGCTGTGTTGTGCTTAGTTGCTCAGGCATGTTTGATGCTTTGCGACCCCATGTACTGTAGCCTGCCAGCCTCCTCTGTAGAATTTTCTAGGCAAGAATACTGGAGTGGGTTGCGTGCTCTCCTCCAGGGGATCTTCCCAACCCAGGGATTGAACCCAGTTCTACTGCATTGCAGGCGGATTCTTTACCTTCTGAGCCACCAGGGAAGCCCAAGAATACTGGAGTGTGTAGCCTATCCCTTATCCAGGGGAACTTCCTGACCCAGGAATCGAACCAGGGGCTCCTGCACTGCAGGCAGATTCTTTACGAGCTGAGCAACCACGGATGCCCTATGCACTGCTGACTGACTTTTTCTGAAGACCCCTGTGCTTTACTTTTACGGGTCCATTTACCTTTCTTCTGTCCCTTCTACTCCACCCCCACACTCATAGCAAATAAGTCTACTTCTCCTTCGGGGAAATAGGGTCTCCATCTCAATGTATTACTGTCAGCCCTAAATGTTTCTATCACATGCTAGCTGTCCCTCCTGACCTTAGGTCTTAGAGGAACTGGCTTCCTGGGCATGTGACCTGGGCTGTCACAAAGGTCCCTTTGTCCAGATTTCTCCCCTTGTTTGGTTTAATTTTCTGCTGTCACCATCTTGAAATTCTTAATAATTAAAAAAAAAAAAGTAGAGCTCTGCATTTTGCACGGGGCCCCACAAATTACATAGCCAGTCTTACCTCTACCAACTGAATGTTTGAGCGGAGTCCCTCTCGTTGTACCTAGGAATGTTGGCATGTATATTCTATTTGGTGAGGAACATTTCCATTTGGGTTTTGACTGCAATTAAACTTCGATTGACAGACTGATTTGGAGATGATCTCTGTACTCCTTTCCAGAAAGGTGGGGAAAATGTGACCATCTTTTAAAAAAATATTAAAAAAATTTTTATTTATCTAATTTTGGCTAGGCTGGGTCTTTATTGCTGCGTGGCTTTTCTCTACTCATGAAGAGCACACCATTGGTCAGACAGGCAGATCTTGATTCCAATCTTCGCTCAACCACTTAGCAGCTGTGTGATCTTGGGAAAGACCAGCAACCTTTTTATCTTCAGTTTCTTGCTATACAACATAGTGTTAATGCCTGCTCAGTCGCTCAGTCGTGTCTGACTCTTTGCGACCCCATGAACTGTAGCTTGCCAGGCTTTGTGAGACTTTTCAGGCAAGAATGTTGGAGTAGTTTGCCATTTCCTCCTCCAGGGGATCTTCCCAACTCAAGGATCAAACCCATGTCTCTTGCGTCTCCTGCACTGGCAGGGAGATTCTTTACTGCTGAGCCACCTGGGAAACCTGGGATGGGGTGGGAGGGACTGGCAACTCTGAGGGAGGAGGCAGAAGGACCCTGAGGCTGGGGCAGCAAGGAGGACCCAGCTGGTCCCCACAGGGCCAGCTTGGCTCTGCCTTCCCAGGCAGTGACTTCAAAGCCCTTCATCAGAAGTGAGTCAAGATGTGTCTGTCCCTGGAGGTGTCCCTAGCCCTCGGAAGGCCTCTGCCAGGGTTTGATGAAGCACCTCCCGTGGCAGGTCTCATAATTAACTGTGGCCATGCAGTGTGTTCTTGCAGATGTAAATCATCGGCACATACTTTGGGGCTTATCTACTAATGAAAACTCCATGGCATTTCTGTAAGCATATTATGGTCAATTACAATTAATTCAGTTTGCATCGACTGCCTTTTTCCTTATGCAAAGATTGTGCAAATCGAGTGTGTTGAGCCGAGGGCTCCGAGGCCTGTAAAATCCATAAATGGTTAGTTCTCAGGGATGGTGAGGGGGGGTGGAATAAAACCGTGGGTTGTTTGAAATTTAAATCAGAGCAAGGCTGGTCAATAGAAACAGGTTTGCTGCAGTCATATTAGTGGGACCAGGATGTAAGGGGATGGGATGTTTTCCTGCTGCCTGAAGTTATAGGGTCACAGACTGTCCCCTCTTCCAAGCAGTTTTCTCCTTCGGGCTCCACCTCTGCATTCCTGGCTGCAGACTCTCCAAGTCCCCAGGGACTCAATTTCCTGTCTGAAGACTCATAACCTCGTGATTCATGAGGACACATTACTGCTGCTCAAGGAGACATGAGGTTTCCTCTTTTTCTTTCTCATGGTTCCCAGAGCAAAGTTAAGAAAACAGCAGGTGTGAAAATAATTTTTGAAATTCTACTTTCTGGACCTGCTGCATTTGTTGAGTATTAACTCTGTGCCAAGAATTGTGCTCAGGGCTTTATGGGTGCTTTCTGAAAATGTATGCACATGTCACAGGAGCCTATGGGGTAGGCCTTCCCATTTTGCAAATTTTATAGATGACACTTAGAAAGGGAGGGACTTGTGTGTGTTATACACATAGGAAAAGTTTGGTTTGAATCCAGGTTTCTAATCACCATCTTATATGGTCCCATGGATGGCTGAGTCCTGTAGAAAGTGATGCTTGGTGTTTATTGGTTTTGCCATTAAACTTGTCTGTTGCCAATGCCTGAAGATGAGAGAATGTTCTTTCCCTGGGGGGAAGCTGAGCCTGTGTGGCTTTCCGTGAAAGTCTGGGAGATGGGCTGGCTGAGTTTTCCTAGGCAGAAATGTGAGTCATGTGAAGCTCTAGCTATGAGCACTGTTGGGAACTTCTCTGAGAGGTGCCTCTCCCTTTGAAAGGTAACACCCACCTCAGAGGCTGCCTGAACAGGGGATATAGTTATAGGTCTTGTAGATGTTGTTGGCTTCTTGTTCAAATTCCCTGGTTCTTACCACTTGCGTGTGTGCCAGCCTGACTTCCAACTGCCAGCCCCATCATTTCTTTACATAAGGCTTTTCTCTAGCTGTGATGGTTCACTTGTCCAGCTGTGTGGCAGGTCAGAAGTGCCAGGGAATTAATGTTCCTCAGAAGCATCCTTCAACAGAGAGCGATGAAATTTGGTGTATAAATACCCCATCATCCTAACCCTCAGGTGAGATGCTCTTCAGCACGTGGTCCCCAGCAGATTACACTGCAGATGCCCATGGTGGGATCACTTCTTCCCTCTCTTATTGGTAATTTCTAGAATCAATTCCTAAGTAAAATAGTTGCACCTGAATCCTTATCTCAATGTCTGCTTTTGGAGAAATCAAATTAGGTTAGTTTTTAACATTAGGCATAAACCTATTGCAAAAAATGTTTTATGGCTTTATGAATAACTTATTTTGTATTGCACAAGGAAACATAAATATAATCTCACAAACTTTATAGTTACTTTCAAAGTCCCCCTTGACTTTCTTCCCCATTGAGGGCAGAAATGACCTCTGCCCAGAAATGACCATTTCTGCCCAGAAATGACCATTGTCATCATTTTAATGTTTCTACTTCCAGACACTTTCTATTCATTCACACACACACACACACACACACACACACACACACACACACACACAATCCACTTTGCATATTGACCTGCAATGTACTTTTTTGTTTTGGAGTTCTTTCCATCTAAGTACACAACACTGTCTCACTTTTTTAAATGCTGTATAACTCTACACTATGAATCTAACAGTTTACTTAACTTCTCTCTTGTGCTGTGCTGCACTTAGTCACTCAGTTGTGTCTGACTCTTTGTGACGCCACAAACTGTAGCCCACCAGGCTCCTTTGTCCATGGGGATTCTCCAGGCAAGAATACTGGAGTGGGTTGCCATGCGCTCCTCCAGGGGATCTTCCCAATCCAGGGGTTGAACCCAGGTCTCTCACATTGCAGGCAGAATCTTTACCCTCTGAGCCACCAGGGGAGTCCAAGAATACTGGAGTGGGTAGCCTATCTTTCTCCAGGGTATCTTCCCTACTCAGGAATCTAACTGGGGTCTCCTGCATTGCAGGCAGATTCTTTACGAGCTGAGCAACCAGGGAAGCCCTTAACTTCTCCCCTATTGGTGGATATTTGGGTTATTGCCAGTTCCATGGTGGCTTCAACTTTGGGGGCTTCTTTTGAGTGTGGACTGTCTTAATGAGGGTCCATTTCCTCAAATTAAGGGCTCTTCAGTCACTCTCTCATGAATCCTGAAACAACCACAAGGCTGGTTATAAAACGAAGATATTATGAAAACCAGAAAGAATTTCTGGGGAATTCCAGACAATATAACATGACTCTTCCAAGTCCCTAGAGGACTCGAACCAGACTCTGAAGAGGTGGATTGGCACAGAATGCTGGAGAGAGAAGGGGAGGGGAGCAAGCAGGGGGCATAAGGACTGAGGAAGAGGAGTCTTTTCAATCCCAAACTCTTGAAGCTCCATTTGCTAATTTATTATAAGACCACAGAAAAATTGATCCCTCCTGCTCCATCCAGATGTTGCTTGCTTGAGTTCTGGCCTTGCCCCCATGGCTCTTACCACATCAAGGAGGTGGATAGAAATTAAAAAAGAAAAAAAAGCTTTTGCTTTAGTAGGATTGAAATCCCCTCTCTTGTGCTTTTTTTTTTTTTTGCACCATCTCAGTCATAGAGCTTATTCTGGGAAGCATATATTAGGTTGAAACCATTTGAAAGTGACATTTTCATAGGTCAAAATGGTCATATACCTTCAGTTTCATGTGGTTCAACTGAATTTTTTGGGAGCAATTCAAATTTATTTTTTTAGGTGATGGGGTTGGGGTGACAGTGTGACTGAAACCTCATGAGAGACCCTGAGCCAGAATCTCCCAGCTTATCAAGTTCTTTTATCTCTCAATGCCCTAGTCTCTCCATTTCTAGAATAAATGTAAGAATGGTAGCTCACAGGACCAATATAAAGAAATTGAAATAATATATGTCAAAGATGTAAAATCCTGCCTCTCTCTTGGAAAAGCTTAATAAAGGGTAAATACCATTGTCATCAGCATTATTGAGCAATAGGATACCAGTGAAAAAAGGTAAAGGGACTTAATATTTACTGAGTAACTATTAACTAATAAACATCAGATCTACATTTTACACAAACTTCATTAAGAGAAAACAATACTGTGTGAGACTATGAACATCTGTGAATTTTTCAAAGGCTAAAATGAATCTCAGAATTATTAATTTATCAAAGATGAAAAATACAGAGAAGTATGTGTCATATGAGACATGGTAAATACATATGTTTAGTTGGAATTACAGAAGATGAAAGAAGACAAAATGGAGCAGGAGCAACATTTAAGTGATTAATAACCAAAAAATTTCCAAATGCGATGAAAGACATTATGTAATTAACCAAGAAAGTGAACCCAAAGAAAACCACACTTGGTTCATCACAGTGAAACTGGTGAAAATAAACACTAAAGAGAAAAGGAAATTGTAAAAGCAATCCAAGGAGAAAAAGGCATATTGCCTTCAAAGGTGCAAAAATAATACTTAGAACTGATTTCTTAGAAATTACGCAAGCAGGACACAATGGAAAATAACTTTCATATAGTAAAGAAAATAATTGCCAACCTAAAATTCTGTATACAGAAAGATATTATTTAAACTCAAAGGAGAAATAAATATATTTTCACATGAACAGAACTTAATATAATTTGTATCAGTATGAACTAAAGGAAATGCTAAAGGACTTTCTTTAGGCAGTAGGTTAAATAATTCTAGACAAAATCATGGAAATTATGAAAGAATGAAGAACTCCAGGAGGAGGAAATATGCAGGCTCATCTAAATAAATATTGACTATACAATAAATGGTGATAGTGTTTTGTCCCTGAAACATTAAAGCAAAAGAAATAGAGATACACATAGAATTAATGTATTCTAGGCTTCTCATAAGACCTGGGAAGAGATAAAAGTAGTAACTTAAATCAAATTAATAATTCAAAGATGTCATCTCTAGGATAACTTCTAAAAGAAGAGTAAAGGAAAGTGTAGCTAAAAATGCAATTGAGGGGAAAATGGGATAATACAAATACTCGATCAGTCCCAAAGAAGGCAAGAAAGGAGAGATAAGTGAACATAAGAGATGGGAAAACTGAAGACAAATAGTGAAAAGTGTTGGAGTTAGGTCAAAATGTATCAATAATTCTATTAAATGTATATGGCGTAAATTCTTCAATTAAAAGGGAAATTTTTTAAATAAAAGCATATACAGCTTATAAAGTATTTGCTTCAAATATGAGGACACACAAGCTTTGAAAAGAAAACAGTGCAATAACTAACCAAAAAATAGCTAGGATCATTATCCTTATATAAGACAAAACCTACTTTAAGAAAAGTAGTGTTACGAGATCTTAAGACAGACATATCCTAAGGATGGAAGGGTCAAATCATCAGGATGATGTAACAATTTTAAGTTATATTTGCTTAACTAATATAATTTCAAAATATTTAAAACGGATACATCCACAATCATAGTGAGTGACTTTAATATAGTTTTCTCAGAATTGAGAGAAAAAACAGAAAAAAATATCAGTTATAGGCATAGCTCGTTCTGTTGTGCTTCATTTTATTGCACTTGGCAGATATTGCATTTTTTCAAGTGGAAAAATCCTGGATTGTGCCAGTCCTGCATCAAGCAAGTCTGTTGGCGCCACTTTTCCGACAGCGTTTTCTCGCTTTGTGTATCTGTTTCATGCTTAGCTGCTCAGTCATGTCCGACTCTGTAACTGTTTGGACTGTAGCCTGTTAGGCTCCTCTGTCCACGGGATTTTTCAGGCAAGAATACTGGAGTGGGTTGCCGTTTCCTTCTCCTGGGGATCTTCTGGACCTAGGAATCAAACCCACGTCTCCTGTGTCTCCTGCGTCTCCTGCATTACAGGCAGTCTTTACCCTCTGAGCCATCGGAAAGCTCGTATGTGTGCAGTAGTATTATGCCTAAAAAAACAATTACATACCTTATTAAAAAAAAATATATATATATATTTTGCTAAAAAATGCTAACCATCATCTGAGTCTACTATTGTGAGAATTGCTAATTATTACAATATTTTGAACTTTAAAAAATTATTATGCTTATTATGGTGCACTGTGATCGGTGATCTTTGACGTTACTATTGTAATAATTTTGGAGGTGCCATGAACATTGTTGTCTTATTTTAAGAAATTGCCTTAGCCACCCCAACTTTCAGCAACCATCACCCTCATCAGTCAACAGCCATCACCACTGAGGCAAGACAGTCCATCAGCAAAATGATTACAACCTACTGGAGGCTCAGATGATGGTTAGCATTTTTAAGCAAAAAATTATTTTAAAAATAATGTATGTGCACTGTTTTTTTAGGCATAATACTATTGTACATGTAAGAGACCACAGTTAAGTGCAAGCATAACTCTTTTTAAAGCATACTTTTTATATGCAATGGGAAACCAAAAAGTTTGTGCGACTTGCTTTATTTTGATATTCACTTTATCATGGTGGTCTGAAGCTAAACCCGTGATACTTAAGAAGTATACCTGTAATGATGAAGAAGATGTGGTTAATATACCTATCCTAACTTACATAAGCTAGCCTAGTTTTCTTAACTAACTAGACCTAATTGACTTGATTAAATAATAATTGAATATGAATAGAATACTTTCTAACATCACACACGGACTATTTGGTAAAGTTCATTGTATTTTGGGACAAAATCAAATTTCACCAAATTTAAAGCACTAAAACTATGGAGCACATGTCTTCTGACCAGAGTGAAATTGAACTAGAAATAAAGTAACAAAATGAAAATGAGAAATGCTCAAATACTTAGAAATTAAACAATTGATTTCTAAATAATCTGTGAATCAAAGAACAAATTTTACTGGAAATTATATATTATTCTGGAATGAATGATAGTAAAAATAAGATATATAAAATCATGGGGAATATACCTAAAGCTGTGGTAGAAGGAAATTTATAGTCCTATATCTATATATGAGAAAGAGGAAAATTTAAAAGTTCATGATTTTAGTTTCCATATCAAAAGGTTAGAAAAAGAAAAAATTAAACCCAAAGAATGTGCAATAGAGAAAATAATTTAAAAATAATAAATTAGAAAACAAATATACAATAGGAAAAAACTCCAAAATTGATTCTCTGAAAGACTAATAAAATAGACAAATCTCCAGCAAGGCTAATTAGACAAGAATTAGAAGGTGCAAATCATGATTTTATAGTGGGAAAGAGGATATTACTATGGATCATACAGATATAGAGAATAAAACATACAATTTTATGCTAGTATATATTTTTAAATGGGGAAGAAATATGAAAATTTTAAGAATGACGTAAATAATCAAAGTTGACCAAGGAGAGACTATCTGAATAGTCACATGTAAATAAAGATATTTAAATTGCAATTTAAAATCTTCCAACACACACAAAATCTTCAAGTGCTAATTAGTTTACCAGTTAACTTAAAACTACTTATAGAAGAAATAATATCAATATTATACAAATACTTGCAAAAATTATAAACAGAAAAATAGAGATACTATAAGATCAGTAAAACCTGACAAGAACATTATGCAAAAGGGAAGCTATAAACCAATCATTCTGTATGGGTATAAAAATCCTAAACAAAATATTGGCAAATTAAATCAAGTCGTATACAAAGAAGTTTATACATCTAGATAAAGTTGTATTTGGTCTAGGAATACAAGTAGATTTAACATTAAAAAACAATTATATTATTTATCACAGTGATGACATAAAAGAGAAAAAAATTTGATCATCTCAATAGATGCAGTGAAAGCATTTGAAAAATTCAATACTTGATCATTATAAAAACTCTTAGCAATCTAAGAACAGAAGGAAATTCACAAAACCTGATAAATAATAACTACAAAAATTCTTACAGCATATATCACATAATATTTGATAGTGGTATGTTGAAAGTTTTGCCCCTGAAATTGGTAATGAGCTGAGGATGGCCACTATTGCCGTATCCAGACAAAATTGTACTGGAGTTCCTATCCAAAGCAGAAGTCAGGTAAAAGAAATAAGAGGAATAAAGATTTAGTGGGAAAAAAGGAAACTATCATTATATGTAAATAACATAGATGTATTGTAGAAAAATGTAGAAAAATCAGAATACTATACAGAGATACTATAATATTTACTAATTAGATTTTGCATGACCTCTGAATAAAAAGTTAATAGTAAAAACCAATTATGTTTCTATCACTATGAACAACTAGAAAAGTAAAAAATTAAAGTGTTTACAATGTTTATAGTGTCATCAGACCTCTCAAATATCCAGGTATAAGTCAAAAGATTTACAATACCTACCCATAGGAAACAATAAAATATGATTCAGAAAAATGAAAGAAGCAAATAACCTAAGTGATTTAACATGCTCAAACATTGGAAGATTCAGTAGTGTAAAGACATCAATTAAAAAAACAATCTATGGGTTTAATGCAATTTCACTCATAATCTTAGTGGGTTTTTTGGGTATGTCTGCATGGAATATGTGTGCATGTGAGAGTGTGTGTATGCAGAATTGACAAGCTAATTCCAACATTTATTTGGAAATATAAAGGGTCCAGCATTGCCAAGTCAAACAATTGGCAATCGATCAAAATTGGAAGACTTATACTCTCAACATGAAGATTTATTTTAATGCTACAGTAACTAAGACAGTATGGTATTGGCACAAGACAAAATGGAGAACAAATAGAGATCTATAAACAGATTCAAACACGTATGTCCACTTGATTCATGACAATGGTGACATTGCATTGTAATGTGGAAAGGATGACCTTCAATAAATTATATTGGATATTCATATGGAAAAAAATGAACCTGGTACTCTATCTCACATTATACACAAAAATCAATTTCAGATGCATTATAGTTCTAAATGTAAAAATGATAGAACTTTATAAAGACAAATTTGAGAATATTTTCATGACTAGTAGTAGGTTAACATTTCTTAAGGAAGATAGAACACTGTCCATAAAAAAATTTTTTTAAATTGATCTTCATTACAGTCAGACTTGTGTTTATCGAAATACACCATCAAAAGAGTGAAAATGCAAGCAACAGTGTAAAAGATATTTAAAATACACATATTCGACAATGGACTCTTAGCCAGAATATAGAAAGTGCTTCTAGAAATCAATAAGAAAATAAATTGACAACCCAGGAGGAAATAGAGCTTGAACATAAACTTGAAACATAAAACTTGAACAGACTTTTCACAAGAGAGGATATCTACGTAGCCAATAAATCATATGAAAAGCTGCTAATTTGTCATTGGAAAAATGCAAATTGAAATCACCATATCTCCACACTCCTGCCAGAGTGGCTGAAATGAGAAAGACAGACAGCTACCAAGTATTGGCGAAGATGTGGAGTATTTTAAACTTATACTCTTAGTAGATTCAATTAATCTCTCAGTTGTAACGCTGAGTGAAAGAAGGCAGACACAAAGGTTAGCATATTGTATGGTTTCTTTCATATACAGTAGTAAAACAGGTAAAACTAATTGATGGAAAGATGTAAAAGTGATTAAGCTGTAGAGATGTCGGTTCTGGTCTGTTTCTTGATCTGGTGGTGATTACATGGGTTTATGGAAACTGTTTTTGGTGATCTCTGCACAAGTCTATGTGTTTGTTATGCTATATTAATTATTTAAAATAAAGTTATCACTAAGTAAAGAACTTCAGACAGTTGAGGGGAAGGAATTCGTCAGTTTCAAAAGGCTGAAATCTGGGACTTCCCTGGCTTGTCCAGTGGTTAAGAATCTATGTTTCCACTGCAGGGGCCACAGTGGGCATGGGTTCAAAATCTGACTGGGGAACAAAGATCCTGCATGCTGTGCGGTGTGGCCAAAAATAAAAAAATATTAGAATAAAAGGCTGAAATCTTTGTTGGATAAATGCAGCCCAGGGGACATTCAACTGTGTGTCTGGGGAGGCAGCTGTTATCCCCAGACCTGTTGCCAACACTTTTCCATTATAACAAAACTCATCTGACTCACTTACAGCATTTTGAAGGCAACATCCTTGGAAGTTTGACAAGATCTCACTGCCTAGTTCTCCCAAGGCAACAACATTATTTGGTACAGGAGGGAGGGACAAGGAGGGGGAAATGGAGAGTTCTGCTTGCTAATCTAGTGCAGTGCTTCTCTAACTTGAGTGCCCAACACAGCCTCCTGGAGGTTTCTTATCACACAGGTAGCTGGGCTCCGCTCTCAAAGTTTCTGACTCAGTAGATGTTGTGAACTAAATATTTGTGACCCTCCCCTAAGGTCAAAATTTTTGTGTTGAAATCCTATGTCCCCATGGGATGATCTTATGAGGTAGAACTTAGGTGGTGTGAGTGGTAAAGAACCTGCCTGCTAATGCAGGAGATGCCAGAGATGCAGGTTTGATCCCTGGGTTGGGAAGATCCACTGCAGGAGGAAATGGCAACTCTTTCCAGTATTCTTGCCTGGAGAATCCCCATGGATAGAGGAGCCTGCTGTGCTATACAGCCCATAGGGTTGCAAAGAGTCGGACACGACTGAAGTGACTTAGCACTAGCACTAGGTCATGAGTGGAGCTCTCAAAAATGAGATTAGTGCCCTTAAAAGAAGAGACAAGAGAACCTTCTCTCCCTCTCTGTCTGCTCTCTACATTGTGTGGACACAGTGAGAAGAAAGCTGGGTGCAAATCAGAAGAGAGCATCACTAGACACAGGATCTCCTGGTGCCTTGATTTTGGTCTTCCCAATCTCTAGAACTATGAGAAATAAATGTCTATTGTTTAAGCCATCCAGTCTCTGATGATATTCTTTTACAGCAGCCTGAACTGACTAAGGTAGGTCTGAGCTGGCTTGCTAAGTTTGCATTTGTGCCAATTCCCAGGGGATGTTGACACCAAGGCTGCTGGTCCAGACACCACACTTGGAGACCCACTGATCTAGAGCACCCAGAGTGAGTCCTTTACAGGAAGAGCCAGATATTATTGCTGGTGGTGGAAACTGGGTCATTGTTCAGAGATATGCAGCCACGAGGCCCCACTTTCATTGTTCATAGCCGGTTCTCCAGAAAGTCTCTTCCACCTCCAGAACTGGATTTTATGAGTTAATTATATGTGTTTTTAAAAGAGAGTTTAATTATAAAGCATCAATGCCTTGCTCTTATACCCGGTGAGTCACTGTGGTCAGAGAAACCTTTCTTAAGTGAACATCCCTCCCTGCTCATGATTTCATTAGGAGTTTGGCATTTTGAATAGTTCAGCTGTAAACCCAGGGACATCTGAGCAGGTGACATAGTCTCTGTCTTTGGTGATGACTGTCCCCCCTGGTAAGAGGATTGTGACTTGATTTCTCTTTGTGTTAGAAAAACTGGCTTTATACTTGGCATAAGCACTAGTGTTGGGAGCAAGGGGTGCAGTGGGAATGGACAGGGAACAAAGAGGCTGCAGATCCAGCTGCCTGCTCCCCTGTCATGAGGTTTACTATGCAGTACATCATGTGTCTCAAAAAGATCAGCTGAGGCTGTTACATTTTCCATTCCCAAATGAGTCTTTTGCTTTGCACATGCATTTCAAAGGCTTAGGGTTGTTTGCAAAACACTGTCGTAACCACAGAATTTCCCATCTTGCAGCTGGAGAGTCTTCTGTTCAAAAGGGTCTGGGACTTTCCAAGTGTGCAGTGTCTTATCTTAGCAGTAGTCATCTCTCCTCTCTTGGGATTGACTTGCCACGAGACATTCTTAGCTTAAGATCAGCCATGGTGGCTTTGTCTGTTTGGCCTGGACACCCCAGTGTTGCCAGATAAAGAATTATTTCTCCTGTTTACCCATCCATCCAAAGCCACAAAAAAGTCCTCTTTCCCAGAGACCTACTCTCTGTTGGCTCTCAGCAGTTAAGGTAATCTAGCTTGGAGGCTTGTAGAAGAAACTATTAGTGTCTCACCCCAACTTCAGTCTTTAAGTGTACTCTTACTGACTTTGAACTGCTAGAATCTGCTTCTCTGTGCCTAGGGTCTTTCCCTCCCAGAACCCTGAACATTTGCTCTGCCCTTTTTAACAGCAGACCTAATGGACGGTCTAGAAACAGCTTTCAATCAGTGACTGTCAGGTATTGGTACACAAATGCCCCAGACCATTTGCTTCTAGGGTGGGATAAGCTGTACTGTTTCCCAAAATTTCCCAAGGTAACCAGTTAAAAAATACATTATTTATTGGTTTCCTTCCAAGCAATTGTGTATGCAATTGAGTGACCATGGTGTGCCAGGTACTGTTCTAGACTCAGCATATAAAGGATGAGTGAAATTGATGTGGTTCTTGCAATCTAGAGGGAGAAACGGATAATAAACAGCCTCACAAATATATGCATAACTTCAAAGTTGCCCTCAGTCCTATTAGGACCCAAACAAGGTGCATGGGTGGGTGGATTAAGTGACCAGTCTACATGATGCAGTGGTGGAGGAAGGTCCCACTGGGCAGGTGGTATTGAATCTGAAGTCTGAAGGATGAAAGAGGGTCAGCCATGTGAAGAGCTTGAGGAACAGAGAGTGCGAAGGGATTAGAACAGGAAAGAATTGAGGGTTTTCTTGAAATGGAAGAAGAGCTAACAAAAGAAGAAGGAAGAGTGGTACTCAGTTAAGTTGGGGAGGCAGGTAGGGATTAGGGGGCATCCATGACCTTGAAGAGTGCCTAGGTGGATAGGCACGCGTGCTTATGTGCAATTGTTCACAGATGCCTCGTAAGCATGTGTGTGTAGCTGTTTTTTGTATTTGTTTACACCCAGTGGTATGTTATTGAATAGCAAGTATTTTCATCTTGCCGGTGTCTTCACTCATGTGACTGCCTCTGTGTGTGTATTTTTATTTTTAAGCACCATTCTGTTGATATTATCAAATGGAATTTCTGATATTTAGCTACAAATATATTTTCGTATGTTTTTACCATGGTGACACCTGGAGCAGTGGGCCTGATTATTTATGAGTATGTTTGTGAAGCCATATGGATGAATGTGTCATTGTGCATGAGAGCATGAACACTGGTGTGCATATTTGTGTGTGACTATACCTGCATTGTGTTTTGTGTATGTGAACGTGTAGCTGCCGTGTGTGTGTGTTTTATGAGTATGGGATTATATGGGTGCTTGTGTCTTTGTGTGAAGTTCTGGAAATAGTCTTGCCCTCAACCAGACCACAAAATCTTGGAATTTTTATAGCTCACATTTGCTAGCAAGATGCAAACTTTATTTGCAGTTACTGTAATGGCTGGTTTTATTTTATATTTTCAATATTTCTGGCCTTTTAAAATCTGGATTCTGAATACTTTATGTGAATGTGTGAATATGTGTGTGCATGTGTTTATTTCTCTTATTTCCAGTAAGTCAGCTTCAGCAAGGCCAAAATCCTTACCCCTGTCTTTATGAGTTAATATCTTTATTTAGAAGTGAGTTTCAGACCTGAAGTAGAGTGATTTCCTTAGGCAGCATTTTTTTTTTTAAGTTAATATCCTAGTTGTAAGAGGATACAGCAGCTTGATTATTGGAGTCCCATGGATGTTCTCCCAGACTGATGTCAGAGAACTGGAGACAATAGCTCCAGGGAAAGAGAGAGGTGCTCAGCTTTTTGAATGGATGCTCCTTCAGTTCCTTGGTCCTGGGAATACATTCAAAATAATTCCTACATAATCATGAACAACAACTCTGGGCAATGACAAGGGCTCTGGATTAACTCTTCCTCATGCAGCTTCTTATGTGGGGTGCCCTATTTGTTCTTCCAAGTAGAATTGTAAAGTGTGACAAGACTTATAAAGATCATGCATTCTAGTCTACACTACAGATTCTTATCTCATAAGTGGTCATTCATCTTCAATACATCTGTAATAGATTGACTATATTGGTGGCCCCAATTAATGCCCTTCCTGTATCCATGCCCTTTTGAATTCTAATTTCGTGGTCCCCTCCCTTTCTGTCTCTGGGCTCAGCCATGTGACTTGTTTAGGCCCATGAGATGTTAGCCAACTTAATGCAAGCAGAAGTGTGAAGAAGCACTTATGAGTCTTTACTTCCTCTTTATTATTTTCTGTGATTACCTTAAGAATGAACCCATGCCATCCTGCTGGAGGATATGAGGCCGCATGCAGCAGAGATGAGTTGCCCAAGCCCAGGCAATTTTAGACTAGCCATCCTTCAGCAAACTGACAGACTGAGGATAGACACATCTCACTCTGGAGAGAGCCCAGTTAAGATTAACCCAGCCCAGCCCAGACGAACAGAACCATCCTGCCAACCCATGGACTCAAGAGAAATAATACATGGCTGCTATTTTAAGCCACTTGGTTTAGAAATGGCTTGTTATGCAGGTATAGCCAACTGATACAACAGCTGCTTATTATCATTGGAAGAAGTCCATTTCATTGTGTGTCAACTAGGATTTGTTATAGAGGTAGAGTTAGAATCTGCTTCTTATAATTTCTGACCCTGCCCTTTGGGTGTCTGTGGAAGAAGCCCATTTCTTCTTCCACCATGACCTTCAAGAATTTGAAAATGATCACAGCAGGTGACCACAGCTGCCTCCAGTGTGGATTCCCCACTTCTTCTTTTGTCCACCTCTAATCCATTTGCGACAGAGCAGAAATGATCCTCTTAAACACAGTTATGTCACAGCCTGTTAAAAACCCTCCCATAGTTTACAGTTTTTCATTATACTTAGGTTAAAATTTAAACTCCTTCCTATTACCCTGCAGTTTTCAGTCTCTGTTTACCTCTCACCCTCACCTTGACACACCTTTGCCTTTGCCCCCCTCTACTCTTACCACTCAGCTTTCTTTAAGTTTCCTGATACAGCTCAGATTTTTCTCACTTGACGAGAAAATTTTCTCATTTGATGGTTCTATTTATCCATCTACAATCTATCTACTTATCTATAGACTTTCAGCTATTGCAACCCTATCTGAGATGAATCCAAGGTTTTGGTGAATCCCACACAGTGTTTGGTAAGAGTTGGCAATTCTCTCTCAAAAGTCATTTAGCATTCAAGATAAATCCACATTAATTGTTTAACTTCCAGTAAATAGAATTTAAATTATGTAAAATATAATTGATTGTCTAGTTCATGTATGGTTTTGAGTGCTTTATTTTTGAGAATAGAAAAACTATATAAGACCTTCAAAGGACTTAATACTATTCTTGCTTTTGTTAACCTTATTCTCCTCACAAGGCAGTAAGTTTTTCTATTGTGAATTCTCTGACCATAGAGAGTTTTTGACAAGTCAATCCTAGCTTTTGGGGAAAGCTTCCTAGAAAATGTATTATGTTTAATACATAAGCACTTTTTAGTTCTCTTTCCCAAATTCTTTCACTACTTCAGCTCATTTGAGCAAGGAAATACCCTTATGAGGTAGATAGGGAAGACTTTATCTTTCCTATTTTACAGATGATAAAACTAAATCAGCCTGAAATCATATTGATTGGACGCAAAATGAACTCACTATAGGCCAAGCATATTGAGAGAACTGTGAAGAAAGATGAGACAAATTAACATTTTGACTCCATTCCCTTTATCTTTCCAGTTAAATTACCTTGTTTTCCTTTCACTGCTACAAACTTGGCTTTGCTAGTGCAGACCTGACCTGAATCTGTCCATGTTTGGATCTGTCCATACTTTTGCACAGAGGGATGACCTTAATGTATTTGTAGAATCTACATGCTGTACACTAAAGGCCATCTGGCAAATGCAAATACAGCAAATGGAAAATGCATTTCAGGTGTGGATCAAAACTGTCCCAGCAAGATAAATAACTGCAGTGACAGGGACGCTGGCTGTCCAGATACATGCTGAATGTCTCTTTGAATTAAAAGCAGAGTGTTTGATGATTTCATGTCTTTCCCATCTGAAAATTTAATCTTCAGCGGGTGGAGGAAGTCATCTGGGTCACTGACTTGCTCAGCCAGAGTCTCACCAACAAAAAGGCATTATTTGGTTGAGTGGAAGTGATGGGAACCTTGGGAGAGGTGACAGAGTGAGAAGTTAAAACTGGGGACAGTCAGATGATGGGAAAGGGGAATTTCAAACAATTGAGAGAAAAAAAAAAGTCAGCTTGAATCTGTGGGCTAAGTCTTCAAAATGCAGGGTGACAATGGCTGGAAAATCTCTCCAAAGTGCAATTCTGCCTGTGCAAATTTTTCCAGCAATGGAGACCATGGAGAAGTAACCAGAGAAACCAGTGTGGTTAGCCAGGGAGCTCTGATGAATGCCAGTGCAGAAGAGACACCCAGAAAGATGGAAAGAAGGACTCAGGATCAAGAACAATATAGATGAGATGGCAGGGAAACAAGAAGACTGTGTCATGGAGAGTCAGTGCAGCAGGATCTGAGGGTTCAAATTTGTTGAGGAAAGCATAACAGTCATCTCCCAAAAGGTGGTCTTTAGAAGATGCTCTTAAAAGCTCTAAAAGTCATTTTTCATGGAGGCAGTAGATCTTTGAAGGGATAAACTGGCTTTATGGTACTGATGGGGGAATTGGAGAAAGAATTTAAGCCTGAACAATGTGGAAGACATCTTGATGAAGGGAAGAGGCACAAACCTCAAAATAGGAGAAGGAACTTGGAAAGAAGTCCCATGTCTTCCAGCACTTCAGGTCTCATGGTCTCCTCAGGCTCCCAGAGGACTTAGGAATGGGGTCCTTGAACATCACTAATAAACTTTGGAAGAATTCATCGAGAAAGGTAAGAGTAGTGGAAGGCTGGAGAGAGCTGAGTGAAAGTGAGTGAGAGTAGCTCAGTCGTGTCTGACTCTTTGTGACCCCATGGACTATACAGACGGGGGACTTCTCTAGGCCAGAATGCTGGAGTGGGCAGCCTTTCCCTTCTTCAGGAGATCTTCCCAATCCAGGGATCGAACCCAAGTCTCCTGCATTGCAGGTAGATTCTTTACCAGCTAAGCCACAAGGGAAGCCCAAGCATACTGGAGTGGGTAGCCTATCCCTCCTCCAGTAGATCTTCCCAACCCAGGAATCGAACTAGGGTCTCCTGCATCACAGGCAGATTTTATTTTTTTATTTTTTTTTACCAACAGAGCAATGAGGGAAGCCTGGAGACAGCTAAATATCATCTCAAATTTCAACAGAGGAGGATTGAGGTTTCCATGAACCTCCAGGGGATGAGTTTGTTGTTGATACCCAAAGATTTTAGACTAGATTATTAAAGCAGTTAATTTGTGAACACATGGAAGAGGAAAGTATGGTCACAGGGGCTCAGCTCGTGTTCACTCAGAAGTTATAGCAGATCAGTTCTAACCATTTGTTTTATAGTTATACACTGATAGACTATGGAAGTGAATTTGTTCCTAGAATCTAGGAGGTCAGCTGGACATGTGAAAATATATCTTGTAAAACCTCTTTGGACAAGATGGATAAATATGGATTCAGTTCAGTTCAGTTCAGTCGCTCAGTCGTGTCCTACTCTTTGCGACCCCATGAATCGCAGCACGCCAGGCCTTCCTGTCCATCACCAACTCCCGGAGTTCACTCAGACTCACGTCCATCGAGTCAGTGATGCCATCCAGCCATCTCATCCTCTGTCGTCCCCTTTTCCTCCTGCCCCCAATCCTTCCCAGCATCAGAGTCTTTTCCAGTGAGTCAACTCTTCGCATGAGGTGGCCAAAGTACTGGAGTTTCAGCTTTAGCATCATTCCTTGCAAAGAAATCCCAGGGCTGATCTCCTAATAGAAATAATAACAGTGTTAACATTAATTTAGTGTTTGTGTGGTATGTATGTGTGTGCTTAGTCACTCAGTCAACTCTTTGTGACCCCATGGACTGTCGCCTGCCAGGCTCCTCTGGAATTTTTCAGGCAAGAGTACTAGAGTGGGTAGCCATGCCCTCCTCCAGGGGATCTTCCTGACCCAGGGATCAAACCCACATTTCCTGCATGGCAGGCAGATTCTTTACCAGTGAGCCACCCAGGAAGCCTAGGGTTTACTATGTGTCAAACACTAAAGATTCAAGGCAGGAGAAGGGGACGACAGAGGGTGAGATGGTTTGAGGGCATGACCAACTCGATGGACATGAGTTTGAGCAAGCTCTGGGAGGTGGTGATGGGCAGGAAAGCCTGGCGTGCTGTAGTCCATGGGGTCAAAAAGTGTTGGGCACGACTGAACAACTGAACTGAACCCTGTCAGGTTACTAAGAGTTTGGTAGTCTTCTATGTTAGTCAGAGTTTGCCAGGAAACAGAACTATCTATCTACCTACCTACCTATTTCTAGTCTCTATATGTGTATTTGCATCTAATCTATCTACCTATCTATCTAAATTATAAGAATTGTCTCACATGCATATGGAGGCTGAGAATGCAGACACAATACTCGTCTGCAAGCTGAAGAACTAGGAAATCTGGTGGCATCATTTAGTCTGTGTTTGAAGATCTGAGAATCTTGTTGCTGATGATGTAATCATGGTTTGAGTTGGGAGCACAATGTCTGAGAGCAGGAAGAGATGGGTGTCTAGGGTCAAGCAGAGAGAGTGAATTAGCCTCTCCTCCTCTGTTTCTGCTCTGTTCACACCCTCAGTGGATTGAATGATGCCCATCCATAGAGATGAGGGTGATCTTTACTCAGTCTACTGATTCAAGTGCTAATCTCTTCTAAAAACATTCTCTCAGACACACCCAGAAATAATGTTTCACCTGTTATCTGAGCATCCCTTTTCCCCAGTTAAGTTGATACATAAAATACACCATCACATCTTTGAACTACTGTCAAACACAAAATAGACTCATGTCAACTGGGAGAGCGATCTCCAGTGAGTCCCAGTGTCATGTCCTTGACCTTAATCCAATCAGCACCGTGATTCCTCCATCGAATGATTCTTCTTAGGTATGACATGAAGCTGGGAGAGAGGGAGAGTAAACACTCCAGATGACAGTCAGAAATGGACAAAGAACTTGACAGGCAGGAATAATGGAATGAATCTAACATGAAGGAAAGTTCCAGTAGTAACCACTCAGTTAGAAAAACTTCCTGTTTCACTGTAGAATAAAGAAGTGGGTGAGCAGTTACTCAAATTAAGAAGCTAGAATTTCAGATGAAGACACAGTTTGTGTCAAAAAAATGGGAGATTCCCTTGGCAAAAATTGTTAATGAGAGTTCAGGCCATATTAATAGAAGTATAGTATCCATAATGTGGGAGGTGATAGTTCTCTGCTTAGCACTCATCATTTCTTACCTAGAGTACCTTGTTTGTGTTTTAGTGACAATACAAATAGTGATGGGGTTACACTTGTTTAATATAATTTCCCTGGTTTCCTTTGATGGTTTCATTATCATATTTACAAATCATATCCAAATTCCTTTCTGTGACACTTTTGAATCTTTCCCCTGTCCTCCCCACATCTACTACCTCGATCCATCCTGCTTCTCCACTCATTCATTTTGCTCCAAACAGTGTGAGTGTGTTCTCATCTTAATACCTTTTCAATTACTCTGTTCTCTACTTAAACACATTTTCCCCAGAAATTTCCTTGGTTCTATCCTTCATTTAATTCAGGTCTCTGCTTAATATCATCTTCTCAAAAAAAAAAAAAGAAAGGTTTTTCTGATTTGTTTGTTTAAAGAAGGACTTCATCATCTGTCTCTTCCATGCTCTTTCATTTTTCACCAAAACACATAACACACTGGCCATTATTCTACATGTTTATGTGTTTATTATTGTCTGAGTCCCTCATTAGAACATATGCTGTAAGAAGTTGGAGACATAATGGTTTTAGTCACTCCTAGCACAGTGCCTAGTGTATTGAAGGCTTGTAGTAGCTGCTCAATAAAAACACGTATTGAATGATGAATAAATAATGAAATGAATGAACATCCTGTAGAATTCATGTTTCATGGAACACATTTTGGCAAATGTTGTGTAAGGTTTTTAGAGCTTTCTACTATGGACATAAGACAGAGATAAAGCAGCAAAATAGAAAACATTTGGGGAATTCTCTGATTTGCACCTATTGTTCTTGGCTTTAGTCCCTAACCCCTATCTTTTATATTCCTAAAATCCCCCTCTCAGGAATTCTCTCTTACTTGGGCCCTGGAGGTAGGTCTTGCCCTTTTCTTTGGGACCCTTGTAAGATGAAGACACTGTTACCTGCCATCTCGTCATCCTGCAGCTCTTCTGAAGTTGACATTGAAAGGCCCATTTTCCCTAAACCCCCTTTTTCCTTTTCTGGGAAATTCCTCAGAAGTGAGTTCACTAGCTGATATTCCTCTGGGGAAAATGACAGATTACTCTCTATTTTTTGTTAAGTAGCTGTCTGGGGAGGCCTTACAAATAGCTGTGAAAAGAAGAGAAGCAAAAAGCAAAGGAGAAAAGGAAAGATATAAGCATCTGAATGCAGAGTTCCAAAGAATAGCAAGAAGAGATAAGAAAACCTTCCTCAGTGATCAATGCAAAGAAATAGAGGAAAACAACAGAATGGGAAAGACTAGAGATAGCTTCAAGAAAATTAGAGATACCAAGGGAACACTTCATGCAAAGATGGGCTCAATAAAGGACAGAAATGGTATGGACCTAACAGAAGCAGAAGATATTAAGAAGAGGTGGCAAGAATACACAGAAGAACTGTACAAAATAGATCTTCATGACCAAGATTATCACGATGGTGTGATCACTGACCTAGAGCCAGACATCCTTGAATGTGAAGTCAAGTGGGCCTTAGAAAGCATCACAATGAACAAAGCTAGTGGAGGTGATAGAATTCCAGTTGAGCTATTTCAAATCCTGAAAGATGATGCTGTGAAAGTGCTGCACTCAATATGCTAGCAAATTTGGAAAACTCAGCAGTGGCCACAGGACAGGAAAAGGTCAATTTTCATTCCAATCCCAAAGAAAGGCAATGCCAAAGAATGCTCAAACTACCGCACAATTGCACTCATCTCACATGCTAGTAAAGTAATGCTCAAAATTTTCCAAGCCAGCCTTCAGCAATACGTGAACCGTGAACTTCCTGATATTCAAGCTGGTTTTAGAAAAGGCAGAGGAACCAGAGATCAAATTGCCAACATCCGCTGGATCATGGAAAAAGCAAGAGAGTTCCAGAGAAACAACTATTTCTGCCTTATTGACTATGCCAAAGCCTTTGACTGTGTGGATCACAAGAAACTGTGGGAAATTCTGAAAGAGATGGGAATACCAGACCACCTGACCTGCCTCTTGAGAAACCTATATGCAGGTCAGGAAGCAACAGTTAGAACTGGACATGGAACAACAGACTCT
>NW_011495059.1:4701468-4721998 GCF_000754665.1 Bison bison bison | reverse complement strand
AACGCTGGGCTGGAAGAAGCACAAGCTGGAATCAAGATTGTCGGGAGAAATATCAATAATCTCAGATATGCAGATGACACCACCCTTATGGCATAAAGTGAAGAGGAACTCAAAAGCCTCTTGATGAAAGTGAAAGTGAAGAGTGAAAAAGTTGGCTTAAAGCTCAACATTCAGAAAACGAAGATCATGGCATCCGGTCCCATCATTTCATGGGAAATAGATGGGGAAACAGTGTCAGACTTTATTTTTTTGGACTCCAGAATCACTGCAGATGGTGATTGCAGCCATGAAATTAAAAGACACTTAACTCGTTGGAAGGAAAGTTATGACCAACCCAGACAGCATATTGAAAAGCAGAGACATTACTTTGCCAACAAAGGTCCGTTTAGTCAAGGCTATGGTTTTTCCTGTGGATGTGAGAGTTGGACTGTGAAGAAGGCTGAGTGCCGAAGAATTGATGCTTTTGAACTGTGGTGTTGGAGAAGACTCTTGAGAGTCCCATGGACTGCAAGGAGATCCAACCAGTCCATTCTGAAGGAGATCAGCCCTGGGTGTTCTTTGGAAGGAATGATGCTAAAGCTGAAACTCCAGTACTTTGGCCACCTCATGCAAAGAGTTGACTCATTGGAAAAGACTCTGATGCTGGGAGGGATTGGGGGCAGGAGGAGAAGGGGACGACAGAGGATGAGATGGCTGGATGGCATCACTGAGTCGATGGATGTGAGTCTGAGTGAACTCCGGGAGTTGGTGATGGACAGGGAGGCCTGGCATGCTGCAATTCATGGGGTTGCAGAGAGTCAGACTGAGACTCGCAAAGAAACGACTGAGGGACTGAACTGAACTGAACTGAATAATCTTAAGTCTTCAGTTTTATGATGTCAATAAGTTGCTTAAATGCACATTTAAAAAATCCAACTCTTTGACTGCAGGAAGATGCCTTGTGTGTGTGTGTGTGTGTGTGTGTGTGTGTGTGTGTAAAATACAGTATTTAACATAAAGTCTTAACAATAGCAAGGGTTGAGGATGTTTTTGCTGGCTTTCAGAATGGTTGGTGAAGGCTGTCTTGGTTAAAAAGGTGATTCAAGTATACTTAGGTTTCCCAGAGATACCCGTTCATGAATGGATCTTCATTCCAGAGACCTTCCTTCATTGATTTAACAAACATTTTCTGAATATTTCCACGCGCTTTCACGCCCTGGCCTTACCACCCTGACTTGCGGCCTCTCCTCACACTTTCTCTTCACATCAGCTTGGAAAGAAAGGGACCATTCTTTTTTTTTTTTTTGGACATTACAAGAAAATTGTTTTATTTAGTATATAAATTTCTCAACAGACAAAAAATAAAATGCTGTGATTTTATTAAACGACCAGTAACAAGTCCAACCACATAGACCCTACCCCAGCTTAGTTCTTCATAATCACTGTGATGATTGCTATACAACCCTCAGGAAACCTGTAGCAAAAACTGAGATTGAAAACTGATTTCTGAAATGTTTGTCTTATGCCTTTTATTTAGGCAGTTATTAGTTTTGGTATTAAAAACAATTTTGCTTTTTAATTTTTATTTTGTTATGTATATTTTTATTGGAGTGTGGTTGATTTACAATGTTGTTAATTTCAGGTGTACAGAAAAGTGATTCAGATACATGCGCACGCACATATACGTTCTTTTAAATTATAAGTTATTATAAGATATTGAATATAGTTCCCTGTGCTATACAGGAGGTTCTTGTTATTTATCTATTTTATGTATAATAGTGTTTAACTATTCATCCCAAACTCCTAATTTATGCCCCCCTCCTCCCAAGAAAGGGGCTGTTTTTAAAGAATCAATTTTTCTTTGCTCACGGTCCCATTGAACACTGCCCAGAGAAGATATGATTTGTAATTATGCAAAAGTAATTACTGAACTCAGAAATTACTAAGCATCTTTTCTGTAATCCTCTGGTCTCATCCATTGGTGTTGTTTGGTTGATGAACATTTATTGTCAATCAGCAGTAATTAATTTCCATGAATCTCTTGTCACTCATGGGTAGAGTTAGGAGCTGGAGTTAGATTGAGGCGTTCAAATCCTAGTATGGTTATTTCCTATGTGACCTTAATCAAGTTGCTTTCTGTCTTTTTTTTCTTTCTCCAATTCCCTTATCCTTAAGAAGTGGGAAAAGGATAAAACTTCTCTCGAAGGTATATTAGGAAAGTGGAAGGGGATAGAACATTGGAAGTACTTCGCAAGGGCAGTTGTGGTAATTGGTATGGCTCTTACCTTTTTGGAGCCATATGACATCACCTGGGGCTGATCAGAGGCAGTGGGAGATGATTTCTGATAGAAAAAGAAAAGGCCTTCATGGTACAATCACTTTGAAAGAAGTTTGGTGGTTTCTTACAAAACTAAAATACTCATCATACTGACCAGAGATCATGCTCCTTAGTATTTATGCAAAGGAGTTGAAAACTTACATCCACAGGAACACCTGCACGTGGGCGTTTGTAGCAGTTTTCTTCCTAATTGCCAAAACTTGGAAGCAACCAAGATGTCCTTCAGTAGATAAGTGGATAAATACATTGAATGTAGTACATCCAGACCGTTGGAAAACGTTTCAAAGAAGCAAACAACTTCCTGTGGCCCTTTAAATTGTCTTCTCCACGAGGTGGAATGAAGAAAAAGACCACCCATTTTGTAGAAGGTGGAGATGCTGGCAACAGGGAAGACCAGATCAACAGGCTTATTAGAAGGATGAACTAAGGTGAGCAACTACATCCAGAAAGAAGTTTACTTAATGCTAGAGTAAATTGAGGAGAAGGCAATGGCACCCCACTCCAGTACTCTTGCCTGGAAAATTCCATGGACGGAGGAGCCTGGTGGGCTGCAGTGAGCAACTTCGCTTTCACTTTTCACTCTCATGCATTGGAGAAGGAAATGGCAACCCACTCCAGTATTCTTGCCTGGAGAATCCCAGGGACAGGGGCGCCTGGTGGGCTGCCGTCTATGGGGTCACACAGAGTCGGACACGACTGAAGCGACTTAGCAGTAGCAGCAGCAGTACATCCAGACAATTCACTGCTAAAGAGAAGTGACCTCTCAAGTCATGAAAAGGCAGGGAGGAATATTAAATGACTACCACTAGACTTCTGTGGTGGTCCAGTGGTTAAGAATCCACCTTCCAATGCAGGGGGCATGGGTTTGATCCCTGGTATGGGAAGATCCCACATGGAGCAGGGCAGCTGAGCTCACTCACCACAACTTAGAGCCTGTGCTCTAGAGCCTTCGAGAGCTCCAGCTACTGAAGCTCATGCGCTTTCGAGCCTGTGCTCTGTAACAAGAGAAGCCACCGCAGTGGGAAGCCCAAGCACCACAGTGAAGAGCAGCCCCTGCTTGCTGCAACTAGAGGAAGCCTGCTCACAGCAAGGAAGGCTCAGGCAGGCAAAAATAAATAAGTAAATATATATATATATATATAATTAAAATGACTATCGCTAAGTGAAAGAAGTCAATTTGAAAGGGCTACATACTATACAGTTCGCACTAAATGACATTCTGAAAAACATAAAACTATGACAGTAAAAAGATGTGTGGTTGCCAGGGGTTGGGGGGAGGAAGGCGAGTAGATGGAGCTCAGAGGATTTTTAGGGCAGTGAAAATACTCTACATGATGTTTGCAGTGATGGATACATGTCATTATTACATTTTTCCAAACCCACAGAAATCAGAACACCAGGAATGAACCACGAGGTAAACTATGGGCTTTGGGTGGTTCTGATGGGTCCATGTGTGTTCCGTTGTAACAAAGGCACCACCGTTGAAGGAATGTTGGTAACAGTAGAGGCTATGCATGTCTGGGGACAGAGGGTATACACGAGAAATCGGTACCCTCCTCTCAATTTTGATGTGAATCTAAAACTGCTCTAAAAAGTTCTTAATAAAAAAAAACTCTTCAAAGTACTGTCAACTTACTCCAGCAACAAAACCTACATGATCTGCTATTATTTTACTTGTGTGTATGTGTGTTGAGGAGGCCTTTTCCCAAACTCCTCATTCTTCAAAGTCTTTATCCAACTTAATCCTGAAGGTATGTTGGTTCCACATAACAGGGACACACTGGAAATGAAGCCTCAAGGGATGGGAAGGAGTCCTACACATTCAGGAACCTGTTCATCCAACTCTTCCTTCCTTCCTTCATAATTTCTTTCATGATTGATGGATAACGACTTCGTGGCAGGCGGTGGAGTCCCCTCTTCCAGCTTCCACATGTGTACGTGTAGCTCACAGGCCATTTAACAGGGTACACATCTGTCCCCAGCCTTCACCCCCTACTCGGTACCCCAACCCTTCCAGATGTACAGCTGTACTTGTCCCCATGGGCAAGAGGAACTATTCTAGAGTGTAAGCAAAGTCGTGATTTCAAAAGACTAAATGGACAAGGAGATTGGACTGAAACAGGAGCCCGAAAGACAGACTAGTCCCAGTTTCAAAGCCTAGTTCTTTCTCTTCATGGTTGTATAGACCTAGTTGTACTGTCTCTCAGTTTCCCTGTCTATAAAAGGAGAGTCATCAACCTCTATCACATGAATACTACTTGAATCCAATGAGAAAACAACACACGAGAAAGTGACTGCAGTGTCTGGCACAGCTGAGATGTTCAGTAATGACTTCAGCACCTCTTCTTCTTGTAACACTTTCTATTTGAGTTTTTTTTTTTTTTTCCTGGCTGCACCGCAATGTTTGCAGGATCTTTAGTTCTCGGATCAGGGATGGAACTCAGACTCTTGGCAGTGAGGGTGCAGAGTCCTAACCACTGGACCACCAGGGAATCCTCAATACTTTATATTTGATTTAGGATGAGAGATGAGAAATGAGCTTCCCTGTGGCTCACCTGAGAGCAAAGTGGCTTTATTGCAGCTAATCTTCCAAGAAGACAGAAGTTGTGTTCTCAGAGCCTCTGATCCTTGACTGTTTATTTAGGTTGGGGGAGAATTTGGTCAGGACATGGAGTCCTCTTGCTCACTTAGCATTTGAAAAACACTCATAGAGGGCACTGCTAGCTCTGGAAGAAGAACCTGGGGAGCAGGGAAAACACAAGGAGGGGCCAAAGACTCTGAGCCCGGCTATCCCACAGCCACAAATTCCAGCTGCAGCCCTTTCTTGGCTGGCCCCACCTGCCCATCTATAATTAAAGTCGTGTCTACAGTTAGGCAGATTATAAGGGGAGTGAAGAAGGATGTCAGCAAGTCATAATTTCCAGAATCAAAGCCCTTTCCCCCCATCTTTTTTTCCCCTCCCTCTTCTGGATTTGGCAGCATGATTCCTCAAAAGTAGGCCATGATGTCCTTTCCTAAAGTTCACTGCAAGTGGGCAAGGAGTGCCCCACAGGCTGCCAAGGCCTGGATTCTGGTTCTTGCAGGCAGTGAGCAGGGAACTTTCCAGAACTTTCCTTGGACGCTCACCTCTGGCCAGGGAGGCAAACATTTGTCATGGAAGATTTTTCTTTCATTTTTTTTTTTTCCTAAACAAGAGTTTGTTATAAATAAGGAATCATTTGCAAATATCCACATATCTTGCCCAATTTTATTTGTAATTGTAAAGGGCATGTGTACTGATGCACAGTTGATGTAGGAAATAGGTCCAGATGTCAAGTTGGAAAATTCTTTTGGGGAAGGGTCTTGGGATTTGAAGGTCTGTTTGGAATCATCATCCCTTTGGTTACAGCCATCCTGGAAAGAGAACTTTTCAGACAGAGTGCGTGAAAAATATTGGATCTGGGTCGGGGCTCTATTGTTAACATTATTTTCATAAAAATAACCACGAGCCTGACCTGGCACTATGAGGCCACAGAAATGTTTTCTTAACAGAGGCTGCTGCCATCAAGAAAACGATAAGCTTTAGGACACCCAAACAGTGGGCCAATGAAAGGACAAAGTCATTACACCAGGGTCTGTAGGCTGAGCCACCTTGAAGGTTCCTCTTTCGGTAAGGACACTCTGTGTGTTTGACATCGTTAAGGTAGAGACATAAAAGCTATAAAGCAAGTTTCTAGAGAAATTTCAGACGATAAATAGATATCTGTGAATCATGGAGATTTCCTTCACTAAATTACAAGCCTAGCCTGAAAGTTGTATGTTGATCGCTTCTCCCATATCCATGCTGATTGGTTAGTAGTGGCTGCCTGAAAGTGGTCATTTAGGGATACCTGCTTTAGAGACAGAAGAGGGCAGGAATGGCTCCTGTGCTCTGTGTTTCAACCTGAGTGTGTCCCCAAGTGCAGGCTCTGGGGTTTGCGGGGTCCCCATGACAACCAGGGATGACCTCACTGTTTGCCTTCCTCCTCTGCTTCTCTTCTTCCCCTCCTCTGCTCCCTCCTCCCTCTCCCCTCCCCATCCTGTCATCCTTCTTCCCCCCTCCTCCCCATCTTTCCTCCCTTTCTTCTCTGCTCCCTCTCCCCCTTTCTTATCCTAGAAAGGAGACTCACTTTGTGCCAAACACCACTAAATCCTTTTTACATTTTATCATCTTATTTAATCCTTAAACAACCCTTAGATTGATAGTAATTCCATTTCTAAAGACTGGAGAACAGGAGCACAGAGAGATCTGCCAAAATGATACAGTGTCAGAGCAGGAAGGGGCGCCAGGCCTCTCTGAAGGTGCATCTTCTGCCCGCCTTAACTGAGTCTGTGGTCCTGCCACTGTGCTCTCCACAACCCCAGGGCTGTTCCTCTCTCGCTGCCCCATAGCTGTCAGCAGTGTTTTTGGTTCTTGAGTCATGAAAGATTGAGCTGGTTAATGAGAACTGTGGGAGTGGAGGTTTGTGGCTATTATTTTTTAATTAAACAAAATGTCCCCTCTTGCATCTTCTTTGCTTCTATTTAAGCCGTGCTGCGAAAGATAGCATTTTGACCAAATTAGCCCTCTGGTGGGAGCTTCCAAGAAGAATATTCTGGAGCAGCATCTGAGCATCTGACAATCCCCTGATCAGCACGTTGGATGATGATGTTAGCCAGAACCACTGGAGCGCAGATTCCCAAAGTTCAATTCCTCAGGGCGGAGGTGGGGTGGGCAGCTGGAAGAGAGCTGGTATTTTGGTTGATCTCTTCCAGACGCTGCTGGTTGGGTAGAGCAGCTGCCCTCACATGAGCTTGCTTTGCATCAGGGTAGATTTTGGGCCAGGAATGGACAGGCTCAGGGCTCTGCCAGACGAGGAGAAGGGCAGGTTGGCTGAGCTCAGTTCTCTAGAGACCTCATGGCAAGAGTGGTCCTATCCCTCCAGATTCTGTGTTGGCTCATGGCCTCGCCCCTACTGGCCAGCAGTTTGCTTTCCAATTGCCTCAGGTGAAGTTAAGTGACTGAGTGTTTCCCGTCAAGGCCAGAGGGAACGCGTGTGCCCTCTGTTCCAACACTCTGATTTGTAAGGAGCACCGTCTCAGTATCTGAGCCACGAGTCATGGTGCCAGTACATGTGCGTTCCCAGGTCTACTTTCTCAGTTGGCAGGATGGCAAAGTTCCTCTCCAGAGGCAAAGTGGGAAGGGGCAGAACAGGACAAGGGGGCAGGAAAGATCTTAAGTAACTTACAAGATATACACCTCAGAGCCTGGTTGTCTGCTTGCTTGTATGTTTGTTTTTTGATTTATAATCACATATCAACGATTCTTTTGCCAATATTCTAGCTCCAAGAAGCTAGATTAGTAGAGACGAAAGCCATCCTACTTTCTGGGTCTATTTCAGTGGTTATTTGTTTTAAATGTATGTTGGTAATCTTCTAAGGGAAATTTGAAGAATATTGATGCCTGCGTCCCATCCCTAGAGATTTTGATATAATTGTTTAGGTTGAAGCTTTTATATCATGATTTAAAAGCTCCACAGGTGATTCCAAGGTTCAGCTAAACCTTGAGAACCCCTGGTTTATATGACACTTGATATTTGAGTGCAGGCAGAAAGTTTTAGAAATCAAAACAATAGGGACTATCCTGGTGGCTCAGTGGTAAAGAGTCCACCTGCCAAAGCAGGAGACACAGGTTCAATCCCTGGTCCGGGAAGATCCCACATGCCGCAGAGCATCTACGCTCATGTGCCACAACTATTAAGCCTGTGCTCTAGAGCCTGGGAACCACAACTACTGAGCCCATGTGCCACAACCACCGAAACCCGTGCAGCTGAAGTCTGTGCTCCCCAAAAGAGAAGTCATAGCAATGAGAAGCCCCAATACTGCAGCTAGAGAGTAGACCCCACTTGCCCCAACTAGAGAAAAAACCCATGCAGCCAGAAAGACCCAGCACAGCCAAAAATACATAAATGAATGAATAAATAAAATTATATATAAAAGAAATCAAAACAGTAACTTAAATAGATAACTTTTCTTGCATATCCATGTGCCAGACACTGTGGGAGGTACTTGGCCTCCATTATCTCGTTGACTTTTCAAAAACTGTATATCTGAGTCACCTGCTGCTGCTAGGTCACTTCAGTCTGATCCTCACCTCTGGGATTTCTGATTCAGTGGGTGTGACAGGCAGATATCACAATAGTCTTCCTTCCTGGTATTCTTGCTCTTGTGTCCCCTAGAGTGTGAACTGACCTTATTCATTGGCTTCTAAAGAATGGAATATGGGAAAAGAGATGGAGTACCATTTCTGCAATGAAGTTTTAAAAAATGCTGTGGATTCTATCACTCTCTCTTGCTCTCTCCTATATCTCTCTTCCTGGTGGAAGACTCTGCTGTGTCATGAGGCAGTCCTAGGATGAGGTCCATATGGCAAATGTGTCTAGATTTCTGACACACAGAAGCTGAGATACACTTGATTTTTTAGCTGCTAAATTTTGGGGTCATTTGTTAAGCAGTGGGTCGGGGGAGTTTCATTTCTAACACACTTCTAGGTGATGCTGAAGATGCCAATCGAGGGATCATGCTTTGAGAATCACTGCCCTATACCAATTCGAGGAAAAGATGATTTCTATACCCATTATACAGATGGAGAAACTCTGTTGGAAGCTTTTTTTAAATAACTTATGCAAGGTCACATACATGAATGGTAGTGGTGATGCTGGGATTCAAATGAAGGAAATCTGAGTCCCATATTGCGTGTCTGTATCTGTTATTCTATCTCTTCTTCTCACTGGGAGGTATGCCTGTTGCCTTCTGTGTTGGTCATATTGATTGAATTGTACCTAATGGTGATGGATTGCCAACTGGAAACTTTGATTTGGGTCTTTGTTTGGGATTATAATTGAAGTGTCTTTTATCTAGGACACAAATTGTTCTCCAAAATTAGGATTAAGGCTGGAGCGAACCCAAGGACCACTTTATTTTTTGACAGAGAGGTTCTCAAGCTTTAGCATGCATCAGAATCACTCGGAAGTCTTGCTCTAATACAGAAGGGTGGGAACTGTCTTAAGAGTTTCTGACATAGCAAGGGTTGGGTAGAACCTGAAAATTTGCATTTTTAACAAGTTCCCAGTCAATGGATCCAGGGACCACCAGGAATCACACTTAGAGAAGCCTTGCCATATCAGTGGGCCATGATACTTACTGCATGTCAAAAGTCTTCAGGTTGAATCCTCTGAGCAGTTTAGTGCAGAGAAAAGAGTGGGCAAATGCAGAGCCCTGTCTCCCCCACCCACCACCTCTACAATGCATAATTTTACCCCACGTGCCTATCTGCTGTGGGTGGGACTTATGGTTGTAGGAACTGTGTTGCTAGGCTCTTTTCTACACCTTCTATGCATTTCAGGGCAAGCTCAGATTTCATTTAAATGATCGCTGGCAGAGGGTGGTCATACTCAGCCAACTGTGTTGCTTTGAGGGAGGTGTTGCTATTTGGATTAGGTCTTGAGAAGCTGAAATGAGAACACTGGCACATGAACGCTGAGGCTTGCCTCTCTGCATTACCTGTTGATACAGACAGGCTGGCCAGGTGGAGGTGATGGATGCAGGCGAAGCCAAGATCAGCCAAGCCAACTACAGAACAAATGTTTCACATTGCAGATGCCAAGAAGCATTTCCCTTGCCAAAGGAATTTGTGTTTTTCTTTCTTTTTCCTCCAACTCTGATTATCCCTTTCACTCAATCTGCTGCTCTGTGGCCAGTTCTAGCCTGGCTAGGGTGGAGCTCAGGATACCAACATGTGATGGTTGAGCCTTGGCCATACTGGAAGGTAGAACTGCCTCAAGGCATGGGGTGGGGAGATCTTACCTTCCTTTGCACCAGCAGTGAACATGTGTAAGAGACACAGTTGCTGGACTAAACTGGGGATGTCAACAAAAAGTTTGCCCCTCGTACTATATCAACCATTCAAGAGAACCTAGAGTAGATATTAAGTTCTGTTTTTGAATGATCTTTAACAAATATACAACCAGCCTTTTAAAGCACTAAGAGGCCAGTGGTCATTTGAGAGGAGACACTGTGGTAGAATGTATTATTTATTTACAATTTTTCAGGCCCTTCTTACCTTGTCATCCTTCCTTGTGGACAATATATTCTCTTCATCCCATTAACTTTGGGTCTATGATGTGACTTACTTTGCCCAATGACCTGTTTGCTCTGACTGCACAGAAGATTTTACAACCATTGAAAACTTCCACTGTTCCTCTTACTCTGTCCCTCTACCATAAGACAAGCATGCAACAATCAGATAGAGATTGCTCCTTTAGCTTGAGTCCTTAATGATCAGACTTGAAACTTACCCACAGTTTGGAACAGTCTCAGAGCCACAGCTAAGCCATAGCTAAAGTGTGAGGTCAGTGGCAAATATTTGTTTTCTAAGCTAAGACTTGAAGGTTGCTTTTTACATAGTAGAGCTTAGAAAAATCTGTCTTACACAGAGACAAAGTCAGATCCTAGTTTAGAGTCTTCCCTGACTTCTCAAGGATCAAGTATTTCAAGTAGAGAGCTGAGCTTACTTTGTTTTATTAATTCAGAAACACTTATGGAGTGATCTCTTTGAAATGTGATCTAAATACAAAAAGTAAAAAAAAAATTAAATCTTCAAGGGAAAATACAGGAGAATACTTATCTAACTTAGCAGTAGGAAAAGTTTTCAAAAAATAGGAATGATTGATAAATTGAGTAAGAGGAAATGAGAGCTTTGTATAACAAAGATTACATAAGCAGAAAGAAAAATAGCCTAAGAACTGGAGAAGGTATTTTATATTTAATGTATATATAACATATAAAGGATTTCATATATAATGAAATCAGAATATATAATGATATAATGTGCTGTGCTGTGCTTAGTTGCTCAGTCATGTCTGACTCTTTGCGACCCCATGGACTGTAGCCTGCCAAGTTCCTTTGTCCATGAGGGTTTCCTGGCATACATACTGGAGTGGGTTGCCATGCCCTCCTCCAGGAGATCTTTCCAACACAGGGATCGAATCCAGGTCTCCCACACTGCAAGTGGATGCTTTACCAGCTGAGCCACCAGGAAAGCCCAAAGTCGCTCATTCGTGTCCAACTCTGTGACCCCATAAACTATACTGTCCATGGAATTCTCAAGGCCAAAATACTGGAGGGGATAGCCTTTCCCTTCTCCAGGGATTCTTCCCAACCCAGGGATTGAACCTAGGTCTCCCGCATTGCGGGTGGATTCTTTAACAGCTGAGCCAGAAAGGAAGCCCAAGAATACTGGAGTGGGTAACCTATCCCTTCTCCAGAGGATCTTCCCGACCCAGGAATTGAACCAGGGTCTCCTGCATTGCAGGAGGATTCTTTACCAACTGAGCTATCAGGAAAGCCCAATGATATAAATGGTTCTTGCAAGCCAACAAGAAGAAAAAGCGATAGGAAAAAGGGCAGTATCATCAGAAATTCATGGAAGAGATAATAAGTGTGGCCCAAAACATGTACAATATGGCTAGTAATTATAAGAATGTGAATGAGACCACAATAAGACATCATTTAACAACCATCAGACTCCCAAATTAAAAACTATGTCAGGTGTTGGTGAAAGTACCCTTTGTGCCAGTGACGAGAAAGGCTCTGATACACACCTTGATCTTGAGGGACTTAGCACTGATTGCAGATGGCAGATGTGTGGAGAGATGGCTATAAGACCTGTGGTCACTGAACTGATGGCATTTGTTACAGAGGAATCTGAGAAGGGATCCCGTTTCACTCAACCCATGGAAGTCTATCTAAACTCTACATAGAATGCATGTGTATAAATAAACACATTTATATAAATATGTGTACATATAGGTGTATGTGGATACATATGTATATATATACACTTACGTTTGCAAGTATATGTGAATACATATATATGTATTTGTATAAACATCTCATTCTTTTTTACTTAATTTTTACATTTCTATGTATATAGAAAGAAAGACTAACAGAATGACATAGAAAACAGAGGCATTTTTAGTTATGTTTTCATCTGTATTGTTTCTTTTATTATAATAATTTCCAAAATACTATGAATTTGCAGTTTTGATTTCTTACACAAACTAATCATTACTTTGGAAGGTTTTATATTCTTCTGAAAGTTTTTTACATTTTGCCTTTAGGTCACATTTCCAAGTGACTGTTTTTTGAATTCACATTCTAGAAATGAATCTCTGGTTTTCCTCTGCTATGGTTGGAGAATAGACTGTAAGAGACTTTTCCTCTTTGGAACGTTTTGAGGTTTTCATCAAGGCCTAATTATGTAATCATATTTTTGTAAATGTTCTAGGAAAAGTTGTCCTGAAAGAGAAAGCTTTTTATGGTTGTTTGATTTTAAGTACTGTATCTTCTCTAACACATGGTATCATCAGACTTTTAAAATTTGTGTAAATCTGATATGATTACATAATTAGTTGTAAAACAGTGTCTCACTATAGTTTATTTCACGTGTCTCTAACTGCTGAGAAATTGATCATCACTCAGATGCTTTTTTGGCTATTCTTACTTTCTCTTTCATGGCTCTCTGATTATAGTCTTTGCC
Source organism: Bison bison bison (assembly GCF_000754665.1). Taxonomy (NCBI): domain Eukaryota; kingdom Metazoa; phylum Chordata; class Mammalia; order Artiodactyla; family Bovidae; genus Bison; species Bison bison. Next base: position 4,709,084 of record NW_011495059.1, on the reverse strand, counting down.
TTTTTCTTACTGGTTTGTCTTTAAAAAAAAATTGATTTAAAGGCATTCATTATATCTCCTGGATTTGATTTCCTATTATATGAATTAGAAATAACTTCTGCATGTCTGCACCTTCTCTTTTTGCTTAAATTCTTTTTTTTCATACGAAACTTTAGTAAATTCATCAATCTTCCATATTTTGTGCTTTTTATCTTTTGTTTACGAAAATCTTTCTTACTGATCATAAAGGTATTTTCCTACAATTTTCTTTTGAAGCTTTTAAACTTGCTTCTCACAACTAAGTTTTTTAATCCATAAAGAGCTTATGCTCACGTATGGTGTGAGGTACGGAGTCTACTCATTCTTTTTTTTTTTTCCCCCAATTTGGATGGTGGCCAGTTGCTGCAATGTAATTAAAGAAATCTTCTCTTCTGTAAATTTATAATGCCACTATATATTGGTAAATTTTTCTTGGAGCATTTTCCTCAGTTCTGCCGGGTCAATTTATCTTTACCTGTAGCAATGCCACACTCTTTTTGTTCCTGTAGCTTCATAAGAGTTTAGATAAATAAATTACACAGAAAATCACCCATCAGTTTTTCTTCAAAATCATCTTGGTTTATATTGAATTTATATTCTTTCATTTGCATTTTAACATTAGTTTATCAATTGCCCTGGGGATCTCTATTGTGACTTCATTAGAAAAATATATTTATAAATTAATTTAGGTGCTATCATCTCCTTTGCAAAAGTGAGTTATTTTATGCATTGACATGGTATAGCTATCTCTGTATTTATAATTCTTTTTATGCCCTTAAAAAAAGTTTTATAATTTTCTTCATAAATGTCTTGCTTTTCTGTCTTTCCTTTGCTATACTTATTCTTAGATATACCTTTTGTAGGTCTTAAGAATGATATTTTAAATTTTATTATAGTTTCTACTTTTATAGATGTGATGTTAATTTTAATATATTACTCTGGCAATAATGATAAATATTTTTAATAGTTGTAATACTTTCTTTTTCTGTATTGCCTTATATAATCAATGTTGTCTATCTGACTAGCAGGAAAGTTTATTTCTTTCTAATCCTTAAATGTTTTCTTGCTTTTCCTTGCATGCCTGCATTGACTAGGATGTAATGCTGTATGGGTACAATGATAATAGCATTCCTTTCCCTCTGTCCTAACTTTAAAGAGAAGGCTGAACTCACATCATTCCATACAGTATGTGATGGGCCTTTTAGTGCAAGATGTTGCATACGCTGTAGCGGGAAGCTATCCTTCTCTTCCCTCATCCCTACTTTGTTAGGACCATTTTTTTTAAATTGAGAAAGGCTATTAAATTTTATCCAATGCTTTTTGGGGACTCTTTTGAGATGCTTGTATGATTTACTTCTTTAACATGCTAATGAGGTGAATTTCATTAATGGATATTTCTAGCATGTAATTACACTGGAATTCCTGGCATAACTCCAACTTGATACACACACATACATATACACACTTCTGTACCTGTTATATACTGTTGCATTCAGTTTTCCAGTGTTCTAAGAAGCTACTGTATATATAATCCACTATCTATATTTTTAATTCTAGAAGTTATATTCCAGAAAGGAGTCAAGGAGTCTTTTTCAAATTTGCTTCATCTTTTTTGCATCCTCTTTTCTTTCATCACCATTTTCTTTAATCATCTGTAATATATTTAATTTACTCATATCTTTCATAAAACTAGCTGGTACTTCCTATTTCTTTTGTTTCTTAGATCTGAGGAGTCACCACCATTGTGGTCCCAGTTCTTCATTGGTTTGTGATTTTTGATTTCTAGCTCGTCTTTAGCAATGGTTGAAAGTCTTCTGTCAGAATCCATCATGTCTTTGCAGTAGAAGTTTCCTTACTGAATTTACACAGTGATGCCTGAGCTTCAGAGTTTGAATATGTTTTTGAGGATCTTGACCTTATGAAGAAAGTGAAAGTGAAGTCGCTCAGTCGTGTCTGACTCTTTGTGACCCCATGGGACTGACTGTAGCCTACCAGGCTCCTCTGTCCATGGGATTTTCCAGGCAAGAATACTGGAGTGGGTTGCCATTTCCTTCTCCAGGGGATCTTCCCGACCCAGGGATTGAACCTGGGTCTCCCGCATTGTAGGCAGGTGCTTTACCGTCTGAGCCGCAGAGCTAATTCTACTCCTTGCTTTGTCTTCAGTTGTGTATTCCCATCCTCCTGTGAATAGGGAGACTCCGGGGCACCTGAAGCCTGTTTCCTAAACCTGAACCCCTTCTGGACCATTGCCACATCAGCTCATAGACTTCCCTCCCTTATCTTGGAAACATAGGGTTTTTTTTCTTTTCTTCAAGGATTTCTATGCATTAAAAAAATCTTGCAATTTATCCAGGATTTCTATCCATTCATTGCAGGAAGAAATGGCTTTTCATCATTCTTAGTCTGTCATATTTTCAGAAGTTAAAAATCTTTTCATTTTATTTCAGATTTTAAAGTCATGTTGTTTATCTCTGCAGTTTTTCTTGATCTCATATCATCTTTGTGTCTGACTGCAATAGTTTCATAAATTCAATGTCCTTTTGATTTTTCTTATGAACAAAAATAATACTCTTTTTGCCTTGTTTATTAGTGATCTAATTTGATTCTTCTGAATATGCCTAATTTTTTGAATCAGAATATATTTTCTTAGATTTAATATCTTTTCACTCTTTATAAAACATTTTAGGAGAGTGCTCAACATATTGGCCACAGGTTATCAGCAGTAGAATCATCTTGATTATTAAATTTTCAGATGGCCTTCCTTTCATTAAACTGATTCAAGATCTTGGAAACAGAACCTTAGAATCTACAATTTAAACAAAAATTTTATACAACTGAAGAATTTCTATTGAAGAAGATCAATGCTTGTCCAGCATTAGCTCCTAGTTAAATAAGATATGACAGAAGTTTTCTCATATAGAGTCTCCTAAGTTTCTATATAGTCCTTTAGGTTGAAAGTTCAGAAATGTTTGGGTTGCTCTCAATTTCTGTTCCTGACTCAGACATCCAGAAGTTTCTGGTGATTCAGGAAGGAGCAAGAGCTAGAGACATGAGTGAGCCTGGTGGTGGCACAGAAAAGGTCTTCATCAGTGGGACATACAATGTCTTCTCCATGTTGGCATGGCAACCAGAAATTGGCGAGAGTTGCATCCCACTCTCTGGTCTTACATACAAGTAGCTCTACTCTACATATGGCAGCTACTGGGGCCAGGAGAAGGTATAGGACCATCTAGAGCTGCAGTGGAAACAATCTTGCTAACCTCTCATAGTGAGAAACTCCAAATGGAACACCTCTACTGCCTTTTGACTTGTCTTGTATCTAGCTAGCAGCCCTATGAGTGGATTTCAGTTGAATATCTTCCATTCTCTCTCCAGATGGGCTGCCATATTATAGAGGAAATTGGAGCCTGCCTTCTTCTTGGCTCCCCTCTCATCTAGAATATTTCTGGGGCTGGTGAAGACTTTGCTTCATATTTACAATCTTTTGGGCATTTCATTGGGAATCTGAGAAGGCAGAGGCTTTATCCTATGCCTTTCTGTATGTGACTGAGTTTCTGGAAATATTTCCTTTGTTCTATAGAGTATGGGCAGGAGGAGGAGCTAGGAGAATTTTCAATATGAAGTCGAGTGATTTTTGAGCTGAGTCTGACATCAATTAGAAAGATTTCTCTTATCTCTCATTATGACACCACCCTTATGGCAGAAAGTGAAGAAGAACTAAAGAGCCTCTTGGTGAAAGTGAAAGAGGAGAGTGAAAAAGCTGGCTTAAAGCTCAACATTCAGAAAACTAAGATCATGGCATCCGGTCCCATCACTTCATGGCAAATAGATGGGGAAACAGTGGAAACAGTGTCAGACTTTATTTTTCTGGGCTCCAAAATCACTGCAGATGATGATTGCAGTCATGAAATTAAAAGACGCTTACTCTTTGGAAGGAAAGTTATGACCAACCTAGACAGCATATTAAAAAGCAGAGACATTACTTTGCCAACAAAGGTTCATCTAATCAAGGCTATGGTTTTTCTGTGGTCATGTATGGATGTGAGAGTTGGACTGTGAAGAAGGCTGAGCGCTGAAGAATTGATGCTTTTGAACTGTGGTGTTGGAGAATACTCTTGAGAGTCCCTTGGACTGCAAGGAGATCCAACCAGTCCATTCTGAAGGAGATCAGCCCTGGGTGTTCATTGGAAGGACTGATGTTGAAGCTGAAACTCCAATAGTTTGGCCACCTGTATGCGAAGAGCTGACTCATTGGAAAAGACTCTGATGCTGGGAGGGATTTGGGGCAAGAGGAGAAGGGGACGACAGAGGATGAGATGGTTGGATGGCATCACTGACTCGACGGACATGGGTTTGGGTGGACTCCGGGAGTTGGTGATGGACAGGGAGGCCTGGTGTGCTACGTTCCTGGGGTCGCAAAGAGTCGGACACGACTGAATGACTGAAGTGATGGCTTCTCAAATATTCACAAATCTAAAGTGTGCAGGACTTCCATGATGGTCAAGTGGTTGAGAGTCTGCCTGCCAATGCAGGGGACATGGGCTCGATCCCTAGTCCAGGAGGATTCCACATGCTGTGAGGGAACTGAGCTTGTGTGCCACAACTACTGAGGCCACACTCTGAAACAAAGGAGAGCCCCCACTTGCAGCAACTGGAGAAAGCCCTCACACAGCAATAAGACCCAGCAAGGTCATAAATGAATGAGTAAATACAATTTTAAAAAGTTCTTAAAAAACCAAAGTATGCAAATCCTTCAAATTTTAGCCAAGTATAACTTAATGTATATAGAAATTCAGAAAACTTGAAAAGGCATTCAGTTAGTAAGTTTGTACTTATTTTCTAGGAAAGTAGTCAAGGATATTATAGTTTGGATCCAGTAAAATTTTCACATCATGCCTAAAATAATAAAATGACTTTTATCTTGAAATAGAGGATATTAGCATTTCAAGAGACTCTAGAGAAAATTTCATCCATCTAGACGTCAAAAAATAAACACTGCAACTGGTTCAATTTCTCAAAGTTTTCTATATTTTTACTTCTTTTTTTCTCATGGCATCCACATTTCTGGACATTTTACTGTGAGTTGTCAAAAAGCCATTTGGCCTTTCAGCTCAAATCACAAATCCTCAACTCTTACTTCCTTTCAGCTGCAATCTGAACACCTGCAATTGTGGCCAACTTCAAGCCAGAGTGAAAATGTTCTTTTCCTTTCATGCCTTTTGACGTTGTCCCAAATAACAGCCCTATGAGAGGGAAAATGTCAAGCTGAGGTGAACGGCCGGCTCAGGTCTGATCTCTGAGCCATATTCCCTTGTACCAATGGGGAAACTTGGACAGCAGGCGTGATAACTCAGCCATTTCTAAAAGAGGAAAATGATAACAACCATAGGAGGGCCTGCCATGGAAAACAGCCCCGAGGGTGTGTGTGTGAACCAGTCAATCTGCTTTTGCTTAGGGGGATATCTTGGGTCTGGTTCAAAGGGAGGCCTGCTCCATGCCATGTGTCCTGTGAAAGTGAAAGTGGGTGGGAACTGGAGGCTGGTCTCAGTCTCCGTGTTTACTTAACAAGAACCTGGCTTCCCAGAGAAACACGCCAAGGCCCAGGGGTCCCAGGAGAGAGTCCCATGGACCTGAGTTGGCTGTGGTTTCCGTTCAGCTCTTCTGTTTCCCTGTTTTCCTGGTCTCACAGAGGTGAGACCACCCACCTCTGCCCCCAGTTTTTACCCCATCCTTGCCATTCCTGCTGCCTCTGTACTTTCTTCATCAGCATGTTTACAAGGCCTTGAGATGGAGATATCCATGCTCATTTTGGAAAGGAAGAAAGTCAGGCTTAGGTAAGGCCTTAGACCACCCTGCTTCTGAATCCTGAGTCTGGCTTAAAGTCCAGACCCAACAGCATGTGAAAAGATGCTCATCATCACTAATCATCAGGGAAATTCCAATCGAAACCATAATCAGATATCACCTCAAAGCTGATAGAATGACCAGCATCAAAAAGAACACAAACAGCAAATGTTGGCGAGGATGTGGAGAAAAGGGAACCCTTGTACACTGTTAGTAGGAATATGAATTGGTCCTCCCACTGTGGGGAACCATATGGAGGTTTCTCAAAAAAAGTAAAAATAGAGTTACCATGTGATCCAGCAATCCTACTCCTGGGTATATATTCTCTCAAAACAAAAATACTAATGCAAAAAGATAACTGCATCCCAATGTTCAAGACTTCCAAGTGAAGTCTTTAGCAGGAGGAAGTGTGACACTTGCAAGGAAAAGCAGGAAGATACTGTGGCTGAAGTAGACAGAATGAAATGGAGAGTAGGAGATGACAGGATATTGTTGCGGTGAGTGGAGGGCTTTGTCAGATGACAGAGATCTGGAGGTCTTTATAGACCCACAGATGAAACATAAAAATATGCTTTGGTGAAGGGCCAAATGTATATGCTGCAATGCGAAGAAAACACACAGCACCTGTTCTGGGATTTTGGTTCTAAAATCAGTCTCCATTATAGGTTTTCACATCTTATTATCAGTTCTGATACAGAGCTTGTAGTTACACAGAGCTTGTAGTTCCCAAATGGGACACCAGAGTTTGTGGTTGTCCATCTACCCCATTGTAGGCATGCTACCAAGTCTTGTCAGCACGTAATATACATTTTTGCTACAACTGGGTTTGTGGCTATCATGGCTGTACATAGATTTTTAAGGCTGAATGGAATGATGATGAAGTTTAATATCTTATGGTTCAGAGCTAGGAGTTACAACTTCACGCCAACCAGGAAAGACCTTGTTCTCCTGAAACGCATGAGAACATCACCTAGCGAGAAGGCCAGAGGGTGAATATCGCCTTTCCAGGACATTGTGGCGATGAAGGAGAGCAAAGGCAATCCACGGAGTGTGAGTGCTTTTATAGATGTTTCAAGACAACTTTATAACATGGGAGTAACTCTGATATTGTTATGATTGATGTTAAAATCCACTATTCAGAGATTTTAATTCTGCTAAGCACACTGTGGACATTTCAAAGGATTCAAAGGACATTCAAGGATTGGGGCACCTTGCTTGGGAACCTAGACACCATACGCCTGAACCTGCTGTGGGCAGATCACTTCTGGTAATGTGCAGTTTAGACCCATAAAGTGATGAGTTGGGTTTGACCTTTGCATTAAATGGATTATTTCCCTTTTATATTAGCTGGGTACTTGGTTTATAAAATATTCTACCTTTCATGATTCCATTTTCTATCTTCCCCAAGCACTTGTGGGGTAAGTAATATAGGGACTATTATCTTCATATCATAAGTGAGAAAAATGAGAAAATGCAGATGGTGTGACTTGCCCAAGGTCACACTGATATTTAGTGGCAATAGAGATGGGGCATGAGTCCCAATGACCCACAAATCCACCCTTCTTCTCTGTTCTAGACTGACTTCCAATTGATGACAACACCATAGAGGAAGATGGCTGGGCCAAACTGATTGCTTGCTTTTGTGTAGAAAAATAGCATTCCTGTTCAAGCTGGTTTTAGAAAAGGCAGAGGAACCAGAGATCAAATTGCCAACATCCGCTGGATCATCGAAAAAGCAAGAGAGTTCCAGAAAA
>NW_011495059.1:4700669-4700883 GCF_000754665.1 Bison bison bison | reverse complement strand
ACATTCAGAAAACGAAGATCATGGCATCTGGTCCCATCACTTCATGGGAAATAGATGGGGAAACAGTGGAAACAGTGTTGGACTTTATTTTTCTGGGCTCCAAAATCACTACAGATGGTGACTGCAGCCATGAAATTAAAAGACGCTTACTCCTTGGAAGGAAAGTTATGACCAACCTAGATAGCGTATTCAAAAGCAGAGACATTACTTTGCC
>NW_011495059.1:4684741-4700511 GCF_000754665.1 Bison bison bison | reverse complement strand
ACTGAGAGGGATTGGGGGCAGGAGGAGAAGGGGACGACAGAGGATGAGATGGCTGGATGGCATCACTGACTTGATGGATGTGAGTCTGAGTGAACTCCGGGAGTTGATGATGGATAGGGAGGCCTGGCGTGCTGCGATTCATGGGGTCGCAAAGAGTCAGACACTACTGAGTGACTGATCTGATCTGATAGATAGACACTTTGGATTTTAGCCAGTTAAGAACCCCACACCTATGTGGAAGACCCAAAGCTGCTCTAAAAATGTGTTCAGTTGGATCACCTGATATGTAGCTAGGATTCATGCTCATCAATTTCCTAGAAGTTTCTCGAGTGTAATGGTAAGCTGAACTCCAAAGACCTGATGAAGTCAGGAGGGGTGAGTGGAGGGTTGTGGTCAATATAAATACTTTACTTGGGGTTCTTTTATTCAATTATCATTAAGAAATGATCATTTCTGCCTTGTAGCTTTATTTTCTCAATGAGATTGACCTGTCAGAGGGCCATGTCTCTTATTATTAATTTTTCAATATTAGAAACCTCCCACCACTGTCTATTCTCTAGTGAGGCACTGTCCAGTAGAACTTTCTAGTATGATGGAAATGTTCTATATATGTACTTACCAGTAGGCTAGCTAGCCACTAGCCACAGGTGGCTACTGGGTAGTTAGTAGTGCAACTGAGGGGCTGATTTTTAAAATTTATTTAATTTTAATTCATGTAAATTTAAATAGTCATGTGTGGCTAGTGGTGGCCATTGTATGAACACAGGCAGCTCTAAGGATGTTAAGATCTCGTGTATTTTATTATTTTTTGGCTATGTTGGGTCTTTGCTGCTGTTCGGGCTTTTCTCTAATTGCAGCAAGTGGGGGCTACTCTTTGTTGAGGTGTGTGGGCTTCTCATTGTAGTGTCTTCTCTTGTCTCTGAGCACAAGCCTGAGAGTGTGTGAGCTTCAATAGTTGCAGCACATGGGCTCGGTCGTTTCAGCTTGCAGGCTCTAGAACTTGGGCTCAATTGTTGTGGTACATGGGCTTAGCTGCTCTGCAACATAGAGAATCTTCCCAGGCCAGGGATCAACCCCGAGTTCCCTGCATTGGCGGGTGGATTCCTATCCACGGAGCCACCAAGGAAGTCCTAGAGGCAAAGCTTTTAAGACTCTTGGGGAGTAAACTGTCTTTTTAAAAAGTGTTATTTATTTTTGGTTGAGCCAAATCTTCATAGCTTCATGCGGGCTTTCTCTAGTTGCAGAGAACAAGTTTCTTATTGTGGAGGCTTCGCTTGTTGCAGAGCATGGGTTCTAGAGTACTGAGTACTTGTGGTGCACAGGGTCAGTTGCCCCAAGACATGTTGGATCTTTCCAGACCAGGGATGGAACCTGTGTCCCCTGCACTGGCAGACAGATTCTTAACCACTGGACCACCAGAGAAGTCCGGTAACTTATTCTTATAGGTACTGGTGGTATTGACAGGGGAGAGTCCTCTATTGAATCCTCAGGAAGTTGCCCTCAGCCAAAGAAAGCCTCTTGGTCCAGGGTGATGTCACTTTTTGTGGAAACTTGCGCCCAAGGACCAATCAGTGCAGGCTGTAATGGTTTGTCCCTCTAACCCCAGTTTGGAACAGCTCTGAAAAGCTATCCCAGCTCCAGGACTCCTTATGGAACTGACTGATGCTTCTGTTGCAACTGCATCACAGTTACATTCTCCCCTGGCCAGTCTTTCTTCCTGTACCCCTCACCAGTTGATCTTGAGAGCACTCGCCAATAAACTGCATGTACCTGAATATCCATCTCAGAGTTGACTTCCTGGGAACTTGATCTGTGACACATCCCTGGTTCTGTGCATCTCAGATACAATCTGTTAAAAAAAAACACAATGCATTAGAAAATTTTAATAGCCTTCAATTTTATGTCACTGGACATGGTAACACAAAGAATAACAAGCAAACTCTTCTGAACGAAGGATTCATTTCTGCAAGTCAGTGGAAGAAAATATTTTATGAAAGACACCATAGTCTGGATTTTGTCTCTTTCACTTCCTCCCAACCCTCCTATGTCCTTCCTTCAACAAACATGGATTGTGTATCTCCTGGGCTCTAGACCCAAGTCAGGGTCTGGGAAAGATGGAAATTTTCAGAGGTGAAAATTCACCATAACTTCTGAATTTTCATCTCTGAAAATGACTCATGTAGTGGCAGAATGAAAGGGTGCTTGGGTGCTTAGTCCAGTACCCAAATGGCTGTGTTTATGGTACCCTGGGACACTGGAAAAGCAGAGGAAGAAGGAAGTGTTTAGTGTTGGGGTCAAGAAACTATACCCTGTGGGCTATTTCAGCCCAATGCATATTTTTATATGAGTCACGCATTCAAAATGCTTTTTAAGTTTTATTGGCTGAAAAATAATCAAAAAGAATAGTATTTCATGTTACATACAAATTATATGAAATTAAACCTTCAGTGTCCACAAATAATGATAGGCACTCAGCCATCGCATTTGTTGGCATATTGTCTGTGGCTGCTATCACACTAAAACAGCACAGCAGAGTGGTTTCAACAGAGACTGTAGGTAGCCCACAAAGCCTAAAACATTTACTCTGGCCCCTTATAGGAAAAGTCTGCTCACTCCTGGATTAGTGCAATCAAGGAGACCTTCCTATGAAGTATTGCAGTTGAATTGGGTTTTAAAGCATCCAGAGGAGTTTGCCAGGCAGAAAGGGGTCAGCTCAAGGTCATCCTGGCAGGAGAATTAGAATGTGCAAAGCTATAGAGGCCGGAAGTAGAAAAAGGAACAGTGGGTTTATAACTAATAAGAATCTCAGTGTGTTTGGGCCTTTGTGGTCAGTGGCCAGGATAATATTTTGATGTCAATAGAAACTAAATATGAAATGCTTAGTTTTTTAAATCAAGTTATTATTTATAATTTAAAAAACATGCGAAAAAACAAATGTCAAACAATAGAGGACTGGTTATCATAGATTTAGCAACGGAGTACCATGTGACCATCAAAAATCAAGATTTAGAAGAGTATTTACTAAATGGGGAAATGTTCACAGTATATTTTTAGCAAAAAAGCAGACTTACAAAACCCCATGCATATTATTATCCCATTATATACTTATATATCCATGTATGCCATACATAGACATCTAAAACATACACATAGATATAGACATAAAATATATGCTTTGTGTTATTAATATTTGGTTTTGAATCATATATATTCTAAATATACACATGCATGCTAAATATATATAATATGTATATTTAAAATATATATCATTAAAACCAAATTATAATAATGTTATTAGGTAGAAAGTAATAAGTGATGGTGCTGAAGAAGACTCTTGAGAGCCCCTTGGACAGCAAGAAGATCAAGCCAGTCAATCCTAAAGGGAATCAACCCTGAATATTCTTTGGAAGGACTGATGCTGAAACTGAAGCTCCAATACTTTGGCCACCTGATGCAAAGAGCTGACTCACTGGAAAAGACCCTGATGCTGGGAAAGATTGAGGGCAGGAGGAGAAAGGGATGACAGGGGATGAGATGGTTGGATGTCATCACTGACTCAATGGACATGAGTTTGAGTAAGCTCCGGGAGGTGGTGAAGAATAGGGAACCATGGTGTGCTGCAGTCCATGAGGTCACAAAGAGTTGGACATGACTGAGCAACTGAACCACAACAACAAAATCTACTGAATTTTAACAATTTTGTGCAAAGAACATATATTAGTTTTGCAACTTCAGAAAAAAAAGCAGTGAAAAGAAAAATAAAAGCAGTAAGGAATTTGCCCTGTATTTTCTAGAGAATGGGGACTCATTGCAGGATGGGACTCAGAGGGGGTGGGTAGACTGATCCTTCTGAGTTTTGGGGAGATGATTCCAGCAGCCCATTGGAGGAAGTCCTGGAGATGGCAAGACCAGCATAGGCATTGTTTAACTTAGCTAAGTTAAACAATGGTGCTTAGTTAAGCACCAGAGCTTAACTTAGAGAGTGATGCAAGAATTCAAGTTCCTCTCTAAGTGCAGGACCCCAGAGTGTGAGGAGTTGAGGGAAGTTTGTTGTGAAAGACTGGTGAGGGAGCAGGCCAGGATGTGGGGCAGGAAGAGATGACGGAGGGAGAGTGACTCAGAGGCGGAGGTGCCGTGTGTGGACAGGAAGCGAGACATGGCTGGGGGAGTGGGATGATGGCTCGGAGATGTTGGGTTACTTTATGGGCTTTGCAGTGGCCAGAACAGAGGAGTGACTGTGGAAACCCTGAACAATGGGGCCTTGGGAAATAAGGAGATGGGATGCAGGGTGGGCCCAGGTTGGCAGTGGTCACGGTAATGAGGATAATATAATAACAATAGTGGAAGGTCAGAGGAGCTTCCTCTGAGACTGGCAAGATGAGGGAGGGGCTTAGTATCCTTCTCACTTTCATTATATGGGGTTGAAAGCAGTGAAAACCCAGCTTTGTTTGGTAGAAGCAGAGGTCAGCTGTTGCCAGAGGGGAAAAGGAGGTGGAGGCTGAGGTGGGATATTTTCCAAAGACAGGAACCAAGGTAAATACAGGAAATAAAATGTAGGAAGAAAAATAAATATAGGAAATGGAAATTTCATGCTACTTGGGCTCAAACAAAGGGGCACCACAATGACTTTGGTTGAGTTCCAATGATTTGTAGAGTTGGGTGGAATCACGGAGTGGCCTCTCCAGTCATGGGTCTCTCTTCTTGAAGCCAGAGCCTGAGAATGAGCTGAGGGCTCAGAGGCCCCTCTCTGGCTCCCTGAACAAACTTGTGCACCTCCATTTTGGGAGACAGACGTAGGGAAAACATTTACTATTTTCATGATGAAGACATGTCCATACAAGGCAATTCCATCAGAATCAATCCAAGACCAGAAAAGCTTTTCAAGGAACCAGGGGAAGCTGCTGTTTTGTGTCAGTTTGGTGATGGCGTCTGGTGGTGGTGGTGGTGGCGGGGTTGCGGACAGAAACCAGGATGGAGGGGCTCCTGAACAGGGACTTATATGGAGGATAACATGGGGAGTCTAAGCCCTTTTTAACTTCCTTCTCATGGAGATGCATACTGATATTCTTATCAAGTGGTAGTAGATAATATTGTCTCACTGAATCCTCTCTAGCAACAATGCCATGCAGTCAAAACAAATATTAGCCCCATTTTACAGCTGGAGAAACTGAGACCAAGAAGAGGTAAAACAATTTGAGTAAGTAAGTTGGAAAGCTAAATTGAAGCCAAAGTGATGGAACTTAGAGGAGACCCTGTTCTTTTGTGTCACTAGGGGAGCGTGGCAAACTGGAGAGTAGCTTTCAGGTGAAGGTGATGGGACCCAGACACTCCTCAGGCAGGCAAGCTGGGCAGGGTCCCTTTGTTAGGCTAGTTTGAAGAGCAGTAGCTAGAAGTGTCATGAGGGTTTGCGAAAGTGGAGAAGAAAATCTCCCCCTTCTCTGTCATTTTCTGTATTTCAATATGGAGGAGGGTGGCTGGGCTGGGAGAAATGGTCCAGCTCTTGTGCTGTGTTGAGGAACAGAGTTGGAGTCGGATGTAGGAGGTGAATGCGCATTGCACGTGACTCTTTGATGGGCATGAGATTTGCAGACTTGGTCTTGTTTGCTCCTCCGTCAGTGCGCTGAGATAAGGGTTCCTACTGAAAATTTCCATTTCACAGGAGATGAGACAGTGGCTCAAAAAAGGTATGTCATAGTCTAACAGCACACAGGCAATGGTGGAGGTAGGATTCGAACTGAGGTTTGTCAAGCTCCAAGACTTCCCCTAGTGATTATAAACACAGGCCCTTAAGCCAGACTATCTGGGTTCATATCCCTGATCTGCTAGCTGTGGGATTTTGCATAACTTTTCTGTGCATTAGTTTCCTTATCTACAAAATTGGTATGCTATTAGTGTTGACCTTATAAAGTTGTATAAGGACTAAATAGATCAGCAGTTTTCAGGTAAAGACCCAGGATATATAACAATACATGACACGGTTATAGTTAACGCTGTCACCACCAGCACCTCCATTATCATCATCATCATCATTATTTGGCTGGGTTTCCTTCCTCCCATGTTCAGGTTGTACAGAAGCTGTGAGCGGCTGGGAAAGGGAACCATCCAGGAAGACCTGAGTGAAGAGTGCAACTTAGAGACGGTGTGGGAAGCAGTGAGAAATAGCTCATACCTGGTTCTTCTGACAATTATCTTTCTCCTACAGTTTCTTTTAACTAATTTTATTTATTTTTGGCCCTGCTGGGTCTTTGCTGCTGCACAGGCTTTTCTCTAGTTGCAGTAAGCAGGGGCTACTCTCGAGTTGCTCTGGCTCATGGGCTTAGTTGCTTTGTGGCATGTGGGATCTTTCGGGATCAAGGATCGAACCCATCTTTCTTGCACTGGCAAGCGGACTCTTAACTACTGAGCCACCAGGGAAGGCTTTCTGCATGGTTTATTTCAAAGGCTAAGAGGTTTCATTTCAGGTTTCCCGAGTTTCCATACAATAGTGGTGACCTTTCTTTCCTTTCATCTTTTACTTTGGGTGGAAAAGGAGAGTAATGAGATGAAGACCTGATTAGGAAATGAACACATCAAAATAACACAGGTTGGGACAGTACATCGGGAGAGTCTCAGAGATGCCCCAAGGAGTGTGAAGGACCAGGCTGGAGCCATGCCCTAAACTTTAACACAGAGTCTCCGGCTGATCCTTTAGCAGAATTCAAGGTCCTCCTAGGGATGTTAGAGAGGAGGTGGGGTAGGGGGCTGTGTGTGAGAGAGGACTCCTAGACCATCTGAAAGGGGTCTTTGAAGTCATACTTTATACCAACTATGGAACACCTACACATGTCCACGGCCAGCAACTCAGGATTGTTTTTTATTTTCGCTTAGTGAACTGTACCTGTACCTCTTTTCTATTTGGGCAGAACTGAGAGATTGCATGGTGACCTAATGATTCTTGGGGGGTTAAGAGTCATTCTTTTGATTTTGTTCTGAGGGAGAATATGTTATTAGGACTCTGGGGGTCCATGTGTCCATCCCTGCCAGCTCTCTGTTCCAAGATGCCCGGTTCTCTCTTTATGTTGACCCCCACCAGAGCTAGAGCTTTTAATACTAGAAATGCTGACAGATTTGTGTCTAAGATATAAGCACCATGGCCAAAAGAGTGGGCTCCAGAGCTGGCCAGAGTGATGTGGGAACTTCAATAACCTCCCACCTTTCTCGTCTGGCTTTGAACTTCATACTTCTACAACCTCAGGACATCCTAAATCCATCTTCTCAGGAGAACCCAAGGGAGAAATGCTTGTCTCCCTCCAAGGCTGGTTGACTTCTTCTAGAACCCTCCAAAACCCAGAATCCAAGTCCCGCTATAATCCATCAATTCAGGAAAGAATTGCGTGGTTTCTTTAAGAAGAAGCCAGCTCTGTGTGGAAACAGACAACTGCTGGGAGTTTTGAAGAGATTTGCCATGATCAGCCTAGAAAAGTCAGACAATGGAAAACATTAAGTGCCCATAGGTGGTAGCCCTCAGGTGAGTTCTGCAGAAAATAGGATGGATGTAGAAATAGGAAAAGAAGGGATGTAGTTCTGAATTTGACAAAAAGGCAATCAAAATCCTCCATCTGGACCCTGATCTTGCTATGAAAATATCCCCTTCTTTATTTCTACACACTCTGCCCACTCAGGACAAGGAGACTGCAGACTTCTCAGGAAAATAGGAGAAATATTGGGTTTCTATTCTGGCACAGATGACTGATTGTATCAAGTTCAAAAAGATGGTTAAGTTCATAAAAGAAACAGAGGAACCTGGGTGGGGAGGAGGAGAAGTTAGTGACCAATCTGCTAAAACCAACTTTGGAAAGAATTTATGCTAAGAGAAATAATAAGAGATTCCCAGTGCTAACTTTGAGTTCCAGATCTGGGCTGAAAGATAGTTATTTCCCATTGCTCTTGTGTTTATGCCATAAGAATATCTGTGATTCAACTTGATTAGGAAATCTTTATATACATGATTCCAGACGGTAAAGAAAAAGACATTTATTGAGTGGTTACCAAGTGCCTTTCTGAAATAGACTTTCTCTCTGGACTCAGGAACAAAACTCTTAGGGCCTCTAGAGAGGTTATCAAATTATCAAGATCAGTGGTTCTCAAACTTTAACTTCTGGAAGAACCACCTGGAAAGCTTGTTAAAATGCAGATTCCTGGACATCACCATCAGGGATTCTAATTCAGTAGGCCTGGGCTGCGGCCTGAGAATTCGTATTTCTAATAACCTTCCAGGTGATTCCGCTGCTCTGGCTGGAGGACCACAGTTGGTGTAGCAGTGGTTTAGGTAGATGGTTCAGAGAGCCAGGTTGTGGGTCTTTGCATGCATCGCAGTCAAAGACAGCTCAAAGCATTGAGAAGGCATTCTCATTAGGACTCCTATTTCTCAACGAACGTTAAAGAAGATTGAATTCATGACCACAACATTAAGAGCAACAACTCCCGAAAGCAATTCTCTCAATCCTTGTAGCAGAGCCGGGATATTTCATTCCATTCCTTCAACCCTCCCCAGAGAGCTCTGTCCTGCCCTCTTTCCCTCTCTCTCTTTTTCCTCCATCACTGATTCCCCAAATCCTAGGCTCTAGGCTGTCAAAAAGAAAATGCCTCCAGAGGGAGACGTGCATGGTGAAGCTGGTAAGGCAGATAACTCTCCAAGTTGATAAACCTGGTCTCTCTCAAACCTATGAATATTTCACATCTAAACTCTATGGGGGAAACTTCGCTAATCCAAAGTGACCTGCAACCACTCAAGAGAATGTTTCTTTTTTAAATAATTTAACTTTTTATGGTAGAAAAACGAGGGCAGGGGTGTTCTGAGTAGCTCCATTAACCTATAGTTTTTCCTACAATGCCACTGAAATTGGAAGTGTTGTCAATTTCATAAGTCCACTGAACACAAACTTGTTGATTGTACTGTTCTCTCTTATTTGAGTCTCTTCATCCAGGCTGAGTTTTGCTCTTCATCAGAAAGAGGTATACTTATATAGTATTATAGGCGGGCATGCATACATGCTAAGTCACTTCAGTCGTGTCCGACTCTTTGTGACCTTTTGGACAGTTGCCCACCAGGCTCCTCTGTCCATGGGATTCTCCAGGCAAGAATACTGGTGTGGGTGGACATGCTCTCCTCCAGGGGATCTTTGCGATCCAGGGATCAAACCCGTGTCTCATATCTCCTGCATTGATAGCCAGGTTCTTTACCTGCTAGCACTACTTGATATGATATTATATACATTATATACATATATATATACACACACATTATATACATTATATTATATATGTGTATTTTTGGAAACATTAAACATATGCTTTAATTTTGGTGCTGGGGTTAAGAGGCAGAAATGGTACTAGAGAAGAGTCTGTGATTAGAAGAATATAATAAAGTGGAACCCAAGTGAACACTTGGGTCAGGGGCTACAGCCAACTTCTCAGAAGCATCAGCCTCAAAGTATCCACCAGTCTCCATGTCTCTTTCACCCTAGGTTCACACCTGGACCTGGGAGCCATCAGCTGCTCCCCCGGTCATGGCTGAAAGGGCTTGGCCAGGCTGTGGGCACAACAGGCACATGCTTCTCTCTTGAGGGTCAGACGCTGTCCAGCTCATCCTTGGCTGTCCATCCAAAGATGCCTGGATCACTGCTGCCACGACTATGTCTGTCTGTGGGACCCAGGCCAGGTTCTGCTCATGGATGAAGCCTTTTCTCTATATGACCTATATTCTGTGCAATATATACTTAAAATATATGTGTTCTATAAGTAAAACATATATACTATACATGTGTTCTCTAGAATACCTGTAGGAAGCTGAGTGTGTTTGAATCTGTGTGTGCTGTGCTAAGTTGCTTCAATTGTGCCCGATTCTTTGAGACCCAAGGACTGTAGCTCACCAGGCCCCTCTGTCCATGAGGATTCTCCAGGCAAGAAAACTGGAGTGGGTTGCCATTGCCTCCTGCAGAGGATCTTCCCAACCCAGGGGTCGAACCCGTCTCTATTTTGTCTCCTGCATTGGCAAATGGGTTCTTTACCACTGGCGCCACCTGGGAAGCTCAGTGTTTGAGTCTATATATAATAGATTAAGAATATATATTATATATTTAGCCTACATATAATATACAGTATGCATACTCAGTGCAACATGTGTCTTCGATATTGAGCACATATATAATGAAAGAGTAAAACACACACAGCTTCCTATGCACCTGTGTCTTCCTGCCCAAAGACATCTGACCACACACAGTAGAGCCCAAGGTGTTTAGATGCTCCTCTGGGAACTCTGTAACTAGTGATGTACAGGCATTGGTAGAAAAATACCCCAGATTTGCCCCCTCAGTGGGGACAACAATACTTCTTTCTGGTGGGTCCCCAATGAGACTGAGTCCCAGCACCCGCAGTGGTAACTGATATTATCACATCCTTCCACCTGCTTTCCTCCCTTCCCCAGTTTCTCAGTTTGATGCCTGTCTTCCTGAATAATCAACTCCCACCCCATCCTTTGGGTCTGCTCTTAGTGGAATTCAAATTGACACAATACACCACAGATAATCCCCACAGGTATCTTCCAAATTTGGCAAAAATCCATCCAGGTATTATTTTTTTTTATCATGTAGTTCAGAGAGATGCTTCTCTTTATCTAGATCTGTCCATCATATTTGTATGAAGTTATCAGATTTATCCACATCTCTACTAAGTGTTTTCCATAAAATAATTGAAAAATAATTTCTCACTTCCTATTTTCAGTTATTTACAACTTCCAGGAGACTTTTGAGTCTCATACATTTTCAGTTATTTTGTATGAAATCTCACTCTTTTTTCCCTTTAAAATTTTTATTTGGCTCAAGGCTCTGCCTGTCCCATATGGTGAATGCGTGTAAAGTCCCACTGGTAAAAAGTGATTCTTTTTGAGTTGTTTTCCTGAAAATGTATTGTCAGAACATTTCTTTGGAGTATGTGCAATTCCTCTGGGGGTTAAGTGTAGGTGGTGAGCTGCTTAAAGAAATCCTACTCGGGACCCATCCTGGGCGGGGTTATTCTCTTATATTTCTAGTCTGGCTTTGAGTACCTGCTGCTGCTGCTGCTAAACAAATACTAATTAATAATCTAATAGAAAATGGATTTAGGGCAAACAAATGCAATACACAATGACATCTTAGATTTTTAAAATAACATTCATCACGTTTATTTCAGTCTTCTCAAACTCAAGCCAGTATTTCGACTCAGTTCTGTAGCAAAAGGAAGTTAGGTTTGCGTCCGTTTTATTCCAGAATTCCTGGGCCAGGGTGGAGGTAGCTGTGTGCAGCAGGAAACATATAGGATGTGGTGGAAGGTCGCTCTGCAGGAATGGGGTCCTTTCTTCCCCAGAGAGGATATTCACTGGGATTTAGTGCGCCATCCAGGAAATTGTGTCGTTCTAAGAGAAGATAAAAGTTTGATTTAATTAATAGGATGGATGAAGCCAGAGACTTCTTAGTTTATAACCTGGATTGGGGCCAAGACCAGAGTCAATAAGAAGAAGGCAAATGCGGTGTCAATATCTCCTTCCCCTTAGTAACTTCATTTTAGTCCACCCTGATCCCCATATTTCCATAGAGACCATTTAGACTTGGTCATCCTGGGTCTTGCACTCACTCTCCCTCTCAGCCTTTCTTCCTGATTCTGGACCTGCCTGATCTTTCAGCTTCTGCATGTGTGTGGTCTGAACATATCATGGAATACCATTCAGCCATAAAATGAAGAAAATCCTGTGATATGTGAAAATATGGATGAATCGAGGCGACATCATGTTAAGTGAAAAGCCAGCAGCAGAAGGACAATCCTGCATCATTCCACTTCTATGAGGCATATAAAATAGCCAAATATGGGACTTCCCTGGCAGTCCAGTGGTTAATAAGACTCTGCACGTCCAATGCAGGGGACATGGGTTTGATCCCTGGTTGAGGAACTAAGATCCCACATGCCGCTCAGCATGCCCCAAAAGTTAAAATAAAAAGCCAAACACATACAAACAAAAGGTAGAACGGCGGTTGTCTGGAGCTGGGGAAGGAATATAGGAAATTGCTGTTTCATGGGTATAAAGTTTCACTTATGCAAGATCCGTGTGTGTGTGGTCAGTCGCTCAGTCCTGTCTGACTCTTTGTAATCCCATGGATTGCAGCCTGCCAGGCTCCTCTGTCAATGCGATTCTCCAGGCAAGAATACTGCCATTTCCCCCTCCTGGGGATCTTCCCGACCCAGGGATCAAACCCACATCTCCTATATTTCCTGTATAGGCAGAAGTATTCTTTACCGCTGCACACTTGGGAAGTCCTTATAAGCATCTGTCTACAATGCTGGAGACCCAGGTTCGATCCCTGGGTTGGAAAGATCCCCTGGAGAAGGAAATGGCAATCCACTCCAGTACTATTGCCTGGAAAATCCCAAGGACAGAGGAGCCTGGTAGGCTACAGTCCATGGGGTCGAAAAGAGTCGGACACGACCGAGCGACTTCAATTTCACTTTTCACTTTATGCAAGATGCTGCTGCTGCTGCTGCTAAGTCGCTTCAGTCGTGTCCAACTGTGTGACCCCATAGGCGGCAGCCCACCAGGCCCCACCGTCCCTGGAGAGGCAAGAACACTGGAGTGGGTTGCCATTTCCTTCTCCAATGCATGAAAGTGAAAAGTGAAAGTGAAGTCGCTCAGTCCTGTCCGACTCTTAGTGACCCCATGGGCTGCAGCCTACCAGGCTCCTCTGTCCATGGGATTTTCCAGGCAAGAGTACTGGAGTGGGCTGCCATATGCAAGATGAGTAAGGTCTAAAGATGTCCCCTACCACACTGCCTGTATTTAAAAATATTGTGCTGTACATGTAAACATCTGTGAAGAGGATTGATCTCATGTTCAGGGTTCTTATTACAATAATTTAGGGGCTTCCTTGGTGGCTCAGATGGTAAAGAATCCGCCTGCAATGAGGAAGACCTGGGTTCGATCCCTGGGTCGGGAAAATCCCCTGGAGAAGGGCATGGCAATCCACTCCAGTATTCTTGTCTGGAGAATTCCATGGACAGAGGAGCCTGATGGGCTGCAGTCCAAGGGGTTGCAAAGAGTCAGACACGACTGAGCGAGTTAAGCACAGCACACAGCACATTACAATAATTAAAAATAAAAGAGAGCTCACTAAGTTCTTTGCTGTGTTTCAATTCACTTCTCTAGGAATAGGGATTATGCCAACTCAGTGTCATTGTGAGAGCTAAGTGTGATCATGCTTATCCGATGTCTGGCACATCCCTGTCAGTACATGAATATCAATTTTATATCCGTTAGAACAGCGTACGTAGCATAATGGTGAGCGTGGGCTTTGAAACGGACTCCCTGAGTTTGAATTCTATCTTTTCCGCTTGCTGGCTGTGTGATTTGGGGGAAAGTTATTGAACTTCTCTGTGCCTCAGGTTCCCCACCAGTTAAACAGGGAGCAATAATACCATCTAATATATAGGATTTCTATGAGAATCAAATAAGGCAGTGCCTGTAAAGTGCTTCATAAATGTTAGCCTTATTATTATTAGTTTCCTAGGGATGTAAAGAGTCCCTCTTCGTTATCAATTCAGTTTTGTTATTCTATGGTTCTTTCTTCCTGTGTGGAAAAATGAGTCTTCATTGCTAAACTTACTAAGGAAAGTGCTGATCTCCCAAAATAGCTATTGAGCAGTAATTTTCAAAATACATAGTAAACCCAAGCTAAACATGAAAGGCTCTTAAACTAGGTCATTGCCACAGGGCTGCTTAGAGAGGGTGCCGCTGGCGTGATTTATCTCTGGGGGGATTATTAATTAAACAGATGAGGGTCTGTGTTTTTGAAAAATGCCTCTGCCACAAAAGAACTGCGCATGAAGAAGCATAAAGGAATAGATGTGATCAAAGGGTATCTCTCTTCCTATTTATCTATCTACCTATATATTGTCTATTGATCTACCTGTTTGTCTATCTATTTGTCTAAAAGATCATGCATTAAACAGATTATTTTTTCCCATCATTAACATATTGGAAGTTTTCATAGATCTCTGTTTTGAGTTTGGACTACTTTGGCAAGCTTGCTGTATGAAATCGTTTGCGCCCGTGAAATCACTGTGCCAATAAGGGATCAACGTTTGTTACTAAGGAGGAACCTCTGAAGGACACTATTTGCGTGTGTGGCACATGTGTGCTGGTTCTAGATGTGTTTATTTACAGATGTGTGACCACTAGATATTTTTCCACGTAGGATTTCTTTAGGGGAGCTTGCTAAGGATGGATTTTTTTTTTTTTTTTGGTAGGTGAAAGATCTGTTACTTGCTGTTGAATGTTTAAGTTGGGGTCATCTTCAAGAGCCTCCCCCCCCCACTTCTCTTTTTATTTTCTCCACAGCAACAGCCCCTTCTTTGCCATTGTGTTCTCAGGCTTTCTTTTTCCTCTGAATTCATTAATCTTAAACATGATTTCTCTTAATTTTATCCTCTGTTAAAGATGAAAATATCTTTATTGATTTTTTTATTGTTATATAAATAAGGCATAATTCTGGGTGAAGACAATGGCACCCCACTCCGGTACTCTTGCCTGGAAAATCCCATGGACAGAGGAGCTTGGTAGGCTGCAGTCCATGGGGTCGCTAAGAGTCGGACACGACATGCACTGGAGAAGGAAATGGCAATCCACTCCAGTATTCTTGCCTTTATTATTGCCTTTATCAATAAAATATCTTTATTGATTTTTTTCTTGTTATAAAAATAAGGCATAATTCTGGGTGAAGAAGGCAATGGCACCCCACTCCAGTGTTCTTGCCTGGAGAATCCCAGGGACGACGGAGCCTGGTGGGCTGCCGTCTATGGGGTCACACAGAGTCGGACACGACTGAAGTGACTTAGCATAGCATAGCATAGCATAGCATAATTCTGGGATTTTCTTATATATTTTAGAAATTAACCCCTTATCAGATATATGGTTTACAAATATTTTCTCCCATTCCATTGGTTACCTTTTACTCCATTTCCTTTGGTGTACTTTTGATGTGGTCCTGCTTGTTTGTTTTTGCTGTTTGTACTAAATTAAGGACATGAACAGCCATTTCTCCAAAGAGGACATACAAATGGCCAACAGGCATATGACAAAATGCTCAATGTCACTAATCATTCAGTTCAGTTCAGTTCAGTCGCTCAGTCGTGTCCGACTCTTTGCCACCCCATGAATTGCAGCATGCCAGGCCTCCCTGTCCATCACCAACTCCCGGAGTTCACTCAGACTCATGTTCATAGAGTCAGTGATGCCATCCAGCCATCTCATCCTCTGTCGTCCCCTTCTCCTCCTGCCCCCAATCCCTCCCAGCATCAGAGTCTTTTCCAGTGAGTCAACTCTTTGCATGAGGTGGCCAAAGTACTGGAGTTTCAGCTTCAGCATCATTCCTTCCAAAGAAATCCCAGGGCTGATCTCCTTCAGAATGGACTGGTTGGATCTCCTTGCAGTCCAAGGGACTCTCAAGAGTCTTCTCCAACACCACAGTTCAAAAGCATCAATTCTTCGGTGCTCAGCCTTCTTCACAGTCCAACTCTCACATCCATACATGACCACAGGAAAAACCATAGCCTTGACTAGACGGACCTTTGTTGGCAAAGTAATGTCTCTGCTTTTGAATATGCTATCTAGGTTGGACATAACTTTCCTTCCAAGGAGTAAGCGTCTTTTAATTTCATGGCTGCAGTCACCATCTGCAGTGATTTTGGAGCCCCAAAAGATAAAGTCT
>NW_011495059.1:4678194-4684641 GCF_000754665.1 Bison bison bison | reverse complement strand
AAAGTCTGACACTGTTTCCACTGTTTCCCCATCTATTTCCCATGAAGTGGTGGGACCGGATGCCATGATCTTCGTTTTCTGAATGTTGAGCTTTAAGCCAACTTTTTCACTCTCCTCTTTCACTTTCATCAAGAGGCTTTTGAGTTCCTCTTCACTTTCTGCCATAAGGGTGGTGTCATCTGCATATCTGAGGTTATTGATATTTCTCCTGGCAATCTTGATTCCAGCCTGTGTCTCTTCCAGTCCAGCGTTTCTCATGATGTACTCTGCATACAAGTTAAATAAGCAGGGTGACAATATGCAGCATTGATGTACTCCTTTTCCTATTTGGAACCAGTCTGTTGTTCCATGTCCAGTTCTAACTGTTGCTTTCTGACTTGCATATAGGTTTCTCAAGAGGCAGGTCAGGTGGTCTGGTATTCCCATCTCTTTCAGAATTTTCCACAGTTTGTTGTGATCCACACAGTCAAAGACTTTGGCATAGTGAACATAGAAAACAAAATTATGGTTACTAGAGGGGCTAGTTGGAGAAGGCAATGGCACCCCACTCCAGTACTCTTGCCTGGAAAATCCCATGGATGGAGGAGCCTGGTAGGCTGCAGTCCGTGGGGTCGCAAAGAGTCGGACTCGACTGATCAACTTCACTTTCACTTTATGCACTGGAGAAGGAAATGGCAACCCACTCCAGTGTTCTTGCCTGGAGAATCCTGGGGACAGGGGAGCCTGGTGGGCTGCCGTCTATGGGGTCGCACAGAGTCGGACACGACTGAAGTGACTTAGCAGTAGCAGAGGGGCTAGTGGGTGGAGTGAGGGAAGATGAATTAGGAGTTTGGGAATTTAGCTGCTCTTCAGTCACTAAGGCTTGTCTTTGCGACCCCATGCTCTGTAGACCCCCAGGCTCCTCTGTTCATGGGATACTGGAGTGGGTTGCCATTTCCTTCTTCAATATGTACACAGTACTATATGCCACCACCACCATCCATCTTAAATGAAAAATATTACCAAAACCCAATGTTTGGATCTTGTTTTAGTAACTTTTTTTATTTGAAAAATGGTTAATTTACAATGTTGTATAAGTTTATGGTATAAAGCAAAATGATTTAGATATAGATGTAGATATAGATATTCTTTTTCAAAGCATTTTTCCATTATATATTATTACAAGACATCAAATAGAGTTCCCTGTGCTATATAGTAAGTCATTGTTTATCTGTTCAATGTCTTGCAATAACCTTTGAAGGAAAAACAAATTCTGAAAAAGAATATCTGTATCTACATCTATATCTAAATTATTTTGCTGTACACCACAAACTAACACAATCCTGTAAATTAACCATACCTCAATAAAAAATGGTCATTGAAAAAAAACCCAAACTTTATGTTTTGGAGAAATTTTTCTGTAACTGGACGGTGGTGATGGTTACACAACAATGTGAATGTACTCATGCCACTGAACTGTACATTTTGAAAATGAAACCAAAGACAGGAAGTGCTGGTGAAGATATGGAGAAGTGTTCGCATATTCTTGGTGGGGATACAAAATGGTGCAGCTGCTATGGACAACAGTATGGTGGTCCCTCAAAAATTAAAAATAGAACTATCATGTGATACAACAGGGCTTCACTGGTAGCTCAGCTGGTAAAGAATTTGCCTGCCAAGCAGGAGACCCTGGTTTAATTACTGGGTTGAGAAGATCCCCTGGAGAAGGGATAGGCTACCCACTCCAGTGTTCGGGCTTCCCTTGTGGCTCAGACAGCAAAGAATCCGCCTGCAATTCAGGAGACCTGGGTTCAGTCCCTTGGTTGGGAAGATCTCCTGGAGGAGGACATGGCAACCCACTCCAGTATTCTTGCCTGGAGAATCCCCATGGGCAGAGGAGCCTGGCGGGCTATAGTCCACGGGGAAACAAAGAGTCGGACATGACTGAGTGACTAAGCACAGCACAGCATGATATAACAAACCCACTTCTAGGTAGTTATCCAAAAGACTTGAAATTAAGATCTTGAAAGGATATTAGTGCTCTTATAATCATTGTCAAACTATTCACACATAATAGCCAAGATGTGGAAACAACTTAATGTCCTTTGAGAGATGAATGGATAAAGAAAATATAGTTGATACCTATAATGGAATACTACTCAGTCTTAAAAAGGAGGAAAATGGTGCAATATGAGGCAGCAAGGGCAAATCTTAAGAATACTGTGCTAAGTGAAATAAGCCAGTTAGAAGGATAAATACTGCATGATTCCACTTACATGAGGCATCTAAACCAGTCAAATCAAAGAGTGGATTGGTGGTTGCCAGGGGTTGAAGGGAAGGGGAAATGCAAAGTTCCCAATCAACGAACATCAAATTTAAGTTATGCAAGATGAATAGGCTCTACCTGTACCTGCTGTCAATAATCAAAACAGTTAAAATTTTTTTGGTGGTAGAACTCAAGTGAAGTTTAAGACAATGAAGTACAGTTGAAAGAGAAGTAAAAACAAGGTATAATTGTAAAAATTTAATTGTGAATATGCAAAAATAATCACATCTAACAGCAGTCAGTACTGTTAATATTTTGGTATAAAGTCTTCCAGATTTTTCCTTTGTCTGTGTCCACGCAAACCGTTACATAAGCAGAATTTGGTAATTGCTACTATCAGTTCATGGTTCAGTTCTACTACATCTCCCTGTCAGCATACATGGCTCTATTGCATTTATTTGAAAAGTTGCATGATGTGTTTGAATGCAATAATTTATTTTCCAGGCTTACAGGTAAATCTCCAGTTTTTATCCAATAAAGCTGTTATAAAACAATCTGTATGTGAACATCCACGTACATACACCTTTGCACAATTGCCCGATCATTTCCTTAGAATGAAGTCCTAGAAGGTTGGTGGCTGGAGTTAGATGGAGGAACATGTAATTTTGATTCATATGTAGATAAACTATGCTTCAGAAAGATTGTTCAAGGTCATTCATATTTTCACAGTAATTTAGGAATGTACATTTCCCTGTATCCTCAACAATGGTGGATAATATTGATCTTTTTACTCTTTGACTACTTGAGGGCACAAAAAGGTATGCTGATGTTTAAATTTGCATTTCTTTGACTATTACTGAGATGGAGCACCTTTTCCTCTGTTTATTGCCTTAGTATATGTCTTTGTGAATTGCCTATTTGTGGTCTTTTTCCATGTTTTCTATTTGAATGTTCATACAAAATTGTTTTGTATGATTTCTTTATTGATTAAGAATATTAACTAGTTTTCTGTCATATATCTTGTCCATTGTTCCCTGAGTTTTATTTAATATTTTATATTTGATTACAGTGTTAGTTGCTCAGTCATGTTAGACTCTTTGCGACCTCATGGACTGTGGACTGACAGGCTACTCTGTCCACAGGGTTTCCCAGGCAAGAATACTAGAGTGGGTTGCCATTCCCTTCCATGGGATCTTCTTGAACCAGGGATCAAACCCTGGTCTCTTTGCATTGCAGGCAGATTCTTTACCATCTGAATCATAGTTAAAGAGAAAGAGGCTACAAATGGGCTTCCACTTACTAGGTCTTATCTTGCTCATGCTATGTCTGAATGCCCAACAAATCAACAGCAGAAATGAATGCTAAACCCTTGTTTGACACAATTTTGACAGATTCCGAAAGACCACCTGGTGCAAGAGTGTTCCCATGACCATGTGATCTACTGATCACAACACATACCACACCATCCAGAATCAATAACTATATTGAGCCTCTTTCATCATAGAAGAGACAAGGGTTCATCCTCATTGGAATAGTACTTATTGCGTCTATAGGTTTACCTTTCTTGCCCATGGTGCTTCAGCCAGCACTATCATTCTGGATATTAGTGAATGTCTGTTCCACAGGCAAGATATTATCTCCCTCCGAAAGCTGAAGCTTAGAAAGGTTTCATAGCTTTCCCAAGGTGACACATCTAGAATGATTGAAAAGTGCAATTTAAACCCAAATCTAGGATCTCCCAAAAGCCCATTCTTGCTCTAGCCCAGCAGGGCCTGTGTATTAATATAATAGTTTCCTGCAGAAGACACCACATTGACTCAATTCTGGAGGACTTAGTTTGGTTTCTATGTAAAAGTGAATGCAGAGACAGCATTCCATGAGACACTGCAGCACCTTGGGAAAAGTTTCCATGATTGTTTCATTCAAAGCAAAACAGAACAATAAACAGACATCGCCTTTTACTACATCAGATTATCCGAACATCAAGTGCGATACTGATGACTTTTTCTTCAACTGCCCCAGAGACTGGTGGATGATATGGAACAAATTTATACTAGACTCAGACTCAGTGCAGCTTCTAAAGTTTTGGTCTTCTTTTACTGTCCCAGTCCTCATCTGAAAAAAGAAGTTGCAGTTTAAACAACACCAGGTTGACATGTGTGCGGGTAGGTCTATCATGAAGTCTTACTTGTTCCCTTGTCCTAATCTCTGATGCCCGTGTCTTAGAAATAGCCTTGTGTACTGGCTTCTCTGCCTCAGTCTTGTTGGGTCATCTGCCTTGATTTCCCTCACCTTGTGATAGGCTTGTATTCAACACGGCTCTTCTGGTGGGAAGTCGCACAAACTGAACTTAAGCTATCAGCCCATGCAAACAATTCCTCAAGTAGACCTAGGGTCAGTAGGAATGAGCATCTTGAATGTCACCCAGACTCCTGTTCTGTGTCTCTCTTCTATGCTTCTTTCAGCCTATCAGCTTTATCCTTTGAGGTTGGCTTCTTCCATCAGGCTGAAACCACTGCCCTTGGTAGTTCTCATGCCTCTCAACTTATATCTTTATTATTCTCAGTTTCAGTTTGAAAGCTTCAGGGATATGCTGATTGGGTAGGTTTGGGTTGGGTGCCCACCCTGGGCCAATGAGACACTGCCAAGAAGGTGGAGTACTGTGATTGGCAGCTCAATCCTGCAATCAGTGGAGGAGTAGCAGTTATCCGAAAGAAGGAAGATGTTGTTGGCAGCGCAGAGGAGAGAATGTTGAGAAGACAAAACAATTACAGCCTAGTGACTTAACAATGAGCAAGTCAAATCAACAATGCTCCTACTAAATAATTACCTTTTTTTTCCTTTTCAAGGAAATGTTAATTTTGGAGCACAGTAAAAGATGGCTGTGCTCACCTTTGCACTTTCCATGATGATTAACACAGGGCCTTAAATTGAAGAGAGAAAGAGAAAGAGGAAAACAGAGCAGGTGATGAATTTCTCTGTTGAGATGATGACATATATTCGAGCCATCAATTCCTGACCGGGCATCTTCAGATGTTTCTTGGTTGTGCGTGCCTCCTCTTGCTCTGTCAGAAAAAAACCAAATAGGATTTTTCACGTGTTCCTTTAGCCTGTGGGTCTCCGGAGCTGCTTATGCACTGCATCATGGGTAAAATTTGAATTAAAGATAATTGTAAATATGGTATTGATATTAACTGATGTTTTCCCAACATTGCAATAATGCTTGTTTTGTTTGTTGGAGAGTTTATTACTTTTTGATCAATAGAATGTGAGATTTGTGGAGGAAATTAGCATAGTGAATAACAATTAGGCAAAAAAATCAATGGCAGTCAGACAAATACGGGATGTGGAAAAGTCCCGCAGGCACACCAACCTTCACACACACGCACACACACACACATTTTTAAAACTGTGATGCATCTCATTTACAATTCTAAAGCATGGGATGCGGGGTGAGGGGTATGTGTGGCTGTTACAAACAGAAAAGGAACAGGTCCAGAGAAACTGTCTGCGGATTTTGTTTCTGGGAAACTCAAGAGACTTGCATGCTGAAAAACTTGAAACATCAATACCCACTAATTCTATTTGCTCTCTCTTTATTTTTGACTTAATTAAGAGTTACTGAATGCTTTCTCTTTGCTGGTTTTCTGGTGGTGCTGGGTGCTGCGGGTAAGAGGTAAAGCAGACAGAGCTGTGTTGTGCTATGCTGTGCTTAGTCTCTTAGTTGTGTCTGACTCTCTGCAACCCCATGGACTATAGCCCTCCAGGCTCCTCTGTCCATGGAGATTCTCCAGGCAAGAAGTGGGAGTGGGTTGCCATGCCCTCCTCCAGGGGATCTTCCCAAACCAGGGATCAAACCCAGGTCTCCCGTATTGCAGGCAGATTCTTCATCATCTGATCCACCAGGGAAGCTCAAGAATAATGGAGTGGGTAGCCTATCCCTTCTCCAGCACAACTTCCCAACCCAGGAATCAAACTGGGGTCTCCTCAATTGCAGGCGAATTGTTTCCCAGTTGGCTACCAGGGAAGCCCCAGATACAACCATGGTCCTCCCATGCTCTCACTTCTGTTCCTTCTCTTCCTTCGACATTATTCCATTGGTGGATAGAGCAAAGGATTTATAAACAAGCCATTGCATCAGAGCCAAATAAATTAGGACAGACTCCGTTGGTCATCAGATCCAATTCAGTCTTAAACACAGG
>NW_011495059.1:4659538-4678094 GCF_000754665.1 Bison bison bison | reverse complement strand
ATACCTGAAAGTACAGTGGATCTTCAATCCTTTGAACACTTCTGATTACAGGGAACTCATGATGCCCCCAGTGCAGACCACTGAAATATGGCATAGTTCTGATGATTAGAATGTACTTTCTAAGGATAAGGTAAAACTTGCTTCCACATACATTCTTTCATTGGTTCTGGTTGTACGTCTGGAGTTAGAAGGAACAAAAGAGGAAGGACACTGTGATTCATTTATCACTTTGTAAGGGGTTAGGCCACATCTTTTCTGCTTTAGGACAAATTGTCAAGATCAATTGTATCAGTTTTTGATTATCGCCAGGTGCCAGGCACCAGGATAAGCACATTACATGCAAGTATCAGCTCCCTTGCTTTTGCGACAAACCTAGGATGTAATTGCTATCATTAACCTTATAGTGGATTAATGAAGAAAATAAGAACTGATGAGGTTAATTAATATGTCCTATGAAGTGTTAGAGCCAGGATTCAAACCTAGAAAATCTGATTTCAGAGCCTGTGGTTGCAAATACTACACTCTATGAGCTTGTTGTCCTTAGCACAGGAGGTAAAAATGCGTATTAAACTCAAATGCATCTCAATGTGTGAATTTGGATTGAAGTACCCAGTTTTCCTTTGGCTGTTGGATGTGATGTGGACACCCTTGAAAGGAGCCATGTGGATGCAGTTCCAAATTCCCCTCTTTCCTGCTTGGTAGACAGGAGAAGCCAAAGGAGTTTGGAGAATGGGAGGAAGAATTTCCATTTATTTAACAGATTTGTTTCTCTCCAGAGCTCAGAGAAATTCATGCCATGATTCATAGTTCTGTCCATCTTTTCTGTGGTCAAAAAGATGCCCCCACATTTCTGTGAAAGTCTTCTGTCTGATGGATGACTCTGTTGAAAGATTCGCAAAGGAGGACCCTCTCTTCCTATAGCCACATCCCCAGTAGCCATTCTGAATGAAAGGCAGTTTTAAGCTTCCTCAAGAAACACAACAGGTTCACTGTGAGCTCCTTGAGGCCATGTTTCCTTCTTGTCTCCTAAGCCTGCAGGGAATACAGATCAGAGAAGTTACAAAGTATGTATGTGTTGGATTAAATACAATGATTGGCATACAATACAGTTCTCAGCGTTTACCTTTTATGGTGCATCTAAGAAGGATTCCCTGAGAACATTGGTAAAGTGTATTCACAGCATTGCTCAGTCTCCCCGTGGACTCCGACATCTGTATATCATGGTATTTGAGGATTCTAGGGGGTTCATTGCCATGTCTGAGAATCCTCACTATATATCATCCTATCAGATAATTCCTTATGGAATATCTCTGTAGCTGAGAATTTCCTTCCCCTGCATGCCTTTTCAGAAATCAATGTTTAGAATAATGGTCCTGCTTGGCTCTGAATTGGGCTGGTTAATAACCATTGCCAGGGAAATCAATCAAATCTATGATATCTTATTACTTACACTAATTTAATCACAGGGAACAGATCACTGTTCCAGTTCAAAGGGCAAAGAGAATGTGTGTGTGTGTGTGTGTGTGTGTGTGTGTGTGTGTGTGTGAAAGAGAGAGAGAGAACCTTAAGCAAAGAAGGTACTGAAACCCTAGAGGGAATGAATGACCTATTACTGTAAATCTGTTCACTGCATTATTTTAGGCAATATTCAGTGGAACTTTAATTCATACCTGAAAGCCACTTTTATTCCAATCTCATTCTGAGAGTCTGTTGTGTTTTGAATAATCTTTGAGATCAATGAAAGCAATTGCTAATTCCCTAATCATACAAATTAACTGAGTGTGATCTTTAGTAAAATTGCCCACATGTGATTACTACAACCAACCGAGCTGGCTCAGTCATAGGCAAAGGATTCAATTATAGATGGGCCAGGCAGAGGCTGAATATGTGGAGAATCGATGACAGTGCAGTGTCTCCATGTATATCGTTTAGTCTGTGTCAGCCTCTTACACTCCCTCACATCTCTAGGTTGGGAAGCAGCACCTTTCTATATGTCCTGATCTCAAATATGCCAGCCTTCATGAAGCCTTTTCTCAGGGCCCCATCCAGGCAATGGTTCTTTCTTCTTTCAATTTCTAGTGCCGCTGGAGTGGGCACTGGCTATCTGGTCTACCCCATGTCTCTCTATTGGGCAATGCCCTTCTTCTATTCCATGGGGCCTCTGGTGAAGTCTTTACTCAAGGGCTATGCTTCTTTGTCCCAGGTTGACCAGTAGAGAACCACCACCCCCACAATACCTACCCCTGGGAAAGAGATTGGTCCAGGATAAGCCAGGGCAAGAAGAATCACCCTTTGGTAATCATGTTGAGTTTGTGAGAGGAGATTGCAAAGAGTAAAGACAATGAGGCTGTAGCTTCTACCTTGGCTTCCTTTTTTTCCATACAGCTTTGCCTTAGCCTCTTGCTCCTGTTTCATGAAGTTTCCTATTCACTGATAACAGGTTCTAATGCAGAGATGACAAATTTTATCTCGGGTCCCAAGCCTGATGGATTGGCAGTGGCTGCTTTAGCACTATGTTAAAGAAGAACCTAGAGTCAAGCCTGGGGTGAGGAAGAAAAGAGATCTGTGATCAATTAGTTATGTCTGACATGGGGACAGGAGTGGCTGTAAACAAGCCAGGTGTTTGGCATCCTTAATCTGGTGACATATTTTATTTCTTCTCAGTGATATGAGTCCTGAGTTGAGGCACCTCTACTTTCTATCATATGTCACATTTGTCACCATGAAAGCCAGAGTGGCCACCTTATGAACCAGATCGAGTAGAGTTCTGCCCTTCAGATTTTGACATGAATTCTTTGGATGCTCAAAGATTGAGGTCAGTTAGCAGAATAAATGACGTTAAAGAGTATAAATCCAAGTGGGGCAGGAACATAAAGAATAGAAATAGAGAACAACTAAAGTCATTCTGAAAAGTTTAAGGAGCATGCAACAGAGCCTGGGAGGCCCAGGGTTCTACGCTCAGAGTTTTAGAAGAAGCAAATTTACGTAAACTAGCTTTTCAGTTTAAATTTCACTGTGATGGCATGGTCCATTGGGGAGTTTATATGGACTTATGTGGCCAGGAACCATGTATGAATATATCTCATTGCATTTTGCTTCATTATACTTCACAGATATTGCATTTTTAGCAAATTAAGGTTTGCAGTAATCCTGCATTGAGCAAATCTATCAGCTCCATGTTTCCAGCAGCTTTTGCTCACTTGGTGTTTCTGTGTCACATTTTGGCAATTCTTAAAATATTTCAAAAATTTTCATTATTACTATTTTGTTTTGGTGATCTGTGATCAGGGATCTGTAATTTTACTATTTCAAAAAATTATAACTTGCAGAAGGCTCTGTTGATGGTTAGCATTTTTAGCAATAAACTATTTTTAATGAATGTATGCACATTAATTTTTTAAACATAATGCTGTTTCACACTCAATAGACCACAGTATAGTATAAACATAACTTTTATATGCACTGGAAAAACCCAAAATGTGTGACTTGCTTTATTAGGATATTTACTTTATATGGTGGTCTGAAAATGGACATGCAATCTCTGAGGTCTATCTGATTTGCCTTCTTTGGTTTTGCATCTCTGGTGTCTAAATACATAGTATGTGCTCAACAGTTTTATGTTGAATGAGGGAATAAATCATCAAACTAATGTGCAAACTCTTCAGCTCATATCAGAAGTCAAAAATGATAGAATTGATAATTACAGAACATTATTTGAACTGAAGCAGTAGCATCTAGAAAACACTCAGTTTTTGAGAAATAGGAGCCAGATTGACAGGATTCAGTGGTGCGTAAGATGCTGGTAGAAGAAAAGGAGAAAGAGAACAAGAAGCCTCCCAAGTTTTTGACTGGACCGGCTGTGTATGCAGTGGTGATGTTCACTGAGATGCTCTTCTGGTACCCCTGTGTAGATACTAGCAAAAGTACTTCCTATACTCTATTTTTATTGGCTGATTATTTGCTCATTTTCATCCCAACCCAGGAAGTGCACTGAGGGAAGCAATGAGCCTAATTTGTTTTAAACTATTGCATTCCCAGTGCCCACTATAGGGCTAACATACAGTAGGCTTGCAATAAATGAGTGCAAGCATATATAGGCAATACATATCTAGTGATGATAACAACCACTTAGTATATAAGATGACAGCTCATTTCTAGTCATCAGGTAAGGGAACATGCTATCCTAAAACAACTTCTGGCCATGTGTGATGGGAATCATGCACAGACTGTTTCACGCAGTTCATTACAACTTTCTGGTCTACTGGAGACCCTCTGATCTTACCACGGTATTAAAATGTGAGTTTTGCATGAACTTCAGTTGCTGAGAGTCTATATGGAGTTTATGAGGCTTAACCCATAGCTGGTTCCTGTTCAGAGTCAAAGGCCAATGTATGGTGACTAAAAGCTGCAACCAGCTTTCCATTATTCCTGATGGATTTCTCTGTAAGATGACAGAGTGGAACAATGATCAGTAGTGGAACAGCCATTCTGGAAGGACTTTGTGCCCAAGATATTGGTAAAAGGGAAGGCAGCCTGAAGCTTTGTTGGTACATTGGTTTGAGATTTGGGGGCAAATAGAGGAAAACTTTCCATGAAAATAAGGCAGATTATTTGAATCCTTCCACTAGAAACTCAAACAGGAGATGGGAAAAGTGAACATTGACATTTTAGGAATCAGTGAAATAAAATGGACTGGAATGGGTGAATTTAACTCGGATGACCATTATATCTACTACTGTGGGCAAGAATCCCTTAGAAGAAATGGAGTAGCCATCATAGTCAACAAAAGAGTCTGAAATGCAGTACTTGGATGAAATCTCAAAAATGACAGAATGATCTCTGTCCATTTCCAAGGCAAATCACTCAATATTGCAGTAATCCAAGTCTATGACCTGAGCAGTAATACTTAAGAAATTGAAGTTGAATGGTTCTATGAAGACCTACAAGACCTTCAAGATCTAACACTCAAAAAAAGATGTCCTTTTCATTAAAAGGGGCTGAAATGCAAAAGCAGGAAGTCAAGAGATACCTGGAGTAACAGGCAAATTTGGCATGGAGTACAAAATGAAGCAGGTCAAAGGCTAACGGAGTTTTACCAAGAGAACACACTGGTCATAGCAAACACTCTCTTCCAACAACACAAGAGAAGACTCTACACATGGACATCGCCAGATGGGCATTACCAAAATCAGATTGATTATATTCTTTGCAGCCAAAGATGGAGAAGCTCTATACAGTCAGCAAAAATAAGACTCGGAGCTGACTGTGGCTCAGATCATGAACTCCTTATTGCCAAATTCAGACTTAAATTGAAGAAAGTAGGGAAAACCACTAGACCATTCAGGTATGACCTAAATCAAATCCCTTATGATTATACAGTGGAAGTGAGAAATGGATTCAAGGGATTAGATCTGATAGATAGAGTGCCTGAAGAACTATGGATGGAGATTCGTGACATTGTATAGGAGGCAGTAATCAAGACCATCCCCAAGAAAAAGAAAAGCAAAAAGGCAAAATGGTTGTCTGAGGCCTTACAAATAGCTGAGAAAAGAAGAGAAACAAAAGGCAAAGGAGAAAAGGAAAGATATACCCATTTGAATGCAAAGTTCCAAAGAATAGCAAGGAGAGGTAAGAAAGCCTTCCTCAGTGATCAATGCAAAGAAATAGTGGAAAACAATAGAATGGGGAAGACTAGAGATCTCCTTAAGAAAATTAGAGATACCAAGGGAACATTTCATGCAAGGAGGGACACTAAAATAAAGGACAGAAATGGTATGGACCTAACAGAAGCAGAAGACATTAAGAAGAGGTGGCAAGAATACACAGAAGAACTACACAGAATACATCTTAATGACCCAGATAACCATGATGGTGTGATCACTCACCTAGAGCCAGACACCCTGGAGTCCAAAGTCAAGTGGGCCTTAGGAAGCATCACTATGACCAAAGGTAGTGGAGGTGATAGAACTCAGCTGAGCTATTTCAAATCCTAAAAGATGATGCTGTTAATGTGCTACACTCATTATGTCAGCAAATTTGGAAAACTCAGAAGTGGCCACGGGACTGGAAAAGGTCAGTTTTTATTTCAATTCCAAAGAAGATTCAAACTACTGCACATTGCACTCATCTCACATGCTATCAAAGTAATGCTCAAAATTCTCCGAGAGGCTTCAACAACACGTGAACTGAGAACTTCCAGACGTTCAAGCTGGATTTAGAAAAGGCAGAGGAACCAGAGATCAAATTGCCAACTTCCACTGGATCATAAAATAAACAAGAGAGCTCCAGAAAAACATCTATTTCTGCTTTATTGACTACACCAAAGCCTTTGACTGTGTGGATCACAACAAACTGTGGAAAATCTTCAAGAGATGGGAATGACAGACCACCTGACCTGCCTCCTGAGAAATCTGTATGCAGGTCAAGATGCAACAGTTAGAACAGGACATGGAACAACGGGCTGTTTCTAAATTGGGAAAGGAGTATGTCAAGGCTGTACATTGTCGCCCTGCTTATTTAACTTATATGCATCATGCGAAATGTTGAGTTGGATGAAGCACAAGATGGAATCAAGATTGCCAGGAGAAATACCAATAACCTCAGATATGCAGATGACACCACCCTTATGGTAGAAAGTGAAGAAGAACTAAAGAGCCTCTTGATGAAAGTGAAAGAGGAGAGTGAAACAGTTGGCTTAAAACTCAACATTCAGAAAACGAAGATCAATGCATCTGGTCCCATCACTTTATGGCTAATAGATGGGAAACAATGGAAACAGTGAGAGACTTAATTTTGAGGGGGCTCTAAAATCACTGCAGATGGTGGCTGCAGCCATGAAATTAAAAGACTTGCTCCTTGGAAGAAAAGTTATGACCAACCTAGACAGCATATTAAAAAGCAGAGACATTACTTTGCCAACAAAGGTCTGTCTAGTCAAAGCTTTGGTTTTTCCAGTAGTCATTTGTGGATGTGAGAGTCAGACTATAAAGAAAGCTGAGGGCCAAAGAATTGATGCTTTTGAACTGTGGTGTTGGAGAAGACTCTTGAGAGTCCCTTGGACTTCAGGGAGAACCAACCAGTGAATCCTAAAGGAAATCAGTCCTGAATATTCACTGGAAGGACTGATGCTGAAGCTGAAACTCCAATACTTTGGCCATCTGATGTGAAGAACTGACTCACTGGAAAAGACCCTGATGTTGGGAAAGATTGAAGGTGGGAGGAGAAGGGGATGACTGCTGGGAGCAGGAGCTCCGCCCCGGCAAAGGTCATGAGGAAGGAGGCTCTGCATACGCAAGGGTGGGATCGAGCCTCAGGAGTCCCCCTGGAAATTCTCAAGCATCTACCCCCAAAACCAAAGTCTGCCTACTTTCTGCTTTGTGCTCTCACCTACACCTCTGACTTTATGGGGGGGCTGTCCCCCACTACCTCTCTCTGAAAAAGGAGTTAACTTATAGCTCCAGTTAATAAAGTTCCTGGGTGTGATAGTGTTTCAACCTACAAACTCCTTTGGAAATCCTCTAGCCTGCCTGAATAGGTTTTTCTGGCCACATGTGATTGCTCAGAGCCTCCCAACTGTGAGAGGCACGAGATGTTCTAAACTGTCTAAATACAGAGTCCTTTGAGCAGTTAAAAGATTGATTAGAAATTGTATTGGTGAAGGGTTTTTCACTTATTGGGCCAATGTTTGCTGCTAAGTCTCCATACCCCTTACCTACTGTGTCCTTGGCAGTGTATTGATTGATATAATGGGTGTATAGAAATGTAAGTAGTAGCCGCAATGTTTGTAACCTTGGACCCTTGAGTTAATTCTTTTCTTGATTGAGCCCACCTCACCTTTGCCCTATAGGAATGCAGCTTTGTCCAATGCTTTTTGGAGGCTGGCACCTGACTTTAGAATAATCACCTTTAGAGGAGAAAAATAAGTTTCTTAAAATGTTAACAGGCCTCCTGGCCAGAAGATGATGTAAATCACCTGAACTTTTGCATATGATAAGTTTGAAAGCCTGGCTTCGATTAGGACTAGGAACTGCTGTCCTTGCATGACTCCACCCCTTCTCCCATTATCCCCTATGCATAACTTAAGGTATAAAAACTACTTTGGAAAATAAAGTGCAGGCCTTGTTCACCGAAACTTGGTCTCCCCATGTCGCTCTCTCTCTCAAATTCTGGCTGAGTCTCCATCTGGAGCGCGGAACCCGCCATGCTTACTAATTATGCCTGGGCTTCTAAGATCCGACGGGGGAGGCCTCAGTGTCTCCTCTCCTTTGGGAGAACGGAAGGACGCCTGCGGCCTACGTAAGTGGTGCAAACTTCTTGTCTTGAAGTTTTATTGGTCTCCCGCGTAAACCAAGCTACTCAGCCTCTTTTCTCCACTGAATTTCCTCACTGAGCTATCCTCATTCTATTACTCTTTATATCTCTGATAAATATTTAAATAAATAGGTCGCCTATGCCATCTCTCCTTCGAATACCCTGGATCAGCTGGGGCTGGACCCTGGCAGATGACAGAGGATGGGATGGTTGGATGGCATCACCACCTCGATGGACATGAGTTTGAGCAAGCTCCTGGAGTTGGTGATGGCTGGGAAGGAAAGTTGGTAGGGAAGCCTGGCATGCTGCTGTCCATGGGGTTGCATAGAGTTGGAGATGACTGAGTGACTGAACTGAACTGAACTAGAAAGTGGCACAAAGTTGGGGCTCAACAAACGGGTATTGTGATGTGAATCATATCAAAAAATTTGGTTTAAGGGGAGCATCTTGGTGAGGACTGGAGCCCAGAAATCAGATGAGTTCTTATGGAAAATGCTCTTCACCTGATATTTTACTAAATTTTAAGATTTGAAATTCAACAAGCTAAAGGATGAGGCAGGGCAGGTTGAGAAGGAGCTCTGACTCATGACACGATCTTTTCTTCTTTATCTTGGATGACTTTTCAGCAGCACTGAAACAGTTAAATACTCTGTACTAGAAAAGCTCAGCCCAGATGATTTCCACAAACTCTGTTGATGGTTGAGGTTTGTCTCCTTAAAATTTATGTATGAAGTCCTAACCTCCAGTACCTCGGAATGGTACCTTATTTGGAAATGGGGTTGTTGCAGATGTAATGATGTAAGACAAAGCACCCCTTCTTCCAGTATGACTCATGCCCATGTGAAAAGCAGAAATTTAGAGACAGATACACACATACAGTGAGAATGCCATGTGAAGATAGAGGAAGAGATAGGGTGGTGTGTCTATAAGTCAAGGAATGCCAAAGATTGCCAGCAAATCACCAGCTGCCAGGGGAAAGTCATAGGATAGATCCTTTTCTCACAGCCTTCAGAAGGAGCATGCTGACACCCTGAGTTCAGATGTCCAGTTTTTGGAACTGTGAGACAATATATACTTCTGTTGTTTCAGCCAGGTGTACATTTTCATGGAAGCCCGCGTCTATGAATACAACACCGTGGTCCCTGTTTCCCCCCGCTCCTTTGTCTCTCCTCACAATGCTATGTGCACGCCTGTTCCACTTCTCCTCTTATGTGTTAGGATTCCTAAGAGCTTTGTACTAGGTCTTCTTACTCAACACACATGCCCAAGTGATTCACCTTCCCTATGCTATTTCCTCTTCTGGCTCCCAAGCCTCTTTCCTCTGCTTTAGATATATGTGTGTATGTGTGCAGACAAGCGTACACACACACATATGCATGCGTGCACATGCATACACTTGTGAACTCCAAAGTTTGAGTCTTTCTTTAAAAAAAGTATTTGTTTATTTGGTTGTGCCAGATAAATAAATAAAAATATTTATTTGTTTAGTTGTGACATGCAGGATCTTTGATCTTTGGTATAGCATGCCAATTCTTAGTTGCCATATGTGGGATCTAATTCCCTGACCAGGGATCAAACCCAGGCCCCCTGCATTGGAAGCATGGAGTCTTAGCCACTGGACCACCAGGGAAGTCTCTTGAGTCTTCTTTTTTTTTTTTTTTTAACATCTGCAGAGTTCAGATATTATTTGGTTTTTCCTCTTCTGACTAAATGAGCTGACATTTTCTTATCAATATTTTTTAAGGGAAAACTAATAATTGCAATTACCCTTAAATGAGGGAACACCTGTTCTGGTTGAACCAGCATCTGCATCAGCTAAGAGGGTCCCATCTTCAGGGTCCTTTCGGAGACTGCCAGTGTGTCCTCTAGCAGCCCTTCTTTATGTGTGACCACCCTCACTGTAAATGGTTCTGTAGTGTGGACCAGGCTGGGATCTCACATGCTCAGTCTCTGATGAGAGGTGACACTTGGATCTTTGATTCTCAAACCTGAAAAGTTCAGCTTTCTCAGTGGAAGGTGAGTTCTATCATTTCTGCAGAAATGGAAGGCTGCCGTTCAACCTGGCCTTGAGCCTGTGGCAAGCCATTGATCAGTCTGGATATATCAATTATTCCCTCCATTTCTAACAAGTTAGGAGAGGGTGGTGAAGTCAGCTGTTAGCTGGGTCTCCATCATCAGGGAAAGTTTAGACACTGGCAGCTACTGGTGCAGCCTAGTGGTCTGGCTGGCAGGGATTTAAGAATAGCAAAACATAGATTATTAATGAAAACAATATATTTCTACACTTTTCAAAAATGGTGTTAAATGCACATAATGTAAAATTTGCCACCTTGACTGTTTTTTGGCTCACAGTTCAGGGGCATCAAGTATAGTCATACTGT
This sequence comes from Bison bison bison, assembly GCF_000754665.1. Classification (NCBI taxonomy): domain Eukaryota; kingdom Metazoa; phylum Chordata; class Mammalia; order Artiodactyla; family Bovidae; genus Bison; species Bison bison. The sequence goes on along the minus strand of NW_011495059.1, from coordinate 4,667,403 downwards.
TTTGCCACCATCAGGACCATCCACCCACAGGCTTCTTTTCCTCTTGCAAAACTGAAACTCTGTACCCATGAAACAATAATTCCCCTAATTCTCTTCTCCACAGTCCCTGGAAACCACCATTCAATTTTCTGTCCCTGTAATTTGACTACTCAGAGAACTTCATATAAATGGAATCATAAGGTCTCTGTTCTTTAGTGACTGGCTTACTACACTTAGCATAATGTCCTCAAAGTTCCTGCCTGGTGCAGCATGTGTCAGAATTTTCTTTCTTTACAAAGCAGAATAATATTCCACTGTGTGCATACACCACATTGTTTTTTCATCCATCCATTCATTGACACATGGATTGCTTCCTCCTCTTAAGCTATAGTGAATAATGGTGCTATGAGTATAGACCTAATGCATGTCTCCCTGAGTCACTGATTCCAGTTCTTTTGAGTATATATCTAGAAGAGGGGTTGCAGGATCATATAGCAAGTGTATGTCTGAATACTTGAGGAACTACCATGCTGTTTTTCACAGCAGCTGCACCATGTTCCATTCCCATCAACAGGGTGCACCAGGGTTCTAATTTCTTCACATCCTTTCTAACACTGGTTATTTTCTTTTTTCTTTTTGATAGTGGCCATTCTAATGGATGTGAGGTGGCATCTTTTTTTTTCACATTTTGAAACATTTTCCAATATTTCTTTAGACTTAGAACCAGTTCTATATCCTTGGTTATAAAAAAAGTAAATTTGCCAAGCTAGCAGAAGCCAAGGTTTCGAGTGAGTGAGATGATTGTGTGCTGAGAATTAGAAATAGGTTCAATGTCCTACTGCAAATATCCCTCAGCACTTATCTCTCGGGAAGTCCACAGTGGAACTCAGTGTTTCACTCAGAAAGCTGCTCTTCCAACCCCACCACCCCCACCCACCCTGTGTTCTCTAAACTGATGGACTTCATTGCTATTCACGCAGTTGCTCCAGCCGGAAAGTTGAAGGCATACCTCTTCCTCAGCTCCCAATACACATTCATCATCAAATCCCACCACTTTCACTTAAATATTTTCTCCCAAGACCTTGTTCTAGGCAGCAGCTTCCATAGTTCAAGATACTTGAATCCCTAGCTAAAATGGCCTCAGTAACCATCTACCTGCCCCTCAATTCCAACTGTCTCCCCTCATCTTTTCCAGTCTCCACTCTATAGCCAGGTGATCTTTGTTAAATAAAAAATTTGATCTTGTCACACCCCCACCCCAGTGAAAACCCATCAGTGCCATGTCCTTGCCCTCAGAATGAAATGGAACATCTAGCCTTTCTTCATCTGATCCCCACCTACATGTCTTATTTATCTCCAGGTTTCTCCTCCTGCCCAGGAAGAAAGTGGGTGGAAAGGCATTTTTGATTTACTGAATAACAAAGACAGAAATTTGTTTCCCATTAATTATACAAATGTTCAGCATTTCCTGGCCTAGGTCTGACCTGCTACATGATGGATGAAGGATGGGATGCACTGCCTTAATCCAAGAAGGCCCCTAGTTCAATTCAGTTTAGTCGCTCAGTTGTGTCCAACTCTTTGCGACCCCACGGACTGCAGCATGCCAGACCTCCCTGTCCATCACCAACTCCTGGAGTCCGCCCAAACTCATGTCCATTGAGTCAGTGATGCCATCCATCCTCTGTTGTCTCCTTCTCCGCCTGCCCTCAACAGTTCCCAGCATCAGGGTCTTTTCAAATGAGTCAGCTCTTCGCATCAGGTGGCCAAAGTATTGGAGTTTCAGCTTCAAAATCAGTCCTTCCAATGAACACCCGGGACCGATCTCCTTTAGAATGAAATGGTAGATCCATTTGACAGACCTTGTTGGCAAAGTAATATCTCTGCTTCTCAATATGCTATCTAGGTTGGTCATAGTAGATTACCAGACAGCAAAATCAGATTCAGTTAGATAGCGGCTCTCAGTCCAAGCTGTACACTGGAATCAGTTGGGAATCTTGACAATGTGAGTGCTCCATCCTATCATAAAATGCTCTGTGACTGGGGCTAGGAATTAGGATTTTTTTTTTTTTTTTAAAAAAGCTTCTCTGGTGATTGTAATATAGAAGAATGTCTAAAAACCACTGATTTAGCTCAAAGGAGAAATAAATTCACCAGACACTTATTTATGGAGACAACTGACTTGACAGCTAACTGGACAGTGAATTTCTTTAAACCTAATTGGGAGTATCTTTGGAATTAGATACTGTTAGCTAAATCATAGGTAACTTGACTTTGGGATAGCTAATTGCATTTTTGTCTGTGCCCCGGGAAGGGAAAAAACATGAAAACTGATCTTATCCCATGTCTAGACATTGGTTACAATTATTGCCTTGAGTATCCAGGTTTCTGAGGAAGGCAGATTAACATACAGTGTTTAACTGGAAACCTGCATATCTATTGAGAGAACCTCCAAGTATACAGCCCCTCAGGGAAATTCATCCCAGGTAGACACAGGGACTGGAGGAGGAAGTGGCAACCCACTCCAGTATTCTTGCCTGGGAAATCCCATGGACAGAGAAGCCTAGCAGGGCTACAGTCCATGGGGGTCACAAAGAGTCGGACATGACTGACTGAGTGCGAGTGTGCCCCTGCACACGCGCGTGTGCGCGTGCACACACACACACACACACACGGGAAGGCTGTCTTGGGGTGTAGGGATAGACAGGATAAGTTGGATTTAGGCATTCAGACTTCCAAAAGCAATCAGATGGGTAGTCCCTGAAGCCCCCACCTCTTCTGAATGAAAAGGAGAAATACAGTAAATCCTCTACATTCAAACCTTCAAGTTGCAAACTTTCAAAGATGTAAACATTGAATGTCAAATCATGTAAGTTAGTTTACATGTCTAGCATAGATTGTCATATGTGTGTGTCCTCTATAAGTGATTGTGCTTTGGTGTACTGTGTTGTATAGTATTATATAGAGTACAATAGAATGGTATTTTTATTTCAAGCCCAGAATGTCCCTAAGCAAGCATAAAAGCATGGATGAGGTCAGTAACTCTTCTGGTCTGCCCAATCAATGTCAGCCCCTATATGCCAACTATTGTATTATACTACTGTATTTTTCAAGGTACTGTGCTGTAAGATTAAATATGTCTTCTTTAATTTTTTTTGTGTTTGGTTTTTATGTATTATTTGCGTGAAAACTGTTATAAACCAATTATAGTACAGTACTATATAGCTGATTGTCTTAGGTACCTAGACTAACTTTGTTGGACTTAACAAACAAATTGGACTTAAAAAACCTGCTCTCAGAATGGAACTCATTCATATGTGAGGAACTTAACTGTAACGGATGGGAGGAAATGGCCTTGGCCGTTCGGTCTGCACATCTTCTTGTGTTCTGCCCAGTGGTGAACTCTTTTGATGGACATTATCAGTGAAAACCACTCTGGGACATCAGTAGCCCTGACTTGGTGCCGTGGACCACCAGCAAGGAGGTGGCCCTTCAGGGCTTTGCTGGGGGATGAAGTGACTCATGGCCCTGCCAGTGGGTGCAAAAGGGGAGCCATAGGCAAAAGCTGATCAAAGCAGTACAGAAAGGATCTTAACCTGCTACAGAGGGAACTTAAATTTTCCTAGCCACTCAGACACCATAGCTTTTAAAAAATACCTGCTGGATCTGAGAGTCATGACCATCTTTTGCCCTGGTTTCAAATTTAAGATGCAACTCACTCCAGTATTCTTGCTTGGAGAATCCCATGGACAGAGTCCATGGGGTTGCAAGAGTTGGACACGACTTAGCGACTGAAACCATCATGTTGGGACCTGAATTGTTTCATTTTTTTAATTAATCACCTGACCTATAGTAAAGAGATATGGCCAAGGAAGTGCTGTTCAATAAAGGAAAGGGTCATATTGCTCTGAAAACATGAGCCTGTGTATCTGTGGCCGTGTTTATCTGACTGGGGTTCTGCCATTTCCAGGCCTATCTGAAAGGGTTAGTTCAAGCTCTTCATTGGATGCATAAGCGAACCGAGCCTTGGGAGGTGTAGTCAGAGAGCTGTTAAAGAAGGCTGAAATTGAGCCTTTTCCCTGGAGCCTTCTTTGCAGGGAAGACAAGTGAAGGCAGAAGCTTGCTGCTAAGGAGACCCTCCCTGAGGATGTGTGATGGTGGCCATCTGTAGGATGACAACGGAAGGGTTGTCACTGCCCTTTCTCCCTCCTGTTGTCCCTGAGACCTCAACTCTGCAGCCTGGTCATCCATGCTTCTGCCTCTCTCTTTTCATGCTGTGTTTCTCTGTGCAGGTAGATGAGGTGACAGAAGGCAGATGCATGGAGCATGCAAGAGCTCATGAAGGTGGGGACCAGAAAGTACCCAGGACTAGTGGCCTGATGGCCTGGGTGTATTTGGATGGAGGCCAGAGAGCTAGCCAAAGTGCTCACCAAGGAGGCAGACTGCCTAGCCTCAAATCTCTCTCCTGCTACCATGCAATCTTGACTTTTATTTACCTGTCTGTATAATGGGGTGATGATTAGAATGCTCGGCTTTGTAGGGCTATCTGATTATGAAATGAAGTATCATTTAAAGTACTTAGACTAGTTTCAGGCATATAATAAGTGCCCAACGTAAGTTATATTTGGACTTTGGGAAGATTAATAGAAAATTCAGCACATATGACTTCCTAAGATGGATGGCCATTCATTCTTTCATTCATTTGACAAATATTTGTACAGCACAGCAACAATGTTAGCTCTCATGCCAGGTACTCACAAATGAATTATAGAAGGCTTCTCCTTCTGGGAGTGGAGAGGGCTTCTCTGTTGTTTATGTCCCAGGAATAGACAATCAAAAAGAAAACAGAACTATCCACCAGACCAAGTACACATGGAGACTTCTTGTATCCAGGAAGAATCAAGCCATGGGGGCCAGAGCTTCTCTGGGATCTGGTGTCATGACAGTCACATGACTAGGATGTGGCCCAAGGTGGGTGGGGAGGATGGAAGAACAAGACTTGAGGCCTTTCTCTTTCCTTCGGTTTAGGTGTGAGTATTATAAAATCATTTCCACAAAAATAAATAGGTAAATAAACAAACCCAATCCACTGAACTCAAGTTCCCCATCTCAGATAAGTGGGAAATATGAGCCAGCTGTCTCCTTTCACAGACTTTCAGCGCAGGAAATTGCTCATCTCTCATTGCAACAAGCAATGAGCTTCTCCAGGCCCCAAAGAAGCTCCCACTGTTGAGTGATGCTGATTTTGGGTGGAAGGCCTCCTGGGGCTTGGGCCAAGGGCTCTGAACAGCAAGTGGCTTCCTGGGGGCAGGACTACTGTGTTCTCAGACTGCTTTAGATTAGAGTTCATTATAGAATCTCTGCTCTGCAGAAGTGGGGTGAATGTTGGTGATAATTTAATTCAGTTTTATCATTTTGCAGAGAAAATCCCTTAAAACCAAGGAGGATCTAGATCTTCTTACTCTCTGTGTGGTTCTGTTCCTCTCTCAGCCAAAATCTCTTCTCTCTACTCATAGTACATAGATCCTCTCTACCAGTGGCCTGTATGGGTTCAGCCTGATCCATTTAAGGGATGATTCATGCCCCAAGAACTTGGTACCAAATGTAAAATCTAACCTATTTGAACTAGTAAATACATTAGATGATTTCATGAATAGTTGCAGGCTATCACATGAGGGATACCAAAATGTTTTTTCAAGTTATAGAAAACAAACTGACATATTACTATATCATTTATGTAAAGCTGAAGTCCTGATCATAACCATCATTGTCGTTTTCATCATCATCGCAGTAGATAATGACCAGCAACATCAGCGTCACCTGCGGCCAGTTAGAAGTACAAAATGTCAGAGCCCATCCTAATCTTAATAAATCAGAAACCCTCATTATTATTATTACTTTTGGGAGTCATACCCAGAAATCTGTGTTTTCATAAGCCCTACAGGTGATTCTGGCACATGCCAAAGCTTGAGAACCATTCTGCTAGACTGTGCCAAGGGCTTTTGAGGCTTTATCTCAGTTATTCTTCATAGTAACCCTCGAAAAATGGCCTTATTAGCTTCACTTTGAGAAAACTGAGACCTAGCAAAGTTGAGTAACTTGCCCAAGGTCACACAGCTTATCTGGGCTGTAGCTAGACTCTGGTCTGCATTTTTTGGTTGCAGCAGATCACATTTTCAACGAAGTCAGTATCTACATCTCTGCTTATCTTAACAAATTCTCTGAAGTACAAAAAAAAGTGTAGTAAATTCTTTAACAACCCATCCACCACCTACGACATGGAACTGCAATTGATTTTTACTCGGCTTCATCTCCTTTAGTCCAGAACTAGCCTGTGGGGGTTGAGGTGGTGGCAAGACTTCAAACCCTTCAAACCCTGCCTTCACTTCTCTTGAAGTGAAGCCAGAGATGACTTCCTGGGCCGGATCTGCAGCCAGCGAGGTTTGTGGTGGAGAAACGAGTGTGTCGAGGAGTATAAGGTGGGGACCAGCTGCAAAATACTTGCTGAGTAGGGAGAAGGTGATGAAGAAAGGCCAAAAGGGAGAAGAAGTAAGGGAGCAAAGGCTGCTACTCTATAAAATAAATACAATGATGTGTATTTTACTGATGAGCAAATGAAAACCTAGGGAAGTTACATTACATGTGTGATATCACTATCAGGGCAATAGAGGATCGAAATGTGAATTTGGTGGTTTGGACTCTAAGCCCAGCGTTGATTCTGTTAGAATACCATTGGAGCAACTGCCTACAGCAATATCAAGCTACAAACCCATGGGCAGGGTTTCCTGTCTTGAGATTCATACTGACATTCAGGGAATGTGAACTGCCTGGACCCACTGAAACACAAAGTTATGGTGTTGTGTGTGTCTATGTGTGTGTGTATGTGTGTTTACGAAATACATCTATAGGCACACATACATATCAGATCAGATCAGATCATATCAGTCGCTCAGTCGTGTCTAACTCTTTGGGACCCTATGAATCGCAGCACGCCAGGCCTCCCTATCCATCATCAACTCCCGGAGTTCACTCAGACTCACGTCCATCGAGTCAGTGATGCCATCCAGCCATCTCATCCTCTGTCGTCCCCTTCTCCTCCTGCCCCCAATCCCTCTCAGTATCAGAGTCTTTTCCAATGAGTCAACTCTTCGCATGAGGTGGCCAAAGTACTGGAGTTTCAGCTTTAGCATCATTCCTTCCAAAGAAATCCCAGGGCTGATCTCCTTCAGAATGGACTGGTTGGATCTCCTTGCAGTCCAAGGGACTCTCAAGAGTCTTCTCCAACACCACAGTTCAAAAGCATCAATTCTTTGGCGCTCAGCCTTCTTCACAGTCCAACTCTCACATCCATACATGACCACAGGAAAAACCATAGCCTTGACTAGCCAGACCTTTGTTGGCAAAGTAATGTCTCTGCTTTTTAATATGCTGTCTAGGTTGGTCATAACTTTCCTTCCAAGGAGTAAGCGTCTTTTAATTTCATGGCTGCAGTCACCATCTGTAGTGATTTTGGAGCCCAGAAAAATAAAGTCTGACACTGTTTCCACTGTTTCCCCATCTATTTCCCATGAAGTGGTGGGACCGGATGCCATGATCTTCGTTTTCTGAATGTTGAGCTTTAAGCCAACTTTTTCATTCTCCTCTTTCACTTTCATCAAGAAGCGTTTTAGTTCCTCTTCACTTTCTGCCATAAGGGTGGTGTCATCTGCATATCTGAGGTTATTGACATTTCTCCCGGCAATCTTGAGTCCAGCTTGTGTTTCTTCCAGTCCAGTGTTTCTCATAATGTACTCTGCATATAAGTTAAATAAACAGGGTGACAATATACAGCCTTGACGTACTCCTTTTCCTATTTGGAACCAGTCTGTTGTTCCATGTCCAGTTCTAAC
>NW_011495059.1:4658760-4659305 GCF_000754665.1 Bison bison bison | reverse complement strand
CATTAAAAAATTTTTTTTTATTTTATTTTTAAGCTTTATAATATTGAGCTCATCTTTGCATGAAATGTTCCTTTGGTATCTCTGATTTTTTTGAAGAGATCCTTAGTCTTTCCCATTCTGTTGTTTTCCTCTATTTCTTTGCATTGATTGTTGAAGAAGGCTTTCTCATCTCTTCTTGCTTTCTTTGGAACTCTGCATTCAGATGTTTATATCTTTCCTTTTCTCCTTTGCTTTTCGCTTCTCTTCTTTTCATAGCTATTTGTAAGGCCTGGGAAGACAGCCATTTTGCTTTTTTGCATTTCTTTTCTATGGGAATGGTCTTGATCCCTGTCTCCTGTACAATGTCATGAACCTCATTCCATAGTTCATCAGGCACTCTATCAGATCTAGGCCCTTAAATCTATTTCTCACTTCTACTGTATAATCATAAGGGATTTGATTTAGGTCATACCTGAATGGTCTAGTGGTTTTCCTTACTTTCTTCAATTTAAGTCTGAATTTGGCAATAAGGATTTCATGGTCTGAGCCACAGTCAGCTCCTGGTC
>NW_011495059.1:4607232-4658589 GCF_000754665.1 Bison bison bison | reverse complement strand
TTACTTTCTTCAATTTAAGTCTGAATTTGGCAATAAGGATTTCATGGTCTGAGCCACAGTCAGCTCCTGGTCTTGTTTTTGCTGACTGTATAGAGCTTCTCCATCTTTGGCTGCAAAGAATATAATCAATCTGATTTCTGTGTTGACCATCTGGTGATGTCCATGTATAGAGTCTTCTCTTGTGTTGTTGGAAGAGGGTATTTGTTATGACCAGTGCGTTTTCTTGGCAAAACTCTATCAGTCTTTGCCCTGCTTCATTCCGTATTCCAAGGCCAAATTTGCCTGTTACTCCAGGTGTTTCTTGACTTCCTACTTTTGCATTCCAGTCCCCTATAATGAAAAGGACATCTTTCTTGGGTGTTAGTTCTAAAAGGTCTTGTAGGTCTTCATAGAACCGTTCAACTTCAGCTTCTTCAGCGTTACTGGTTGGGGCATAGACTTGGATTACTGTGCTATTGAATGGTTTGCCTATATGTATGCGCACACACACACACACACATATATGTACACACACACATATAGATGACTTCCCTGGTGACTCAGACAGTAAAGCTTCTGCCTACAATACAGGAGACTCAGGTTTGATCCCTGGGTTGAGAAGATCCCCTGGAGAAGGAAATGGTATCCCACTCCAGTACTCTTGCCTGGAAAATCCCATGGACAGAGGAGCGTGGTAGGCTACAATTCATGGGGTCGCAAAGAGTTGGACACGACTGAGCGACTTCAGTTTCTTTTTACTTTATACACATATATATATATAGTTAATCTTTATCTTCCTTGTGCTTATTTTTTAAATAAATTTCTTTGTTCCTATTATATGCCTGTGTATGTATGCATGAGAGAGAGAGATTTTAGAAGGGAATGACTTTCTGTATGGGCCCTTTGTATCCAAACATGGTTGCTTGCATACACGCACACGCCCACACACACACACACACACACACACACTTCCCCGGAGAGGTTGGGTTTATGTTCCCCACAACCCCTTGAATCTGGGCAGGGGTTTGTGGCAGTTTTGACCAATAGATAATGGTGCAAATGATATCCTGTGACTTCCAAGGCTAGGTTGTAAAGAGAATGCAACTCCTGGCCCCTGGGAACCCAGGCTTGGTGCTGTGAGAACTCTTAAACTAGCCCACTTGCAGGGACCAAGGAGACGAGCTGAGTTTCCCCAGTTGATGTCCATCATCACAGACCAGTCATGTGAGAGAGCAAGACTTCAGAGGTCTTGAGACCCTCAAGACTGTGGAGCAATGCCAAGCTGTCTTGGAATTCTGACCCAGGGAATCTGAGAGCATGATAAATGATTGTTTTAGATCTGCCGGCTGCCATGAAACACTGACCAGACTTATGGAACTTCTTAGGGTTCCTTGAAGCCATTGGTTCCCCCAAATCATGTCTAAACAGTAGTATGCTTGGCCATGAAGGAGTTTCACAGGTTCACAGGAAAAAAAAAAAAAGTGAAAAAGGGGAGTATAACCGGTAAGGCTTTTTTTCTTAAAGGTAAATTCATTAAGGTTTTAGAACTGGATCTCCCTGCCATTTTTTCCCCCTAAAATTTATATCCCTCCTACTTTTTGGTGCTAAAAATGTCCTTTTTTAAAAATGGAATAATGAGCATAGCTTATTCTGTTGTTTCTGCTGCTGTTGTTTTTGTGTTATTAAATTCCTTACTAGGCAAAATAAAAAGTTGGTCACTGAATGCTAGTCCCCTGTTTCTTTAAAAAAAAAAAATTCTGGTACTTGAAACAAAAGTCTGGGAACCACTGACCCACATAATGAAATCCAAGCTGCTTAGCATGGCATTAAACACGGGATGCTGTATTGGATGAATCCTATTCTAATTGTATGATAATTGGACCTACCCTCAATGTGACTCAACACTGTGTCCCTCAGGTAAGTTATGAACCTCTGAGAAAATTAGAAGCTGAGTGGAGCATTATTTCTTTGGGAAAACATGTTTAGAGACACAAACTATTGACTCAGGTTAAATTTTTTAGACACAGTCAAATTGAAGTGAGGCATTAATAGTTCACAAATAATTAACACAAATGATTTATCCACTTATGTGGACACGGAGCACAGGTTCGACTTGCCCGTGGAGTCAGTCATTCTCACAGTCGTGGGAATGTCGTACCCCCACACCAAGGGATGGTACATGCACACACAGACACCCACGGCATCCAGAACCATGTAGAACCGAACCGAATGATCCAGCACAGCCACTAAGCTGAGTCGTGCTTCCCAACAGTGCAGTGTTCCATCAGTCTCTGCATAGCCACTTCCAGGAGCTCTTTTCCCCAAAGTCCTTGGAATAAATTTGTGGCCTGACATAAAAAGAATGAAATAATGCCATTTGCAGCAGCGGATGGACCTAGAGAATGTCATACTGAGTGAAGTAAGTCAGACAGAGGAGAAATATATGACGTCCCTTATATGTGGAATATAAAAAGAAATGATACGAATGAACTTACAAAACGGAAACAGACTCACAGAGTTCAAGAACGAGCTTATACTTGCTGGAGGAAGGGTGGGGGTAAGGGATAGTTAGGGAGTTGGAAAGGGACACGTACACACTGCTGTATTTAAAATGGATAATCAACAAGGACCTACTATATCGCACATGGAACTCTGTTTAATGTTATGTGGCAGGCTGGATGGGATGGGGGTTTGGGAGAGAAGGGATACATGAGTACGTATGGCTGAGTCCCTTTGCTGTTCACCTGAAATTATCACAACATTGTTTATTAATTGGTATAAAGTCAGAGTCAAAGTGTTAGCCACCCAGTCATGTCTGATTCTTTGTGACCCCATGGACTGTAGCCTGCCAGGCTCCCCTGTCCGTGGGATTTCCTAGGCAAGGATACTGGAGTGGGATGCCATTCTCTTCTCCAGGAGATCTTCCCGACCCAGGGATCGAACCTGGGTCCCCACATTGCCAGTGGATTCTTTACTGCCTGAGCTACCAGGGAAGCCATTAATTGGCTATACTCCAATACAAAATGTTATTAAAAGTTAAAAAAAAAAAAACAAAAAAAAAACTGTAGTCTTATTTGGTCCCGAGAAAGGACCACATCAGCTCAGGACCTCTAGTGGAGGAATCATTTGCTTTTTTCCCTGGATGTGAGGCCTCCTAGATTTGCTTCTATTACTCAGTCGCCTTGCTGCCAAGCCCAGGAGAATAGTTCATTTTGGTTTGTTGACCCCTGTCTCTTCCACTTGCCTGGTGTTTGGCAATTCAAAGAGTGATAAATAAACATCGGATTCATAATCACAGCATGCATGATTAGGAGGACTTTCTGAACATTTCAATTCAATTTGCATTTAGGGCTGGTTAACCTGAGGGGCAGGCATGTTAATTTTCACACAATACAGATTGATTACTGGCTTCTCTAATTTTTCTTCCTTCGGATGACAAGCCCCGGCAGCCTGGAATTTGTCAATTTAGGATAGCACCCAAGGAGCACAACTCACCGACTTTGGGAAGAAAAAAATTAACTTGGAATAAATACATTACTTCTGTGCAGAGCAAGAACATAAAATTATACCCCAAGGAAAGACTCAGCCTATAACCTACTGCACTCCTGAGATATCTTGGTGCTTCTATTAAATTTATTAATGAGAGTTGGGAGGTCTTAGTGGTGAGGCTGGCCCATCATTTCCATCTGGCCCTATTGTTTAATAGGATCAGTGGACACTTACCAGCATGGATGATTAAATAGAGAGAGGCTTTATGAGGGTAAAAATTGGGACTGGGGAAGCAGGTGGAGATGTTTTCCCATGAACTCATAATCCTTCATTTGTCTTCCTCATGGTGAAGTTTTATTACTCAAAGTACACAAGGATCTGATGCTTACCCTTGGAAATGTCTAGGAATCTGGGGATGTCTCTGTGATCTCCATGGAAGACCTTGGGGATTCTATCCAGGTGTATGGTGTCTGCTGGTCCATGCTTAACAATGGAACTACAAAAGGCAAGTCTTAGAGATGTTTGCTGTAAGTTACTTGTATTTCTTAAGGGCAGAAATCAAGCTCTTAGTATGTTAGTAACTGGCATGTTCTGTGATGTACAGCCTGCTTCGAAATTCGGCTGCCTCCGATCTCAGTTGCTGCACGTGGGATCTTCATTGTGTCATGTGGGATCTTTTGCTGTGGTCCACAGACTTTCTAGTTGTGATCCTCAGGTTCAGTGGTTGTGGCGGCCGGGCTTAGTTTCCCCACAGCAAGTGCGATCTTAATTCTCTGACCAGGGATCTCCACATCCCCTGCATTGCAAGGCAGATCCTTAACCACTGGAACACCAGGGAAGTCCCAGGAAATGCTCATTAAGTGAACGGGATTTTGGACTGTTTGGGAGGCGGTGTGTTCCTTGCCATTGCTTGGATAAGAGTGGTAGAGGCTATTTTATTGCATGAAGAGTAACCTGAGCAGACTCTGTTATATTTATTTCCCCACTGCTTTCCCATCTCATCGAGCTCATCATCTTTCATCTAGTCTTTAAACAGACTCTTGACTATTCTCCCCACCCACTGAAGCTCATTTCCCTCCTCACCTCCTTGATTTTTACAAAACGATGTCAACACTCTTCTGAGTGTGACTCTCTGTGGCACTTGGGGGCATCTTTAAAGGGCACCATCAGGTAGCTTCATCCTAAGCATTTACTAATGAGTATGATCTAGTGATCATGGCCCTTGGTTTCTTTCACAGTCTCTGGGGAGAAGTAATATTCAAAAAGCACTGCTTGCTTGGAGGCTCTGCAATCCACCTCTTTTTTTCAAATAGTCTAAAATATTTTCTTGGAACAAACTAGGCCAAGAGAAAGCTGGGTACCTGGACATTCTGCTGGTTCCCAGTACATCTGACACTAGGTGGTCTTTGAGAGTCTGTAGTAAGGTTCTTGTATAAAGCAAATCTGTGAAGCTTATAGTTATATTCCTTTTAATGATGCTATAAAATGGTGTTTATTATATCATACATTGTCTTCTTTATGAGGACTCCTGGGAGAAATTTTCATCTGGTCCCAGCGCCATGAAGGGTTGGATGATTAGCAAACAGCAGGGCCTTTAGCTTTATGAGCTACATAAACTCTCATCTGTGTTTAGTTGGTGTGTGTGTATGTTTAGTTCAGGTGTGCTTGTATTTAGTTGCTCTGTGTGTGTGTGTGTGTGTGTGTGTGTGCACTTCTTTCCGTAAATTTCTCAAGCAATACAAAGACAAGAATCTCATAGGAAAGAACTCCTATTCATCCTTTAAGATTTGTCTTAAACAAATGTCTTTGAGGTGGTAGAAACTCTTGCCTCTGGTTCCCCAGATCATTTTGTTCTTTAGATTCTTTGTGTGGTTTGGAGATTTGTTTGTCCATAGCTGTCACCCTTACTTGTCTGACAGCTTACAACAAACAAAGACAAGTTCTTCATTGTAGCACCCAGAACCTAGCGCACAGCCAAAGATAGTGTCACTCAGAAGTTTACCCAGGCTTCTTGGTCTGTGTCAACTAGGACACTCTCAAGCGTGCTTTGTCTCTGTGCAATTTTGTAGTAGAGGGTTTGAAGAGGGTTGGGTCTTCTTGGACAGAGATGAGTCCACCTCTTATTAAAGACCTTGTCATTCTGTTTCCTCTTTCTGCCACCCAGAATTCAGAAATGTCTTCTCTTAATGGTATGTGCATGTGTGAGACACAGAGAGAGAGAGAGAGAGAGAGAGAGAGTTTGATTAATTGAGATCTACCTCAGTTATTCTCAGTTACTGAACAGGAATAATAAGATCAAGTGTCTTTTGACTCTTAGATGTGATCACAAAAACAAGATACTTCTGCTCTGCAGAACAAGGTACCCTTTTGTATACTTTTCTTAATAACTCTATGACCAGGTCATTTGGATTTTGGAGCAGGTCTGTTGAAGATAAAAGCCATGCTTCTGAGGTTGGCTTTCTAAAACACAGCTGTTTCCCATTTTTTTTTTCTTCTTTTTGCTGATTTGCGTTGGACTCCATCCTTTCTTCAACCACTTCCTTTTTCCTTTCTAGGAGTAACAGAAGTTCAGACACGGTCTGAGTGTGGGTGACTTTAGCAGAACATCAGCAGAAAGCTGAGTGTTTTCCTCCTTCATGGTGATGGAGAGTGAGGACACCCATGGTTTCCAGCCTGCCCTCTGCACCTGTGATGCATCGCCATGCAGTGGGTCCTCAGCATCTCCGGAATGTGGGTGCTCAGCCAGCTTTCAACATCATCACTGAGGGGCAATGAAAAGACATGGGCATCACGGGCTGGTCTCATGCCAAGGGGCTCCCTATTCAGTTGTGATCTCCTCTGGACTTCTTGAGCCTCTAGGGTGTGAAAAAATGGGAAAGAGAAAAGTGAAGAACCCCAAGAGGAAAAGACTGGATTTCTTACCTACGTGTTAAAGGGAGCTCAAGACTTGAATTTGGAAATTTGAAAAATTTTATAATGGTTATGACTTTTGAGTTTCTAAACATGAACTGGTTCTTCTTCTTTTATTTTTTTTTTAACTTGGGTAATTTTTATGAACTGAATGTTTGTCCCTCCACCTCCACCCCATGGTGGTTTAGTCGCTAAGTTGTGTCTGATTCTTTAGACTCCATGGACTGCAATCTGTCAGGCTTCTCTGTGTGCGGGATTTTCCAGGCAAGAATACTGGAGTAAGTTGCCATTTCCTTCTCCAGGGGATCTTCCCGACCCAGAGATTGAACTCAGGTCTCCTGCATCGCAGGCAGTCTCCTACATTGCAGGCAGATTCTTTACCAAATGAACCACCAGGGAAGCCCAACACCCAATTTGTATACTTACCCTTAGCCTCACTGTGGGTGTATTTGAAGATGAGGACTTTACAAAAGTAATCAAGGTTAAATGGGGTCATAAGGGTGGAATCGTGGTCCCAAGAGATTATTGTCCTTTTAAGAAGAGCCCAGAGAGAGCTGGCTTTTCCTGCATACAAAGAGGTTGTGTATGCATGATGAGATGGAAGTCACCTGCAAGCCAAGGGATGAGGACTCAGAAAGAAACCTGTCTGGCTGGCAAGATCTTGATCTTGGACTCCCCAGCCTTGAGAACTGTAAGAAAGAATTTTCAGTTCTTTAAACCACTTTGTCTGTGGCATTTTATTATGGCAGACCATGCAAATGAATATAGTAATCTCAGTGAATGTGCCGTTTACAAGGAAGAAAAAATGCCTCTAGTCTTGGTAGCCAGAAAGATCAGGGTGTCAGTACTGTCTGCATGGTTGCTTTGCTGTGAATTTCAAGTGAGTTTCCTTGCCTCTAAGTTTGTATTCTGTAATTCATAAAATGGAGATTATAATGCAATTCTCAGTATAAAGATTACATGAAATATTAGATAAAAATGCAAGCCTAAATGTGGGGCTAGTGTAATGAATTGTCTAGCAGATACTGTTTATCAAATATCTGCTTGACAACAGTAGCCCCCCACCGCATGTCCATATCTCTTCATCACTGGCAATAAAAAAATCTGTTTCTTTGGGTATCCCCTATCCCCCCTTTTATTTAAATTTTTAAGTTTGAGTTAATTCTATATTCACATGTGATTACAAGAAAGAATACAGACAGAGCCCATGTACTCTTCATTCCATTTCCTCAGTGATAATATATTGCGTACCTATGGTTTATTGTTGTTCAGTGGCTAAGTCATGTCTGACTCTTTGTGACCTCACAGACTGTAGCGTGCCAGGCTCCTCTGTGCATGGGATTTCCCAGACAAGAGTACTGGAGTGGGTTGCTATTTCCTTTCGCAGGATGAGAAGGAAGTCACTTGAAAGCCAAAAAAAGAGGACTCAGAATGAAATGGGTTGCTCTTTCCTTCTCCAGGGGCTCTTCCTGACCCAGGAATTGAACCCTCATCTCCTGCTCAGCAGGTGGATTCTTTACCACTGAGCCACCTGCGATGCCTAAAACTATGGTGCAATACCACAACTAGGATTTTGACAGAGATGCGATCCACTGATCCTTTTCAGATTTCCTCCATTTCACTTGTGCTCCTGTGTGTTTATTTAGTTCTACACAGTTTTATCAGATGTGTAGGTTTGTGTATCCACCACACACACAGTCAAGGTATAGAAGTCAATCTGCACAAGGCTCTTGTTGCTTTTATAACCACATAGATGTCCTTCTGCCCCAACCCACCTTGTATTCCATCCTTAACCCCAGGTGACCGCCAATCTGTCCTTTTCCCTGTAAGTCCTTCATTTCAAGAATGTCATATGAATATGATCATACAGTTTATAACCATTATAATTTTTTTGCACTTAGCATGATTCTCTGTAAATTCATCCAAATTGTTACATGTATCAATAGTGCATACTTTTTTTTATTGATGAGTAGTCCATGCTTTTGATGTACTACTGTTTTTAACCATTTACCCACTGATAGTTATCTGGTTTGTTTCCAGTTTTTCTATCATGAAAAAAAAACCTGTTATAAATAGTCATATACAGATTTTTGTGTGAAAGTGAATTTTCACTTCTCTGGGATAAACGTTCAAGAGTTCAATTGCTAGGGTATAAAATACTTTCATGTTTAATTTAAGAGCTAGTACCAAACTGTATTTTAGAGTGGCTGCACCACTGTTCATTTCTACCAGCAAACTGTGAGTAATCCAGTTTCTCTGCATCCTTGCCAGCATCTAATCTTGTAACACTAAAAAAAAAAAATCTTTGCCCATTCTGATAGGTGTGTGGTAATATCCTATCACGGTTTTAGTTTGCATTTCCATAATGGTTAATGAGGGTGAACATCTTTTAATATGCTTATTTGTCATCTTATGTACTTTGACATATTTGTACACGTCTTTGGCTGATTTTCTATTTGACTGTTGTTTTTATTCTTTTGAGAATATATATTCTAGATGTTAATCCTTTGTCATCTATGTGGTTTTTCAAATATTTTTTCTCAGTCTGTAGCTTATCTTTTCATCCTCTTAACAGCACGTTTCTGTTGTTTGATTTGTTCTAAATCAAATCTCCTATGATTATACACTGGAGGTGACGAATAGATTCAAGGGATTAGATCTGGTAAACAGACTGCCTGAAGAACTGTGGACAGAGGTTTGTAACACTGTACAGGAGGCAGTGATCAAAACCATTCCAAAGAAAAAGAGATGCAAGAAGGCAAAGTGGTTGTGTGAGAAGGCTTTGCAAAGAGCTGAGGAGAGAAGAGAAGCAAAAGGCAATGGAGAAAGGGAAAGGTATACCCAACTGAATACAGAGTTCAGGAGAACAGCGAGGAGAGACAAGAAGGCTTTCTTCAATGAACATTGCAAAGAAATAAAGGAAAACAACAGAAGGGGGAGATCTCTTCAAGAAAATTGGGGTACCAAAGGAACATTTCATGCAAAGATGAGCACAACAAAGGACAGAAATAGTAAAGACCTAACAGAAGCAGAAGTGATCAAGAAAAGGTGGAAAGAATACACAGAAAATGAAACCTTTTGTTGCTCAGTCGTGTCCGACTCTTTACCACCCACGAGCTACAGACTGCCAAGCTCCTCTGTCCATGGGATTTCCCAGCAAGAATACTGGAGTGTGTTGCCATTTCCTTCCTTCTCCAGGGGATCTTCCCGACCCAGGGATCAAACCCAGGTCTCCTACATTGCAGGCATATTTTTGATGTCTGAGCCACTAGGGAATACACAGAAGAATTGCATTAAAAAGGTCTTAATGACCTGGACAAACATGATGGTGTGATCATTCACTAGAACTAGACATCCTGGAGTGTGAAGTCAAGTGGGACTAAGGAAGCATTGCTGCCAATAAAGCTAGTGGATGTGACGGAGTACCAGCTAAACTATTTAAAATCCTAAAAGATGGTGCTTCTAAAGTTCTGCACTCAATAAGTCTGCAAATTTGGAAAGCCCAGCAGTGGCCACAGGACTGGAAAAGGTCAGTCTCCATCCTAATTTCCAAGAAGGGCAGTATTAAAGAATGTTCAAACTACCAGACAATTGTGCTCTCTTTCCATGCTAGTAAGGTTATGCTCAAAATCCTTCAAGCTAGGCTTCAACAGTATTGAATTGAGAGCTTCCAGATGTACAAGCTGAGTTTAGAAAAGGCAGAAGAATCAGAGATCAAATTGCCAACATTCACTGGATCATAGAGAAAGCAAGGAAATTCCAGGAAAACATCTTCTTCTATTTCCTTGACTTACACTAAAGCCTATGACTGTGTGGGTCACAACAAACTGTGGAAAATTCTTAAAGCAATGGTAATTCCAGGCCGTCTTACTTGTCTCCTGAGAAACCTGTATCTGGGTCAAGAAGAAACAGTTGGAACCTTATATGGAATGAACTAATTAGTTCAAAATTGGGAAAGGAGTACAACAAAGCTGTATATTGTCACCCTGTTTATTTAACTTATACGCAGAATACATCATGTGAAATGCTGGACTGGATGAGTAAAAAGCTGGAATCAAGTTTGCTGGGAAAAATAACAATCTGGTGTATGCAGATGATACCACTCTAACGGCAGAAAGTGAAGAGGAACTAAAGAGTCTTTTGATGAAGGTGAAAGAGGAGAGTGAAAAACCCAGCTTAAAACTCAATATTAGAAAAACTAAGATCATGGTAGCCCCATTACTTCATGGCAAATAGAAGGGGAAAAAGTGGAAGCTGTGATAGATTTTCTCTTCTTGGGCTCTAAAATCACTTTGGATGGTGACTGCAGCCATGAAATTAAAAGATGCTTGCTTCTTGGAAGAAAAGCTATGACAAACCTAGTCATCATATTAAAAAGCAAAGACATTACTTTTCCAACAAAGGTCGGTCTAGTCAAAGCTATGGTTTTTCAAGTGGTCATGGATGAATGAGAGAGTTGCACCGTAAAGAAGGCTGAGTGCTGAAAAATTCATGCTTTCAAACTGTGGTGCTGGAGAAGATTCTTGAGAGTCCCTTGGACAGCAAGGATATCCAACCTGTCAATCCTAAAGGAAATCAACCCTGAATATTCATTGGAAGGACTGATGCTGAAGCCGAAGCTCTAATACTTCAGCCACTTGATGTGAAGAGCTGACTCACTGGAAAAGACCCTGATGCTGGGAAAGACTGAAGGCAGAAGGCGAAAAGGGATACAGAGGATGAGATGGTTGGACTACATCACCAACTCAATGAACATGAGTTTGAGCAAACTTTGGGAGAAAGTGAAGGACATGGACGCCTGGCATGCTGCAGTTATGGGATCACAAAGAGTCAGACACAACTTAGCAAATGAACAACAATAATAACAGCCTACTTCACAGAGCAACATTTTTAATTTTGATGAAGTCCAATTTATGATTTTTTTCCCTTTTTATTGATTATGGTTTTGGTGTTGAAACTGTAGCTCTGGACCTTCCACTTATTTTTTGTAAATAAAACATGCCTTTTTATTTGTTTGCACATTATATTGGCTTTTATATTAAGACAGCAGAGTTGAGTATTTGGTATAGAGATCACATAGCCTGCAGAACCTAAAACATTTGCCAAGTGGTTGTTTAACAAAAAGTTTGCCAACATCTAATTTAGTGGGTAGTAATTATTTCACAATTATAAAAAAACTGCTTTATAGACAATAGCCAGTTGGAACATATGTAGGTCATAATTTTAATTAAAGTCTCAATTATACCTATATTTTCTGGATTAAAAATACATTAACTTATCTAGTCTATGGGAACTTGAATAGAATCTGTACCCTACTGTTGTGTGAAAATTATATACATCTTCATTTTGTTGATAAGATTCATTAACTCCTTAAGAGAAGAACTTGGAAGAAAGAGAAAACCAGTTTAATCTAGGGAATCCTGCAGCTTCCCTGGTGGCTCACTGGATAAAGAATCCACCTGCAATGCAGAAGACGCAGGAGACACGGGTTCGATCCTTGGGTCAGGGAGATCTCTTGGAGGAGGAATGGCAACCCACTGCAGTATTCTCACCTGCAGAATCCCATGGACAGAGGAGCCTGGTGAACTCCAGTCCATGGGGTTGCAAAGGGTGGGACACGACTAAAGCTACTGAGCACAGCACAGAGCAGAATGGCACAGGGAATTCTACGCAGATTTTCTTCCCCCAGTTTTTTGTATTAAAAAAACATGATTAAAATAAAATCTAAAAATAAAAAAGCTATCGTGCAGTTAAAATTATCATTTTAAAGTAGCGTCATCTGTTAAAGACTCAAGGAATTCAAATCCTCTCTGAGTGTGGTCCTGTCTCCAGGGAAAATCCCACGGGTGGTTAGAATCTCCTGCCTGTGTGGTTGTTCTTGAGGTGAAGACACGCACTGATTGAAGAGTATAATGAAGTCCTCTCTCTCCTTCCCTTCCAGCCACTCCAGGCAGAGCCAAAGCATTTCTGGCTGTAGGGCTAAGGTTTATTAGCAATGCAAAATGAATATCCAAAGGTAGGCTTTTTAATAGAGCTGTTCTTAGCTGTCAAAAGTGGATTTATATCAGCCCATTGATTCCTTGCTGAAGACACGCAGAGCTTGTATTTCTGATGAACTTGGGACTATCTGATTATGGTTAATAGTTTTATTCTGTTGTAGCCATTCTCTTCTCCAGGGGACCTTCCCAATCCAGGGATCGACCCCGGGTATCTTGCATTGCAGGCAAATTCTTAATGTCTGAACCACCAGGGAAGGCCATTGTATATACCTTGTTTCCTGCGCGCACACACACACACACACACTATGGGGGTCAAAATTTTTGTGGATTGAATATGTCCCTCAGGCTGAAAGTTTAAACCTTTACCCTAGGAAGTAGATTGGAATGAAATTTTCAGAATGACTACCTAGCAGACAGTCTGTATCTTTAAATCAGATGCAGGATTTTTTTTTTTTTTTTTGCTACTAAATCTGTTGAACAGCCTACAAACCATGGTTGGGCCATGACACTGAGTCCATGCTGATTAGGACTTTTTGTTTGTATCATATGTGATGTGTAGGTACATGATTGCAACTATGTATTGTGAGTTCGCATAATTTGGGAATTCGAAGGAGCCTGAACAGCCATCTTCAGAACTCCACCCTGGGTGTGCCTTTGTGCCATAACATCTTGGATAAAGGCCTTCCCTGGTGGCTCAGCGGTAAAGAATCTGCCACAGGAGATGTGGGTTCATCCCTGGGTAGGGTATTGAACCCACATCCCTGAGCTACAATGTACAGGGTTGCAAAGAGTTGGTCGCAACTGAAGCCATTTAGCATGCATACCTCTTGGATAAATGGAAGCCCAGCGATGAAGAATGCACATCTAATACGGGGAAACTCAACACCATGTACGATGGTTCAGTTCATTACAAAGCACTTCACTTATCTAAGAGGTTTTCATTATGTTAAACAAATCCAATTTCCCTGTTAAGCATTCTTATTGACCCTTTGGATTTCTGTAACAGTATCTGATTCTTCTCCTGCTTGATGGTCCTAATTATTTCAATAATGCTACTAAAGATGCCAAGTCTTATGAACTCCCTGCAAAACAGTGACAGTTCCTTCATGGTTTCCAGACACTTCATCTACCTCAAACTGATGCTGAGTGTTAACAACAGCTATTTTGAAATGTAAATGGAATGTTCTGGAGTCCTATGGCTGGCACAGGTACTAATAGCAAAGGAGTAAACAGTCACCCCAGAGAAGGCAATGGCACCCCACTCCAGTACTCTTGCCTGGAAAATCCCATGGAGGGAGGAGCCTGGTGGGCTGCAGTCCATGGGGTTGCTAAGAGTCTGACACGACTGAGCGACTTCACTTTCAATTTTCACTTTCCACTTTCATGCATTGGAGAAGGCAATGGCAACCCACTCCAGTGTTCTTGCCTGGAGAATCCCAGGGACGGGGGAGCCTGGTGGGCTGCCGTCTATGGGGTCGCACAGAGTCGGACACGACTGAAGCGACTTAGCAGCAGCAGCACCAGCAGCAGCTCCTTCATCATGTAATCATGGGATGGTCTCACAGCTAGCTTGTTACCATCAGCTTAAGTTCCTTAGCAGTTTTACTCACATTTTTCTTAGCTGTGCTTTCCTGTTCTGTCCATTCACAACTGACAGACTTAGGTGCAGTAATTTACATTTCTATCTTCTGTTTATCTCAACTGTTTTATTTTTTAAATAAATCTATTTATGTATTTATTTTTGGCTGCAGTAGGTCTTTGTTGCTGTGCATGGACTTTTTCTAGTTGCAGCGAGAGGGGGCTGCTTTCTAATTGTGGTGCATGGACTTCTCGATGCAGTGGCTTCCTCGTTGCAGAGCACAGGCTCTAGGGCTCGTAGTCTCTATAGTTGCACAAGGCAGGCTTGGTAGTTGTGGTGCATGGTTCTTCCGGCATGCACGGCATGTGGGATCTTCCTGGACCAGGGATCAAATTCGTGTCCCCTATATTGGCAGGCAGATTCTTAATCCCTGGACTACCAGGAAAGTCCTTATCATCTGCTTTTACTTAGATCTGATTATCAGTATTAGATATGATCCATTCTTCTAATGCATTTAAGTATTCTTTTAACTTGTGTGTTCATTCATTTGTTCAACAAAGATATGCCAAGTACCTATTCTTTTGTCTAAAACTGAAAATACAATAGTGGATGTACTTGGAGATTAATTCTAATTATTCACCATTTTCACTGTTTCTTCAAGTATTGTATCATCTGTGACTGTGATCAATGTAAATTAATGTGACATATTACAGTATAGAAGAATGTTGAATTTGAGTCTCAATCTAATTCACCACATTAACATGCTATAACAGAGAAAATAATATTTTAATACAAATAAATGTAGAAATAAAATTTGATAAAGTTATTCACCTTTTCTTTTGTGTTAAGATAAAGTAGAATACCTTCTTAGAAATGACAGCAAACATCATAATCAATGTAGCTAGCATAAAACAATTTTCTTTAAGATTATGAGAAATATATGGGTACCTATTCTTGTCACATTGCCCAACACCATCTTGGAAGCTTCAACCAGCACAATAAAACAATGTTAAGAAATAAAGGTATAAGGATTAAAAAGGAAGATAAAAAGTCATTATTTTTAAAGAATATGATTGCTCACATGACACTGAGATAATCTACTTATACTTATTACTACAAATAAGAAAGATTAGCAATGTTGCTGTATATAAAAGCAATGTATAAAAATTTTAAAACTTCATTATGTCTTAATTAGAAAATGTAATATAAAATGCATAGTATTTTTTATCAGCAAACAAAAACTACAAACAACTTAGAAATACAATGTGCAATACCTTGGGAAAACGTTTTAATACTTTACTGAACATCACAGAAAAAAATCTAAGGAGAAATTTATTATGTTCATGAATAGTAAGATCCATAGTAAAGATGTCATTTCCAAAGAACACTAAACCTCTGGGGAAAACACAGCACTGGAAGCATAAGGATTGGACAGTGGTTTTAGCCAGTTTAATGCAGCATCAACGTCTCCGTAAATTAGCAGTTGGGGAACTTTGCTAGTGGTCCAGCGGTTAAGAATCCGCCTGCTACCGCATGGGACACAAGTTCGATCCCTGGTCCAGGAGGATCCCACATGCTGCAGAGCAACAAACCCTGTGTGCTGCAGCTACTGAGCCTGTGTGCCCTAGAGCCTATGGGCCACAAGAAGAGAAGTCAGTGCGATGAGAAGCTCACGCACCACAACAGAGTGTGCCCTCCGTATGCCGCAAATAGAGCGAGCCCACTCACAGCAACGAAGATGCAGCATGGTAATAAATAAATAAATAAATAATAATTTTTGAAAAAAGAACTTTCTTTAAAAAAAAAAAAGAAAGAAAGAAATTAGCAGTTGGGACCTCAGGTAATGATAACTGGAGTGAGAAGGTGGCCAAAGTTTAGTGGATAAAGACAATAGAGTTAGTGTATAAAATTCTACTTTCTAGTAGGAAAATAAAGGAACTAAAAGTAATCACCAGGCTCCTCTGTCCATGGGGATTCTCCAGGAAAGAATACTGGCATGGGTTGCCATGCCCTCCTCCAGGGGAATCTTCCCAATCCAGGGATCGAACCCAGTTCGATCCCACACTGCAGGTAGATTCTTTACTGTCTGAGCCACCAGGGAAGCCCAAGATTATTGGAGTGGGTAGCCTATCCCTTCTCCAGGGGATCTTCCTGACCCAGGAATCGAACCGGTGTCTCCTTCATTGCAAGTGGATTCCTTACCAGCTGAGCTACCAGGGAAGTCCCCCAAATAATCTCACTTTTATGGACTGTGTAAATATGAGTGGGAAAAAGAAAAGGTACTACTCTGGTGGTCCCATTGCAAATAAGTTGAAAGGTGAAAAGTTAAGTTGCTCAGTCATGTCCGACTCTTTGTGACCCCGTGGACTATAGCCCACCAGGCTCCTCCGTCCATGGGATTCTTCAGGCAAGAATACTGGAGTGGGTTGCCATTTTCTTGTCCAGGGGATCTTCCTGATCTAGGGATCGAGCCCAGGTCTCCCACATTTCAGGCAGATGCTTTAACCTCTAAGCCACCAGGGAAGCCCCCATTGCAAATAGTCAGGGGCCTAATAGGGTATGGACAGCATTCTCAGATGGGATGGTTGGGGAGAGCTTAAAGAAGGATGGAAGAGGGCAAAGAATGGGTTTGGAGAGGCAAAGGGAGAAGACCAGCTCACTGCAGTAGCCTTCCCTCAAGCTTTTACAGTAGTAAGTCCACTTGCAGCCTCCATTCAATGAGAATCAATGCTGAGGAATCAATGATTTCAGTGCTTTAGTCCACTTGTGACCAGACCAGAACAGAGCCTTCTGGAAAAGAGTCTTGGTGTCTGTTGCAGAACTGTCTTAGAGAAAGCAGGATCTCATCTGAGAATAAGTCCTAAATAGATGTGAGGGCCTGCGTATTTGCTTTGCTTGTATAGCTGTGTACTCTGAGCAACCAAGTACAATCTTTTGAAGTCTCGTTTTACTGCATACCAACATGGCCAGGTAACTCCGATTAGTCGGAGTTACTGAGTTGGACATGTGCTTTGCCTTCATTCCATTCTGCTTCCTACTGCCACATCAACCACTGGGTGCAACAGAGCTTTCTGTATTAATTGTCTTCATTTGCTTCTCAGCTCCATCATTAAACAAATATTTATTGAGTGCCTGCTGTGTGCTAGACACGAGGTGTGCACAGTGGGAATTCAGCAATGAATGAAACAGTCCTTGCCCTTGAGACCTTCCAGCTCAGAAGAAAAAGAAAACAGGTTCATGAAAAGTTACAACGCAAGGCTGAATTTATCTTCTCTCCCTCCCTCACTCTTTTTTTTTTTCCTTTTTGTTCCAAGTTGTGTCTCTCTATGGACAATACGGGTGTGTCCATCATTTTGTGCTTGATGTCTTGATTCTCTTGGCAAACTCTACGTTAGAGGGACTATGATTTTATTTTTCAGGGAACCTGAGGCAGGAGATAGTTTAAATAACAGCATATTGGTGTTTAGCAGCAGATCTCTTCCTTAACGACATCTTGCTTTTGCTGAGAGGAGGATGGGAGTCAGAATGTGGGCTTACTTCCTGGTGTCATACTGAGCTGCTTCATGCTGAGAGAAGTGCCATTAGCACAACCAGAGCTGTACAGTTTTATAAAGTGTGATCAGTGTAGTTCTCTGCACCTGTAGTTTCTCTTAGCTTGAGGAAACATGGCTTATGGCATTGAGCACTTACAGGTCAAGACTCATGCAGTGACCTCAGAGGTTCCAATTTTGATCTCAGCCACACCTTTGGGGGCTTCCCAGGAGGTTCAGTAGTAAAGAACCTGCCTACAATGCAGGAGATGCCGATTTGATCTCTGGGTTGGGAAGATCCCCTGGAGAAGGACATGACAACCCACTCCAGTATTCTTGCCTGGGAAATCCCATGGATGGAGGAGCCTGGTGGGCTACAGTTCATGGGGTTGCAAAAGAACTGGACGTGACTTAGTGACTAAACAAAAATATCAACACATACCTTCATAGCAATAGAATTCATCCATTCAGAAAGAAAGGAAGTATGAAGGGAAAGAATGTTTTTGGGGAAGAGAAGGGGTGCCTTTGCAGAAAGCTCTGTCTTGAAAGAAAGTGAAGGCGCTCAGTCGTGTCCAACTCTTTGTGACCCCATGGACTGTAGCCTGCCAGACTCCTCTGTCCGTGGGATTCTCCAGGCAAGAATACTGGAGTGGGTTGCCATGTCCTTCTCCAGGGGATCTTCTTGACCCAAAGATAGAACCTGGGTCTCCCGCACTGCAGGCAGACTCTTTACCATCTGAGCCACCAGGGAAGCTGTGTTACCATAAACCTGAGTACTTGTGTATGTTGGTTAAGAATGTGTCTCCTATATGACTAGCCCCTGCATCTCCACCTGCTCATAACCTTTCCTCTTGGTCTGGTCCAGGATACCCTAAAACTGGGCCCCAGAACAGCTCTGAATGGAATTTGGAAGAAAAAAGTAAAAAACTGTGGTCCAAACAGTTTTGGAGAGACTGCACACCCTCTCCCCTTTTGAGCATGCTAAGGTTACTGTATTGAAGCCTCTTAAAAGTCTTATAAGACCAAGAAGAAAGGAAAAAACACATTAAATTCACACATTACAGCTTTATTTGCTCATATATTCCCCTTCCTTTTAGGGAAAATCATAATACACTGGGTTGTAAGGCATAGGGGAAGCTGTCAATGTGTTGTAGGAACAAAATAATGGGGTGCTAGAAGAGGGCCATGTCCTAGGTCTTGAGTGAGTGTCTAGGACGGGTCGCCAAGTGAGGAGCCTTGGCTTCATGCCGGAAAGAATCCAAGAGTGAGCCATAGTCAAGTGAAAGCAGAATTTATTTGGAGAGATACACATTTCGTAGACAGAGTGCAGTCCATCTCAAAAGGAAGGACAGTCTTGGGAGAAGCCATCTCCACAGACAGAATGTGGGCATCTCAGAAGGCAAGAGGCCCCAAAATGTGGGGTGATTACCTATGGGCTGGGCAATTTCATAGGTTAATTCCATAGGCTAATGTGGGCTATTTTAGCTATTTTGGAGAAGGGGACAAGGTCTCCAGGAATTGGGCCACTGCCCACTTTTGGGCCTTTTTGGTTGACCTTGGAACTGTCATGGCACCCGTGAGTGTGTCATTTAGCTAATGTATTACAATGAGCAGATAATGAGGCTCAAGGTCCACTGGAAGTCAAATCCTTCAGCAACTTGGACCTAGTTGGTTCTGACCAGTTTATGTTGTGTCCTCAGGGACTGTCCTCCTTTTAAAGGTTTTGTCCTGCTCCCTTCCTGTCTCAAATGGATATTCATTGCTGTTGACTGTTGAAGATCTGCTGAGAACCCTAAAGCTTTCAGGAATAGGTGTTCTGGAAGCTACCTTCATTGATTCTGCCCATCATAGCCGGTGTCCAATCTATGAGCTTCTGGGACACACGCCCAGCAGCAGCTCTTTAAGGAATACCCTAAAATGCTGGTGCTGGGTGCGATGCTGCAGCCAGACACAGCAGGCAGGAAGCACGCTTAGGGCAGTGCCTTAGAAGGGGTGGTTTCCATCCCTTCTAAGGACATCACCCAGGCCCCAGATCCCAGAGGCACACAAAGGCATCTGCATCTATTTTTCCACTCTGCTTGCTCCTTCAAGCCCAAACTGGGGTCTGGGGATTCCCATCTGGGCTCCGCTGCTAATGGGTTATATGACTTTAGGGCAGTTACTTAACCCTGGAGTCCTGTTTCCTCAGCTGTAAAATGAGGGGTTGCACTGGCTGGTCCCAGTGGGCCTGCCAGCTCTGGGTGAATTTTGCCAACTCAAAATTGTGTGTTCCCTCTTCATACCTCAATGCCCTCATCTTACACACAAGAGGAATGTGTTTTTGTTGTTCAGTCGCTCAGTCATGTTCAACTCTTTGCAACCCCATGGACTGCAGCACACCAGGCTTCCCTGTCCATCACCATCTCCTGGAGTTTGCTTAAACTCATGTCCATTGAGTCAATGATGCCATCCAACCATCTCATTCTCTGTCACTTTTGTCTCTTCCTGCCTTCAATCTTTTCAAGCATCAGGAGCTTTTCCAATGAGTCGACTCTTTGCCTCAGGTGGCCAGAGTATTGGAGCTTCAGCTTCAGCATCAGTCCTTCCAATGAATTTTCAGGGTTGATTTCAAAACGGGGTGGTCTGTAGCATGGATGAATGCAGGACAGCTTCAGCTGGAGTTCCAGTTCTTGCTTGCACTGGCCCCTTGTTTCAATCCCAAGCTGAAGCTTGCTTATTGTCAAACATCTGAAAAGAGAGCACAAAATCAAAGATCCAAGCAAGAAACTGGCCACAGGGGAGCTGGTGCCTTAAGCAACTGGTAAAATGTGAAGAATCAAGAGGCTGCCAGGAAAAGCGAAAGAGCGAGGTCTGGTTGGATTCCTGGCACCAGCCACTTAACCTCACTTGATCTCCGTTTCTTCATCATTAACTCCTAGCTCACCAGGTCACCCGAGGATTGAAAGAGCAAAGCAATGAAGGAAGATGAATTGAATTATAGTCCTGCCTGGCTGTTCACTCACCATGATTTTGAGTAAGTTCCTTACCTAACCTGGGCCTGTGCTTCCCGTCTTAGGGTTTTTTGAGGCTCAAAGAGATAATACAAAGTCCTTTGCATGTAGTAAGCAGCCTGTAAATATTATGTTAGTGAGCACTAGCAATATTACCACAGTAGTCTATTTGCTACTCTTGCTACTGTTGGTTATAGCAAATGATTAGTGAGTATTGGTTTTCTCCATTCATCTTTATTCTATTCTATGCTTTTCCAGCTTCCTAGAGTGTTGGACATCATTGTTTAGTTTTTTTGTTGTTGTTGTTTATAAGAGGATTTTGACCAATGCTCAAGGGAAATCTCAACATTAACCAAGCAGAACAAAAACATAACTTGATTTCTTGAGTCATTTAAAAGTTTCTTCTCTAAACAAACTCATTTCTGGGATCATGGTTGGCCCCATGGAACCTGGTGTTTATTTGCCTGTGTGTTTTTGTCTCAGCAGGAAAACCAGGGAGCGAGAGGTAAAGTCAAGGCACTTCCTCCCCGCACTGGTCCTAAGCCCACAGCACAGCGGGCTGGGCCCCTGGGGGGCGCGGGCAGAGGGGCCCCAGCTCCGGAGTGGAGAGGAGGTGGGAGGCTACAACAGCCTCTTCTGCCCCAGTGAGCAGGTGTGCCCCGCCCCTGTCTCTCAGCAAAGACCTGCCAAGTGACAACTGACACATTGTGTGGAAAGAAGAGCGGTGGCAGTGGCTGCCGTTGCTAATGGCAGCGTGGGTAGGGGGCGGGCCAGCCCCGGCAGGGTGACAGCTGTGGTACCCAACATTGTCAGCGCACAGTTCCTGGTGCCGGCCCACATGTGTGCACCCTGTCACCGCAGGGTGACAAGCCCAAACACAGAGGGCCTCCCTTTCTTATGCTAATGCTCCGTGATGACAGCTTCACCAGGTGTGACAGCCGCCACTGGTGGTCTCCACCTTCACTGCTGGCTTTCCTCCTCCAGACCCCAGTCCTGGATTCAGGATGGAGTCAGCTCAGGGCAGATGCCCCTTCTGCCAGCCGCGAGGGTCTCGGGCTCACAGGTAGCTGACCCTCTGCAGCCTGGATCTGGATTTGTCTCACCCATGAGACCATCTTGTCCCTGTCCTCTCGGTCTTCATCTCCTGCCCCCTGGCTCTCTAATTACCCTAACCTCAAAAATCTCCTTCTGCTCTTAAACACACCAGAACCTTCCTTGTTTCTGGCTTTTCCCCTTGCTGTTCCATCTGCCTGGAGACCTGTGACCCTTGCTCTTTCCTCGGCTGATTCATTTCCTGTCCTTCAGGACTCTGGTTAATGTCACCTCCTTCCCTGATCGTCCTAGCCCGTGTCAGTAGCCCCTCATTCTCTCCTTCACATCACTCTGCTTATTTCCTAAATAATATTGACTTCAGTTATCTTGTCTGCTAATGCATTCACTTGCTGATCTGTCGCTTCCACTGGAATATCTCCTTAAATGTAGAGATTTCTCTGGCTTGTTCACAGCTCCATGCCGGAGTCAAGTCCCAATGCCTGGGACAGAGTACTGACTCAATGAACAAAAGTTGAGTAAATAAATAATTGAAGATCTGCACAGACAAAAACGCTCCCATCAGTAATTGAGGCTCACCAAGCAATGCTTTTCAAATGGGGAGACATTTCGTCAAGGGTACACATACACTATCTTAGAAAAGTTCCTCAAATAATTTCACGCTCTACTTTAAGAGCAGATAAATTCTCCTGCCAACAACTCTTCTTGCACCACCTCCTTTTGCTTTCCTGTCTTTTTTTAAAAAAATTTATTTATTTTAGTTGGAGGTTAATTCGTTTACAATATTGTAGTGGTCTTTGCCATACATTGATATGAATCAGCCATGGGTGTACATGTGTTCCCCATCCTGAACCCCCCTCCCACCTCCCTCCCCATCCCATCCCTCAGGGTCATCCCAGTGCACCAGCCCTAAGCACCCTGTCTCTTGCATTGAACCTGGACTGGCCATCTGTTATCTGATCTTTTAGTCCTATTCTCAGCCAGCTCAGGAGACAGCTAGTTAAATGTTTAACATTTGCTCCCCCAAGCTGCTTGAGCCTGAGGGCTATAAGTAAAAATGGTTTAAAAATCTTGTTTTCTTTTTGAAAACTTGCAAGGATTTCTCTATATCTTTGAAGTTTGGGAATTTCACAAGACACATTGAGTGTATGTCTTTTTTCCTTAGTTCTGCCTGAGGCTCCCTGAACTCTTTCCAGCTGAAGACTAGACCAGTCACATGCTCCACTTCACAGTTTTCTTCAGTTATTTGATTACTACTTTTCTCCCATCCATCTTCAGTTGTTCTTTTGGCTCTCCTGCTAATTACTTATGAAGACCCCCGATCAGTCCTCTAGGTCTCTCCCCGTTTCATTCTTGAATCTCCTTTTAAAAATTCTCTTACGCATTTTTGCCTTTGTCCTTGCACTGATTTGTAAGATATTTCTTCCAAGTGGTCTTTCCAAACATGAATTTTGATTTCAGGAGCAACTCTCCACTTTTTCAAATCTTCCATTGAATTTTTCAATTTGGAGACATTTTCCCCTACAAAGCCTTTGTCTGTCCTCAGTGACATCTCTCTGAGAGAGAATGTTCCTTCCCTACTAAAGTTTTGTCTTTTTCCCCCTGCTTCTTCCAATTATTCTCCCTCATGTGAGCCACATCTTCCAATTCTTCTCTCAAATTACTGTCATTGAGATTACATTTTAATTTTTTTCTCAATTAAAATTTTATTATGATATACATAGGTATAATCCCCATAAGTATTAATGTCTTCAATGTTTTTTAAAGATGTAAATAGTCTTGAACCAAAAAGTTTAATGGATTTTGATATACTCATTTACTCAAGAAATATTACTGAATATCTGTTGTATGTCATGCCCTGATTATTATGGATTAGGGAGAACAGCAGAGAATGTGACAAAGCCATCGGTTTTCTAGACATTCCAGCTGGGAAGGAAGATAATAAAAAGTTAACAATTTAAAATAGAAAATAATTTCAGGTGGTGAAAAATGCAACAAAGAAAACAAAGCTCACAAGGGCAAGTGAATGACAGGGTTTGCAATTTTGGATGTGGGAAGTGGGAGGCCTCTTTGGGGAGGGCATATGGGATCAGAAGCCTGAATGAACCTAATTTTCGGTGCCATTTCTTCCTGGGTGGTCAGAGATTCAAAGTTCGCATAGACGCATGGTGGCCTGTTAGCACATGGCAGAGGTTCCCAGTGGGTGTGGAAAATAGTATGATCTTTGTCATTCATGAAAGACATTACCACTTTAAATAGATTCATCCTACATTCAATTCAAAATGTTTATTGTAATTATAATAATACCCCATTATTGAATATCTAATCTTTACCATGTGCTAGGGACTGCGTATATTATATAGTATATACATTTCTCATTGAAGCCTTACAATGACACAATAAGCTGAGGGCTATTCATGATTCCACTTTACATACCAGTATTATGAAACCTAGAAATGTAAAGCTCATTGGCAACATGGTTAGTTAGTAGCAGAACCAAGATTCGAATCCTGGTTTTCCTGTTTCCAAAATTAGTGCCTTTGGCTATGAGGCAAATGTGCCAGGCCTGGGGATATAAAAATATACGCACATTTCCTTCATTGAAGAAGCTAATTATCTTACGCAATAATAGAAAATGATCATACCACGTGATGAATGCTGAGATTAAGAAAAGTGTAGAACATAATGGGAGACAGGAGGAGGGTCATTTAACCTCACAAACAGGCTGATACATAAAGAAGGCTTCTAGAAAGAGGAGATTCTGAACTTGACCTCAAAAGATGTGGAGGTAACCACGGGGGAAAAAAAAAGAAAGATATTCTTGGTAAAGAAAAGTGCGTGAACAAAGGTGCTGAGGTATGAATATTGTAGAGGATCCAGAGAACTCTGAGAAGTTCAGTATTGTTGGAACATGAAAGACAGGGCAACCCAAGCAAGAGGTGGTGCATTCCGAAGGTATGTGATCACGGAGGGTTGCATCACATGTTAAGAAGTTTGGAGTATGTTCTGTTAAAATAATCAGTTGAATGCTTTTAAACAAAGATCTAGGTAAGACTTAGGTAAAATGCTCTGATGATCATTTTGAGGGTGAGTTTGAGGCAGAAAGACAGGACTAGGGTCTGATCAGGTAGGAAAGAACTGTAGTGGTCCAGGGAAGAGGTGATGATAGTCTCCTCTAAGGTAGTGGAGAAGAGGAGGAAGCTTGAGAGATGTGGAGGAAAAATCATTAGCATGCAGTGCCTGATTGGATGTTGAAATTGAATCCTCAGATTTTGGCTCAAAGGATTGGTAAATATAGGTTTCATTGGCTGATTTGGAGAACTGAGGAGGAACAGCACAAGAGAGGAGGTTGGGCAGAATGTGATGCAACCGTGCATTTGTGGTGCTTTTGAGACACCAGTTGGCATGTGTTGGGTGACTGCAGCTTACCACAGAGATCTGTGCTGCAGATAGGGATCTGGGACTCTCAGAAACTCACCAAACATGAAAACAATAAGAATGGATGAGATCATCCAGAGAGCAGCTTGTAGAAGAGTGATGGGAAAACAAAATAGAATAGAGAGGGCATAACATTCAAGCATATTCCAGCAATACAGCTAATGTTTATAAAACAAGTTACAGAAACTATGACTAACAAGATCGCCTTTTTTGGTGAGACTAAACAGAAAATGGTATGAGAAAGACTGTTATGAGAGAAAGAAAGGAAGCAAGCAAATAAGCAACAACAGTGAGAATCCATGGGTGGAGGCAAAAAGTCATGCTGCTGCTGCTGCTGAGTCACTCAGTCGTGTCCGACTCTGTGCGACCCCACAGATGGCAGCCCACCAGGATGCCCCGTCCCTGGGATTCTCCAGGCAAGCACACTGGAGTGGGGTGCCATTGCCTTCTCCGAGAAAAGTCATGGGTCCAGGAGAGATCTATGGAGAAGAGATGACCAAGTGGACAGGGGCTAGGTTGCTGATCCTTCCAGGAATGTTTACATTTTAAAGAGGAATATGTTCTTCATTCAAACCATATCAGTCCAAGTATCTGATAAAGACAAGCTTGGAATCACTAAAGTAACACTCTCAGGGGCTTACTGTTAATGCTTTTTACCTGAAGGTCAACCTTGCCTATCCCTGGGCCAAAGTCCCAGGGTCATAGAGCTTCTGGGAAATCTAAATAAAAAGGCAAGAGCCAAAGTTGACTTTTTAAATCAGATTGTCCTGTTGCTTTCTAGTTCCTTGGGAAGCTACATGAACAAAGACATTGATACATCTGAATTTAGTTGTCTTTCTCTTCCATTGGAAGTTTCATCTAGGCATCCGAAAGCTGTGGAAGACACAGTATTCCACGGAGATGGTTTCTTTTTTGGCGTTATAATTGGAATCCAGTACTACTTTGTTACTTGGTAAACTTTGAGCGGCAAAAATAACATCAATGTGACAGGTTAGATGGGAGTTTTTCTGAAAGATCAGTGATGAGGACTGGCTCTTGAAAGAGAAATAATCTTCATTTCACATGCCAACCTAATGACAGATGAGGACAGATGGTGACAATCCTCATTCTGGAATTCTGCTTCAATCAATCAATCAATCAGCAACTATTTATTGATCTCCTATTTTGACTAAGAACACAGACTCTGGAATCAGATGCAGAATCAGTGAAGAGGAACTAAAAAGCCTTTTGATGAAAGTAAAAGAGTAGAGTGAAAAAGTTGACTTAAATCTCAACATTCAGAAAACGAAGATTATGGCATCTGGTCCCATCACTTCATGGGAAATAGATGGGGAAACAGTGGAAACAGCATCAGACTTTATTTTTTGGGGCTCCAAAATCATGGCAGATGGTGATTGCAGCCATGAAATTAAAGACGCTTACTCCTTGGAAGGAAAGTTATGACCAACCTAGATAGCACATTGAAAAACAGAGACATTACTTTGCCAACAAAGGTCCATCTAGTCAAGGCTATGGTTTTTCCAGTAGTCATGTATGGATGTGAGAGTTGGACTGTGAATGCTGAAGAATTAATGCCTTTGAACTGTGGTGTTGGAGAAGACTCTTGAGAGTCCCTTGGACTGCAAGGAGATCCAACCAGTCCATTCTGAAGGAGATCAGCCCTGGGTGTTCATTGGAAGGACTGATGCTAAAGCTGAAACTCCAATACTTTGGCCACCTCATGTGAAGATTTGACTCATTGGAAAAGACTCTGATGCTGGGAGGGATTGGGGGCAGGAGGAGAAGGGGACGACAGAGGATGAGATGGCTGGATGGCATCACTGACTCGATACACATGAGTTTGAGTGAACTCTGGGAGAGTTGGTGATGGACAGGGAGGCCTGGTATGCTGCAATTCATGGGGTCACAAAGAGTCGGACACGACTGAGCTACTGAACTGAACTGAAGTGAATGCTTAGTTTTCTGTGATTGTGGTTTTCAGTCTGCCTGCCTTCTGATGGAGAAGGATAAGTGGCTTATGGAAACTTCTCAATGGGAGAGACTGAGGGGGAATCTGGGTTTTCTGATGGGTGGGGCCATGCTCAGTAAATCTTTAATCCAATTTTCTGTTGAAGGTGGGGCTGTGTTCCCTCCCTATTATTTGAGCTGAGGTCAAGCTATGGTGGAGATAATGAATGAAGATAATGGTGATCTCCTTCAAAAGTTCCCATTCAGGCACTGGAGTGGGGTGCCATTTGCCTTCTCTGTTTTACTTCCTAGATGCCAACAATGCTCCCCCCTACCCCAAGTTGTGACAAACTGTCTCTGTTGTTGTTGTTGTCATGTCTGACTTTGTGTGACCCCATGGACTACATTGTGTCAGGCTCCTTCATCCTCCACTGTCTCCCAGAGTTTGCTTAAACACATGTCCATTGAATTGATGATGCTAAGTAGCCATCTCATCCTCTGTCTCCCCCTTCTCCTCCTGCCTGCAACCTTTCCCAGCATCAGGGTCTTTTCCAATGAGTTGGTTCTTCGCATCAGGTGGCCAAAGTAGGGGAGCTTCAGCTTCAGCATCGTCCTTCCAATGAATATTCAGGGTTGACTTCCTTTAGGATTGACTGGTTTGATTTCCCGGCAGTCCAAGACAGTGTCAAATATCCCCTTGGATGCAAGATCATCGCTGGGGGAGGACTCTTGATCTATTTGCATTAGTTGAGAGTTTATCTTACTGAGCATTCTCAATGTTCACAAAGTAAATGGTCTCCTATAAAAAAACAACAAGGGCCACCTCAAATATGTTTGGATGGATTCAATGTAAACACTGGAACATCTTTAGAATCATATGTGTCTTATCAAAGTTGTCATGTGAGTTAGGTATTATTATTAATATTTTCGTTATTATTGTAAATGAATAAGACATAGAACATGAAAGGTCTATTATGAGTCAGTTATTGTTAATATTACCATTTGTTTGAATTATTAGTCTCCTTATCTCATGAATTGTCTATACAGAAGTGAGTTGTTGTTAATCTATTGTCATTCCTTTCATCTCTTGAAAGACCTGAAATTGCCTTGATTTTACACATGTACTTTCTCCCTTTAAGGAGAAAGGATCATAAAGAATTAAATTCTCATCAGTTTTGCTTTAGCATATATTCCTTCCACTTAGAAAAATGTAGTGAGCCTGCTATTAAATTCATCTATTTTCTTCACTCTCCTGAAGGGATGATCAGACACATCTGGATAGCTTCTTTTCTCCTCCCTCCAAATCTCAGCAACATACTCTGCACAACCTGTTTTTTACAAAGGAAAGCAGGTTCTATCTGTACCCCTACCCCCATCCCATGAACATTGTGGTCCGCATATGAATAAAGAGACCCTTTTCAAATAAACTCCCTGGAATGTGCCGGGATCACAGCTGCTATCCATGTCCTTAACTCTGTAACAGCAAACATCTGAATCAAGAGGGAAAGAGTCAGTAAACCATCCGGATGTTTTGTTGATGCTTGGCCATGCATTTAGAAGTTGTGCAACGTCTGGATGACAACCTAGGATTTTGGCTTTCTATGGGGCTGTTTGGTATTGTGTAGACACAGGCCTTATCTTAACATGGCCATAATTTACGAGTTCAGGACTTAAAATTCAATCCAAATCTTTTGGAAACTGAATCCATTCACTCCTGAAAAAAACCTAAGTATGTGTTTTTAAAGCAATAAGACTTGGAAAGTTTATTAAAAAGTCTCAAAAGACATTTGGACATCAAATAACTCTTAAAAACTCAATGTTTTTGTGATTTAAATGAATAAGAAACATATGGATTAAATTTCCTTTAAATTGCTCGCAAGATTAAAAATCGGGGGAAAAAATGCTCAGGGCCAAATGTGTTTTGGGTTTTCCAGTCCTAAGTGTGGTTGAAACGGAGCTTGAGTCATGAATAGCACCCACACTGCTGCTGGGGTACCCCCTCCTCAAATCTGTTTGAGGACTAGAGTTTTATTCACAGAGCATTTGCTCTCACTCAGCCAAGCAACCGCACACACCACTGAACACAACCGTAATAACAAACATTAACAATTAAAATATCTGCTAATTTGCAGCTAGCCAAAAACAAATAGCACACTTCAAAGTCAAGCTAAAGATGGCTCTTTTTAACATTCTGCAGAATCTGAAAGTGATTAAAAGAGAAATTACGTCTGAGAAAGGAGCGGCTTCAAGTGTTATTTAAAAGTGGGCAGGGATGAACCTTCCAACAGCCAAGCCAGCTTAAGCAGCAACCCAGCTCTGGGCTTGTCATCCTTGGGCTCAGATACCAACTTAAATTCATCTCTGAGAGTTCTAAACTAAGCCAGAGGGCTCTAAACTAAGCCTGAGAAGACCAACTTGGCAGTCATGGTGTGGATGAGCCTGGAAACTTAATTCTCCACCATCGGGGGTCTTCATTTGGTTTCTGCAACACACCTAACACCTCCTCTCGCCAACCCAATTGGCAAGAATCAGTTTAATCTTGTTGGTGACCAAAATATACCTTAAAATGTAAAATGTATGCCTTAATCTGATTGCCTCTTTCATATCAGTCTTCTTCTTTTTTTTTTTTTTTGGTTGGGGGTCAAATTATTATTATTCTTTTAGAAAATCCCTTGTCTTTTTTTTTTTTTTAAAGGCACAATGATTTTTATTTTGTTATTATTTTTTAATTTATTTATTTTTGGTCAGGCCAAATTTGGTATTGCAGGGGATGCGAGATCCTAGTTCTCAGACCAAACCCATGCCCCCTACAATGGAAGCACAGTCTTAAGCACAGGGAAGTCTGTGGGGGTCAAATTATTTGACCCTCTATTTCTGCTTCTTCAGATAAAAATAACAGACCCCCTTTTCTTAGTTTACCATTCTTTATCTAGACCCTGGAGGCAAAGAGATCTCTGAAGGAAGGATTGCAAAGTCTGTCTGACCTTGCCTTCTTTCCTAATCGACTCTCCTGAAGAAAATTTCCACCCCACTTCTTCTCTACCCCTTCCTGCCCCCTGTCCCCAGCTATAATCTTATGGCTTATATTTAGGAACTTTATTACAGTCAGGGGTGCATTTATTATCTCCCTTTATTAAGTTTCCCATCAGATCTCTGAAACTCTTATGTTTCAGAAAGTTACTTTTTTGTTCCACAAATATTTGCTAAGCTCATACTATGTGCCAGGTACTTTTTTTTTTTTTTTGCAAATCAGACATTTTACTTATTTATTCATTTGTCTGTGCCACAGCGCATGTGGGATCTTAGTTCCCTGACTTAGTTCCCTGACACAGTACATGCCTCCTTCATTGGAAGCACAGAGTCTCTACTACTGGACTGCCAGATAAGTCCTGCCAGGTACATATTTGTTGGAGATACATCTGTAAAGAGAACAATTAACAGTAGATGAATAAATAAATGGATATTCTGGAGGAAGAGTCATTATGAAGGACTGAGTGCAGAGCTAGTCCTTATTTTGGTGTTACAGGTGGTGAGTGAATTGAGTGAGGCTGATTCAAGGGAGTTAAATGGCAATCAGTTGATTGATGAACATATTTTATACTAAGGTGTAAATGACTGATAGCACAACTTAATAACAAAATTTCTTTCTCTTCCTAACCCTAAGGAAAATATCTTTTCCCAAACAAACCTCCAATTGGTGATCTTCAACCAGCACTGGGAAGTCTTTTGGGTAAGAAAACATCAGTTTCTTATCTTGTGCTCTCCAAGTAACAAAGCTGGCCCTTCTTTCTCTGTACAATTCTACTGTAACTTATAGATGGTAACTCCATTTGGTCTTAGCCTTCAGCTTTGTAGAGGGCTTTCATTAAGAGTCATTTTAGCCAACCTTCTCTAAATCTTCCTCTGTCTTGCTTTTTTCCATATGTGTTCAAATTTTTGTATATAGGTACAGCAGGTAGTGGGGCTTCCCAGGTGGCTCAGTAGGTAAAGAATCCACTGCTAATGCAGGAGACACAGGATATGCAGGTTTGACCCTGGGTTGGGAAGATCCCCTGGAGGAGAGCATGACAACCCACTCCAATATTCTTGCCTGGAGAATCCCGTGGACAGAGGAGCCTTGTGGGCTACAGTCCATGGGGTCACAAAGAGTCGGACACAATGGAAGTGACTCAGCACACATGCACAGCAGGTAATAGTATCAAAGATGAGTTTATTCTCAATTTGTTTCTGATTCCTTATGACCAATGACTGTGACTTGTAAATCATCATGCTTGTCACTCTAGGTGACATACATTGATTACGGACCACAAAGAGGCATCAGCCCTAAGGATTTAAAAAAAAAAAAAAAAAAAAAAAGATGATGAGCAACCAGTGAAGGTCACTGGTCTCAAGGAACACATAATCCTCATTGTATTATTTATTTCAAATTTTCCTTTCCTTTAAAAAATTAAGATAACATTTATATACAGTGAAATATATAGATCTTAAGTGAAGTGTAACAATCCACTAAATGTCAATTGATATTTGATGCACATGTGTATAGGAATATACCCATTTTGATCAAGAAAAATAACATTTCCATTACCCCAGAAAAAAATTTTCATGCCCCTTTTCAGTCATATCTACAACCTATCCCCAAAATAGGCAACCACTGTTCTGATTACTATTGTTATAGACCAGTTGACCTGTTCTTGAACTTCATGCAAATGACATTGTATGGTAGGTACATTTTATGACATCTTTTGTTAAAAATACTATTTATGAAATTCAGCTACCCTCCCTGTATTTTGTGTTTGTTCAATACCTAACAACACGATAAAGGTAAATCAAGAATATAGTCTAAGCTCATTGAGTGGCTTGGAGACAAAGCGTGGTACCGATTTGGTAAGTATCCAGATCAAGATTTAGAAACACTTGGTTAAAGGGATAGATGCTTCTCATTTTTATCTCCATGAATCAAGCCCTGTAGAAGTAGCTGCAGTATTAATGTGTCATTGCAATATCTGTAATGCCATGACCATGGGTGTATTTTAAAAACTCCAAAGGTCTAAATAACATAACCCAGGTGGAGAACTACTATCCTGTCATGAGTGTGAGAAAGGCAACGTGAACTTACTGTTCTTTTAGCAGGCTGCAATTTCTACCTGCTTCTTTATGCTGTGAATATCTCACTGTGATTTTAGTATTTATAATTCATGTTTTATAGACTATACCTTCTAAAAGTCAGCCAACAATTCTATGCTCTGAAGAAGCAGTGATCTGTGTCAGTGGTGAAGAAAAACAGGGCTGTGTTGGCCACTCCATTGAGGACAATTCCTTAAGGCATGATAAAGGTAGTTTTGACTTTCTATGATTTTTCACTGTATTAGTTGGAAGGCTGTGCTGTGATAGCAGATTCATTTTAGAATGAATGGAGATGTACTCCTTGTTCAGACTACAAGTCCAATCAAGAGATACACATTGCTCAGATTCTCAAGCTGACAGCTTACTGTGTTTGGATTGGCTGGTCTCTGAGGTCTCCAAAGGAGGGTATGAAAAAAACAGATGCTTTTAAGGACCAGACCAGGGAGTGACTTTCATCAGACCTCAAACTTTGCTGCATCTTAGAATCATCAGGGGAACTTTAAATTTTTTTCAATATCCAGGCTGTGCCCAATACCAATTAAATCAGAATTTCAGGTTGAGGTTCATGTATCAGTATGTTTTAAATTTCTCTAGATGATTCCAATGTGTAGCTGAATGTAAGACTCAGCGGCTTATATCACTTCTGCTCACACTCCATTGGCCAGCTGTATGTATATATATTTATCTCCTCCTCCTGGAGCCTCCCTCCACCCCCATCCCGCCCCTCTAGGTCATTAGAGAGCAGTGAGCTGAGTTCCCTGTGCTATATAGCAGTTTCCCACTAGCTAGCTATTTCACACATGGTAGTGTGTATATGTCAGGGCGATTCTCTTGGTTAGAGTTTTAGCCAAGGGACCAATTAATTATTTTAACTTGAATCAGTTATGATGCAGGGCAAGTGTGGATGAGATCAGGCCAACGAGAAAGTCTCTGAGGTCATTTGGGACAAGCTGGTGGTGGCCTGGATTAAGGTGGCACAAGAATAGATGTGTCTGAGGGAAATTTAAGAGACTGAACACAGGGATTATAGATCTGAATCATGAATTGCACAGTGGTGACGGGGTAAGGTTAGTAGGATTCATGAGTTTCTTGCATAATCAACCAAATACTGAATGGGGGAGTCATGAGGGCAGTTGTCAGAGGGAAGAGTGAATGACAGTGAAGTGAAGAAATGGAGTAGTGTGCAAAGGTACCACTTTCAAGAAGTACGTTTCAGAATGGTGTGATGTAGGGAGAACTGGGACGCTGGCTTGTCTAGCTATTAATAGCACAGCATTTGCTTTGCACTTGACTGTTGTCCTTTGCGTCTATAGCTCCTTGGGGAGCCATTCAACAGGAGAAGGTGAATGTTAATTTAGGATACCTATGCCTCCCTTTGTACTTAACTTGAGACTCCTGGCTTATCCAACTGTCTGCTTGTCTGCCTATCTTAGAATCCATATCATGTAAAGAAGAGTAAAAAGCTCAGCATACTCAATATAGGAAATAAAAAAAACCCAAAACACCCTCTTGACTGAGTTGGCTTGGTCCTGGCTAAAAGGCATTGGCTCAGGAAAATTCTCTTGTAAACCTTTTCTTTCCATTCTGGTCCAGGAAAATGTTGTCTTACGTGCCTCAACATTTTGAATGGAAATTTGGAAATATTGACCCAGGGCTGCCCCACCCTGTGACTTTACCACTAGATCAAAAGACATTGAATCTTTCTTCTCAATGCTTACTAAATAATCTGGTATATAGTAACTGTTTTAATGATTTGGGGCTGTGACCTACACTGGTAATGATTTTTAAGTTCTTTCTTCCCTGCAATGGCTATTTCCCAGGGTTCTCTGAGTGGCTGGTGGACAAGTCAATGCAAGAATGTTCTCAGACTGGTTCAGTCTACTTCCAAGGCGCAAATTTTCTCTACTCTAATAGTTTTTTGTAACTTAGATATAATTCACTTACCATGAAACTCAACCCTTTAAAACAGGCAATTCCACAATGCTAGTATATTCGAAAGGTTATTCAATTATCGAATTTCATTGCCTAAATCCAGAACATTTTCATCACCCCAAGAAGGTCCCCAAATCCATTAGGAGTCCCTCATTAGTCCTACCTCCTACACGGTGGCAAAAACTAATCTGCTTTTTATCTCTATGGATTTACTTCTTCACAACACTTCTCTATGGAATCATACCTTATGTAGCCTTTCATGTCTGGGTTCTTTCGCTTAACAATGTTTTCAGGGTTCACTCATGTTGCATGGTATATCATTACTTCATTCCCTTTTAAGGCAGAATGATATCCTGTTGTATGGATATACCACATTTTATTTGTCCACTGTCAGTTGATGGGCTTTTAGGTTGTTTGCACATTTTGGCTATTATAAAAAGTGTTTCATTGTTCTTGCAGTTTTAAGAATAGTTGGTGAGTAGACATGTACCCTTCAAGTT
The DNA here is from genome assembly GCF_000754665.1 of Bison bison bison. Classification (NCBI taxonomy): domain Eukaryota; kingdom Metazoa; phylum Chordata; class Mammalia; order Artiodactyla; family Bovidae; genus Bison; species Bison bison. The sequence goes on along the minus strand of NW_011495059.1, from coordinate 4,624,122 downwards.
ACAGAAGGCTCACAGAACAGCTGGGTTAACCAAACTCTGAGTCTCATTTCCTTTTGATTTCCTTCACAAACCTACAGATGCCTTGCTTCTAGGTAGAAAAGACTATCAATGCAGAAAATCTTGCTAAAATATAGTGAACTTTTCTTTTTAATTAATTCAAAGCAAAGGGAAAACTAGAACAAATCCAGTCACAGTGTAGCTCATTTTGTGGACACCTGCAATAAAATGTCTCTAAATTTCCAGGTTTCCCTCAGTAGAAACAGGTGGTCAGGAATCTGCCCAATTTTAGTGGGAGGATGTGTTTTCTTTTTTAAGCAGGAAACAGGAAGAGGGGAGAGAAAAATTGTTGATTGCACCAGTGACTTACATGACACTTCAGTTCCCCCAATTGATTCAGTTTCTAGTATTTTCAGACTCTTGAACTTAAGTCCTTCTGATAATGCTAAAGGCTCCGCATTCTGAGATGATACATTTTTGGATGGATCTCTCTTGGACATAGATTATTCATGTTTGTGTATTAGTTGCTAAGTTGGTTCCAACTCTTTGTGACCCATGGACTGTAGCCCACCAGGCTCTTCTGTCCATGGGGATTTTCCAGGCAAGAATACTGGAGTGGATTGCCATTCCCTTCTCCAGGCTATCTTCCCGACCTGGGGAATCAAACCCTGGCCTGGCCCAGGGATTGAACCCTGGTCTTCTGTGTTGCAGGCAGATCCTTTACCCTCTGAGCTACAAGAATCTGCCTGCAATGTGGGAGACCTGGGTTCGATCCCTGGGTTGGGAAGATCCCCTGGAGAAGGGAACAGCTACTCACTCCAGTATTCTGGCCTGGAGAATTCCACGGACTGTATAGTCCATGGGGTCATAAAGAGTTGGACACAACTAAGCGACTTTCACTTTCAAGAGTACCTTATATTCATGTTTAGGTCTTCCCAACCTTGACCATGACTTTCCCTAAGCCAGCCCAAGTTAGTGTCTCATCTCTGTCCCTTGTCCTGTGCCAAAATATGGAAAGATTTGTGTTTTTTTTTTTGGTTATGTATATTCCTTGAGATTTGATCTCAGTCATGGCATCTTATCTTTCCCTAAGGCTGCAGCTTCCAAACTGCTTCAGGAGGCAGGCCATCATGGATAAGTACAGAGACTGGTGAGTGGACATCAGCTTGCATGCTTGGAGCCCAAAGAGCATGTACCACTTTTGCACATTCCAATGTTTGAGGGTGCACAATTGCACGAGCAAACAGAGCTGCCCACAACTGGCTAATTGCAGAGGCAATCATCACCCTGGCTCCTTCCAAATGAGCAGAGAGCAGCTAATTGTGCTCACAATTGGCTGATTGAGCTCACAGTCAGTAAATTGCTGCTGTAACTGTTTGTGCATACAATTTTGCACCTGGGAGTAACTGCGGGCGATGGGGTCTAACACACTTTGAAAGAACATTAAACAGTACAACATCCAAGAATCCAATCCCATCCAGCCAGCCTGGGGAATTTGAGCTGGGGAGGGGAGACACATGTCTTAAATTGGAGTTGGGGTATCTCAGACTCTGAAGCTAAGCCCCAGGGTACATATTACAACTTAGCGCTCTGCTCCTACCACTTCATATATCTCTGGCTTCACACTCAGAGCTCACTGCTCAGCCAGCAAAACATCTCAGTCACAGGAAGGGTCAGAGAGTGTCGAGCTTAGAACAGGAGTTCTGAACTCAGGATACCTTGGTTCAAATTTGAGCTTTTCCACTTCTCTGCTGGGGAGCCCTGGGAAGCTTCAATTTTTTTATCTGTAAAATGGTGGTGGTAGCGATAAAAGTACTCAGGTCATAGGCTTGCTGTGCAGATTAAATAAAATAATGCCTGAAAATGTGACTACATAGATTTACTCAAAGAATGTTTTATTTATTTACTTTTTGATTCACAATATCAATCAAAATTTGGACATCACTTGCTACCCCCTGGAGTGACTTACACTCTGATTTTTATGACAATTGCTGATACATTGGTGTTAGCATTAAAGGGATTTTTGTTTTTCTCCTTGCTAGCTACAGGACTCGGGCCAAGTTGCTTAATTTCTGTATGCCACAGTTTACCAATCTGCAAAATGGGGTTGAACATATCATCATAGGTAGATAGGCAGCCCTGTCTCATGGGGCTGTTGCAAGGATTAAACAAGGCAATGTAAGTGAGTGGTTGCTTCCTAAGCATTTTGTAAGTGCTAGCTCCTGCTGTTTTAATTACTATTATGAGGTGCAGGAGAAGACACTTGAGAGTCCCTTTGGACAGCAAGGAGACCAAACCAGTCAATCCTAATGGAAAACAACCCTGAATATTCATTGGAAGGACTGAAGCTGAAGCTCCAATACTTTGGCCACCTGACTCGAAGAGCTGACTCATTGGAAAAGATCCTGGTGCTGGGAAAGATGGAAAGCAAAAGAAGAAGGAGGCAGCAGAGGATGAGATGGTTAGATAACATCACCGACTCAATGGACATGAATTTGAGCAAACTCCGGGAGACAGTGGAGGACAGAGGAGCCTGGTGTGCTGAGTCCATGGAGTTGTAAAGAGTCGGATATAACTTACTGTATAACAACAATAAAGCTCTGTGAAAGGAGAATGGCATCAGGGCTGGCGTTTGGGGGACTTTTAGCCAATACTACTATGTAACTCATGCCCGAAGTGTGTCAAACTCCTACCCACTGCCCTGACCGGATGGACTTTCAGACAGAAAGGAGGTATGTGAGTCCTGTGGCCAACTGTCATGCTTGGGCCCTTCCCAGATCTATGTGAGGAGACAAGTAAGGTTTGAACCCAGAGAGATACAGGGTCCTGATCCTTGTGTGTGCCTGGCCCTGGCTCATTTCTTGGTCCCTGATAGAGATGATTTTATAGGGTTCTTACTCTCAGCAAGAGAAAAGAGATAAGGACAAGCTTTGGCAGGATCCGGAAATTAATCCAGGGGAGGCAGACATTGTGTCTCTAAATGTAATTGAATCTCCCTGGTGTCTGGTGGGGGCGGGGGATGGAGCGCAGACCTTCTGACTTTAATGTCTGCGGGGGTGGGGTGTGGGACATGGGACCGGGGAGGGGAGGGAAGGGACGGGGAGGGGGCTGCACTGCTCGGGGCTAAGCCGGCTCCCTGGCCACAGCTTCTTTCTCTTTCCTCTTCAGGACTGCCACCACTCATCCTGTCCCTTTGGATGTTCCTGGCACCTGATACAGCTACAGTTTGGGGGGCACGCTCCCCCTCCTTTGCTGCCTAGGGATGCAAGCTCATGGGTCTCTTGATGGTAAACTGGACTTTACTGTTGATCCATAGGGATGCAGGCAAAGGTGAGGGGCCAAGATTTTAGAATCCCAGAGATTCTCTAGCATCGTTTTAAATTTTTTCTTTTAAATTTATTTTATTTGTGTTAGTAGTAGTAGTATTTTAACTGCGCTGGGTCTTCATTGCTGCACAGGCTTTTCTCTAGTTGCAGCACACGGGGATACTTTCTAGTTATGGTGTGCAGGCTTCTCACTGGAGTGGCTTCTCTTGTTGAAAGAACGGGCTCTAGAGCGCGGGCTTAGTAGTTGCGGTGTACAGGCTTAGTTGCCCTGCGGTATATGCTGCTACTGCTAAGTCTCGTCAGTCGTGTCGGACTCTGTGCGACCCCGTAGACGGCAGCCCACCAGGCTCCCCCGTCCCTGGGATTCTCCAGGCAAGAACACTGGAGTGGGTTGCCATTTCCTCCTCCAATGCATGAAAGTGAAAAGTGAAAGTGAAGTCGCTCAGTCGTGTCTGATTCCTAGCGACCCCATGGACTGCAGCCTGCTCCTCCGTCGATGGGATTTTCCAGGCGAGAGTACTGGCGTGGGATGCGGTATATGGGATCTCCCCAGATCAGAGATTGAACTAGTGTCCCCTGCATTGCAAGGCGGATTCTTAGCCACTGGACTACCAGGGAAGCTCTAGCACTGCTTTTTGTGTCCAACTCATATGTGGTGTGTTAGTTTGCTAAGACCACCAGAGCAAAGTACTACAGACTGAGTGCCTTAAACGACAGACATTTATTTCTCACCTTCTTGAAGGGCTAGAAGTCAATGTACTAATATCTGCAGGTTGGGTTTCTCCTGAGGCCTCTCTCCCTGGTTTGTATACGGTGACTGCTGGCTGTAAGATCATATTGTCTCTTTCTCTGGGCAAGCACATCCCTTGTGTCTCTTCATGTTTACAAATTTCTTTTTCTTATGAGGACACCAGTCAGATTTGTTCAAGGCCCACCCTGAAGACTTCATTTTAATTTAACCACCCCTTTCACCTGTATTTCCAAATATGGTTATATTCTCAGGTACTGGGGCAAGGGCTTCATCATATGAATTTGGGAGGAACACAGTTATGCACATAAATGCTTGAGTGGTAAGTTGCTCCAGTTGTGTCTGACTCTGTGACCCTACGGACTGTCGCTTGCCAGGCCCCTCTGTCCATGGAATTCTCCAGGCAAGAATACTGGAGTGGGTTGCCATTTGCCGTTTGTCCTCCAGGGCATCTTCCCAACCCAGGGATTGAACCTGTATCTCTTAGTCTCCTGCATTGGCAGGCAGATTCTTTACCACTAGTGCCACCTGGGAAGCCCTATACAAATACATGAGATTCTCAGAATTCCCAAGAAGTGTTCTTTCCTTAGAGATAAAACCAATTGCACTCAGATCCCAACTCAGCCAATGGTAGTTGTGTGACCTCCTTACACAAGGCAAGTAACTCAGCTTCATAATTAGGGTGACCACAGGTCTCAATTTGCCTGGAATTTTTTGTTTATATCTATTGTCCCAACATAATTATAAGAGAACCCTCTTTCATTCTTAAATGAAATCCTGGTTTGAATGATAAATTGTGTGATGACTCTGCATTACTTTCAGATCTGAATCACAAGATGTTCAGGATTTTCAGGAGATGCTGGAGAAGTACCCCTAAAACCACCTGGTACTTAGTAAATGTGACTGTCCCTTTTGCATGCAACTTTGTATTTTCCAATCCCAATTCCCCTGGTCAGGAAGGCTCCTTTTGCTTGTGGAACTCTTTGCTCAGGATGCAGCCTGAGATGATGTCAAGGTAGACCAGTAAGCCTGGCATTTTAAGGGCCTCCAGACTGGGTGAAAGCCAAGTTAAAGGGCCTCTGCTACCCTAGAAAAATTTTCATCTCTATCATCAGTATTGGCAGTACAAGTACACTTGATTGGATTAAGATTTCTTGACTACAAGCAACAGAAACAGCATCTTGATTAAATGGAAGGAAGTGAAGAAAGAACGTAATTATAAAAGTAGTTTGCAGAATCAAAGGAAAAATTAAGCCACCAAGCCTCAGAAAGAAGAGGGCCCAGAGTGGTTCCTGTGATCGTTGGTTCAAGGGTGAATGAATGGGCACTTTTTTTTTGATAAATTAAAAATACACAGAAACATATTATAATGTAATGTAATATATACACAGACATACTAAATAAACATTAATCTCTCTCCCAATCCAGTTTTGATAATAGTATTCATTTACTATATTTGCTATTTGCTTTTGGTGGAGTTTTTATTATTATTTTGTTCCTGTTTTGTTTGGTTGAAGAAACAAACAAAACCAACTTAATTTCCCAGGCTCTAGTCCTATTCTCTCTACTGTTCAGAGGTAAACAGTGGTATGAGCTTGTGCCTCCTTCCAGGATTCCTGATTTACATGCATTTCTAAGACCAATATGGCAGACAAGTCCCTCTCTTGGCCCTACTGTCTGTATAACTCATGTCCCTAGAGCCAGGTTCTTGGGACTGCTTCTGATGGGCATGACTTCTGTCACATGCCTACTCTCAGGGCCCCTCATAATTTTTATGGACCTGGAGCGATTATGCCTTTGAGGGCTCCATTTTCCATCAGAAAAAAATTGAGAGTTCTATTTTACTACTGTATTGTTATAAGGACAAATGTAATACAGTCTGGTTTATATCCTTTTTTTTTTTTTCTCTTGATTTCCATAGAGGTCATAACATTCCCTGGTCTCCCAAAGGTATTCTGGGCAGTAGACTCAGTACCTATTGTGACTTATGGAAATAAGTTGGCCATGCCCATTCTTGAGGTCATTCAGGGAAAAGGCAATGCCTGCGGTTGGCATTCCCCATGGAATCACATGAAATGCTGCTTCCCTCACATAGTGACGCTGAGCAGATAAAATCAGGGGATTTCCAGGAAGCCCTCTAGGGTTCTCAGGGGCTGGAGCCCAAGGTCTAGCTGCAGATACAGCCCTGTTATGCCACAGGCCCAAGCTTATCCTGAGAAATTCCTCCACATTCCTCCCTTGAGCAGACTCTAGGCTGGGTCAGGCTCCTGGAGGGGTACATCTTCCCACTTGTGACTTTCAGACATCCTTGATCACATGTGGTGGCATTGAGGATTGTTTTCTAGAGCTTTCACTGGGAAAGCCTCTCCTCTCTGCCCACCTGTGTAAGTTTCTTCACTTGCTCATTTAAGGAACAAGAACTGCTGCTCTGTGCTATTTCCCAGACACTCTGTGATGTCTCTTAGAGCTCAGAGATTGATGAGGTCACACGGACCCTGAAAGGCATCACAGTGTCAAGTGGAAACAGACCACTTCTTGAAGTACATGTGTCACAATATAGTGAGGACATGGGGTAGCTAGAGGCCATCCTTGATTCTCCCGGTTACAGAGGAGATCTAACCCCTCCTGCTCCTTCTGGCTCAACCCATCTTTGGGAGGTCATATTCACTAGGACCCACTCTGTCTCCCTTGACTTCTTTTTCATCAAGTAATAAACCCTATCTTATCAATTCTATGCTGTGCATATTTTAAAAGCCATTTACCAAATCTGAAAACAGGTTATGATTGATTGCCTCTTATAAACACTTTTGGCCAGGTAACAGTTGGGACATAGCTGTCATTGCCTTCACATACATAAACCTGGTCTGAAAACTCTGTTGATACTTTCTGATAAGATCAGGAGAGTGTCTGCAAGTCACTGGCAGAGTGGGGGTGGTCACTAACCTGGAAGAAGACCCCAGAGACTGTAGCTCTTAACCAGTAGTATTGCATATAATTTTTTATGTATGCCAAGAGCCATAAAAATAAATCTGAAAGAGCTTTTTAATAATTAGAAAATAAAATTTCTAAGGCATCAGGGAATACTGTGCCATGATTTAATTGGTGGCATTTTTTTTCTTTCTTAATAGTGCATAAAATAATGATGTCTTTAATCAATGATGACTTAGATTTGATAAAATAAGTCATAACTACAAACCTCACAGGGGCTCCAAGGGGATCACTGTATTTTTTTTAACACATAGCATAGTGTCTGGTCCTTAGTGGATGCCATATGTATATATAGGCTATCTGACATAGTTAATTAAAATATATGCACAAAAGAATGAAAGAAGGGAAGACAATACACTAGTAATAGACTTAGACTATCTTTCTATTTCTTATGAATTTAATTGCAGATAACACCAGGACTTTCCCTGAAAGCAGGGGTTGGCCAACTTTTCCTGTAAAGGGCCAGGAACCTAAATAGTATATATTTTAGGTTTTGTGGGCCGTATAGTTTTTGTTACAACTGCTCAACTCTGCTGTTGTAGCATGAAAGCAGCCATAGACAATATGCAAACAAGCTGCTGTGTGCCAATAAAACTTTATTTACAAAAACAAGCAACTGACAGTGTTTCACCCAAGGGCCACACTTCACCAACTGCTGTGTGTGTGTGTGCACGCGTGCATGTGAGTGCTCAGTTGCTCAGTCATGTCCCACTCTTTGCAACCTCATAGATTGTAGCCTGCCAGACTCCTCTGTCTACGGGATTTCCTAGGCAAGAATACTGGAGTGGGTGGATGGTTCCTATTCCAGGTGATCTTCCTGACCCAGGGATGGAACCCACGTCTCTTGTATCTCCTGCATTGGCCAGTGTGTTCTTTGCTACTGAGCTATCTGGGAAGCCCACCAACTGCTCTAAAGCAGCGGTTTTCAACTGTGAGTATGTACAATAAGGTTAAATTTCAGATTCCTGAGCCCTCCTCCTGATGGCTCTAATAAAGATAGTGATCTTTTTTTTTTTTTTTTGAGAGACACTTCTAAAATATTTTGGTGAATTAGTTACCCTTGGGAGGTACCTGCAACTCTTCTAGAAAAACTCTTCCTGGAATATAGGGCAAGAGCCTCAACAAGCAGAGGTCAGAATTTCTTGATATCCTATTTACCCTGGCATAAGTACTTTCCCTTTATTTGGATGGTATCTGGAATAGTCTTGGTATTATTAGAAGTTAAATTGAATGGGAGGATTAGACAGTTGTTTTAAGAAGACAGATGTCTCATCGCCCACCCAGGTTAAAAGATAAATGGTCCAAAAATGAAATTATGCCCCTTTAGTTTTTTAGTCAAGAGGAGAGTCCTCATTCTAATGGGTAGCAGGAGTCCCAGAGGCCAGGAGTGGGCCCAGGTTGGGGTTGTGGTGAGAGGAGAAACCACTGCAGACCAAGCCTTGTCCGTGATGTCAGAGTTGGATGTGGCTGCCACGTGTGCATGTCTGTGCAGACCCGTATCAGGGAAACAGTCAATGCAGAGGAACTAGCCAGGCATCTCTTCAATGAGCCTATTAGGATGGTGACTTCTTTTTCAGAGAACAAAGCCCTCTTAAATTTGTTAGTTTATTTGTTCAAGAGACAAGTAAATGGTCTTGAAAAATCTGTGTGAGATTTTAATCTGGTTAATTGTCTTTAAATACCTCTTGCCTGGGGATATTAACCTTTTCAATACTAGAGTTAGTCAGGAAAATGCAGTGAATGAGAAATCATTTGATAATAGAATAATGATAATATTTATGTACTGGGGATGAAACGAAGACCTTCCACGCATTGATTCATTCAGCTCTTAAAGCAACTCTCAGTGTAGGTTCTACAATTATCCCCGAGAACCAGAGACTCTGAGAATTTAGGTAGCTATGCAGGGCTACAACTAGTAAGCATCAGAGCCATGACTGAAGTCCAAGAGGAGAAACCAGGATTCACAAACTGACTGGGATTGGGCTTACCCTGAAGGATATGACCTCTAGGATGAGGATGAACAAAATCTGGGTTCTCTTACCAAAGGAGAAGAAAAATGGCTGGACAGATGATTGACAGTGTTGCTAAAAGTGGGAAACACTTTATATTAAAAATGTATCATAATAAGTTGCACTATAGTGAAGTCATGGGTATCTTGTATCTTGGGATACCCGATGAAGGACCATCTCCAGAGCCATCCAGTTCAGAAGGACAGTATGCAATTCCAGAGAGCAGGCAAAGGGGGCTCCACCAATCAGACCTCATGCCTGCCTCACAGAGTCTGGGCTTTTGATACCAAGATAAAGTCTGTACCCTATGTGTAGTTGGTCAAGTCCTTGTCAAGAATGGTAGAGGAACTGGGAAAGTGCTTAATCTGCAAACAGGTGATGAGACAAAGTCCAGCTGAAGCAGTCTGGAGAAGACAAAACCTGACAGTTGATGTCCTGACCGAGGGCCTGTGTTTCCCAGTCTCCCCAGTATGAGATATAGGTGATGATGTAAGGTAAGAAACAGAGATATAGGCAATATGAAGCAGTGATGAGCTCAGGCGCTCTCTCTGTTGAGACAGTATTTCTATGAGCCAACCAAGCGTGACCATTTCTAACCAGGAAAGTGCCTTCCGATAATGAACTATCTTCTAGGCATACCACTCAGTGCGCTTGCTTCATCTTTGTCAGTTAAATTCTCCCTATTTACCTTCTCCGGTAACTGACAAGGATCTATTTTCTCTTTATTCCATGTGAAGGAGAGGGATTTTGGAGGCTGAGGGTGGTACAACTGGGATTTGATGTCACCATCCTCATAACTCAGGTTCGCCACTTCTGTCCCCATGACTGCTGGGCCTCGGCAAAACCTCTAACCTCAGATTTTCCCCAAATGCATAATGAGGAGAAGGGTCTTTACTTATTTATGATGAACTCTGTTACTTGCATGAGAGATGTTCCAATGTAAGTGTTATTACAAGGTCCAATTTACTGTCCAGAAAGAAGCAATCCTGATAGAAATCTTTCATTTAATTAAAATTGATTTTAAAATTGCCTGATCAATAGTGAGTTAAAAATTCATCCTGGCTCAGTGAGCGGTGGGGGAGAGGTCCTGAACGTCCTGAGTGGAGGGGTCTTGGCTTGAGAGGCGGGCTGGGCTTCACTGGCCTTGCTTAGCTGGCCAAAGTCTGGTGCCTTCCCCTGTGGTCCAGACGGCCAAGCCCTCCCTGAGAGAGGGAGGGCACGTGGAAAAGTCAACTCCCATTGCTTGCCTTTTGAGCAGGAAAGCTCTAAAATTGCAACCAGCCATTCTAGTTAAGCCTGAGCCATTTCATTTACTGGGAACCAATAAAAAAATTGACTTCCTTACTTTGGGACACATTTCCTTAAAAGTTGCCTCCTACAGGTGCTGAAGGTCCTTTCTCTGTATCCAGTCACTCCTGTCGAGAAGCTGGCGCTGTGTCCTGCCCTCCCAAGCCCTCCTCCTCCACGTGCTATCATCTGCTGAAGCTTGTCAGTTCAACCCCTGCCTTGTCTGTCCTTCTCCATCCCCATGGCTCCTGCCCTGGGTCAAGCCCCCTTCACCTCTCACCTGAACATTTTAATAGACTCTGTGCTCGTCTCCCTGGCTATGGTTGCCCACCTGTCTAATCCACTCTCTGTGCTCTGACTTGAGAGATCTCCTTAAAGCAAGGTCATCTTGGGTCACTGCTGCTCAAAAATCTATGATGATTCCGATTTTAATACAGAATTGAGTCCAAATGCCCCAGGGGGCATCCTGAGACATCTGTAATCAAGCAAGTAATGCCCTTTCCAGCAAGTAATGTCCTTTCCAGCAAGTAACACCCGCTACCTGTCTCCCAGGAGGACACTATTCTCTCCTCTCCTTCCAGATTCCACCCTCAGCACTCTGAGACCCCACCGCACTCTCCTAGTCTCTGTGGCTGTGCCCACGCTAGTTACCCTGTCTCCAACCAACATTTATTCTCTTGACAAGTGTTCATTTGGACAATGCTATGTGAGTTGGGGAGAGGTGGTGTGTCTGATGGAGGAGGCCCCAGCTCTCCTGGAGCTGACATTCCAGTGAGGAGGTAAGCTATTTAAAAGTAGATAAAGAAATGAAGTAGTAGTAGTGTTATGAAGACTGTAGTACTGTTATTTAGTTTCTAAGTCGTGTCTAGCTCTTTGTGACCTCGTGGACCATAGGCCGCCAGGCTCCTCTATCCATGGGATTCTTCCAGCAGGAATACTGGAGTGGCTATTTCCTTCTCCAGGGGATCTTCCCCACCCAGGGACTGAACTCACATCTCCTGTGTCTCCTGCATTGGCAGGTGGATTCTTTACCACTGTGCTACCTGGGAAGCCTACAGAATGTGGTACTTTTGTAGGGTTGAAAAGTAGGGTTGGGGCAGGGTTGAAGGGGTGGTATCCAGTCATGAAAGCAGGGATGAGATTTCAAAGGGAGAGCCTTTAACCTGAATTGGGAAGGATGTGGGCACAGGTTGGGGGGTGGTGTATTTAAGACTTGTTAGCAGAGCAGGCAGAGGGGACAGTGATTCTAGAAAGCCAAGGTGGGAGAGACAGTGTACTCTAGGAAATCCAATGCATTTAGAATATAGGGAATTTTTTTTTTTAACCTCAGGGGATGAAGGCAGGAAGTCAAGTGCCAGGTCATGTGGGACTGTGCAGGCCATGGAAGGGGTCTGAATTATACCCCAGCTGTGTTGGTTTCCTGCGTGTGTGTGCTAAATTACTTCAGTTGTGCCCGACTCTTTGCAGCCCTATAGACTGTAGCCCCTCTGACTCCTCTGTCCATAGGATTCTCCAGGCAAGAATACTGGAATGGGTTCCCACGCCCTCCTCGAGGGGATCTTCCAGATCCAGGTATTGAACTTATGTCTCTTCTGTCTCCTGCATTGACAGGCAGGTTCTTTTACCAGTAGCGCCACCTGGGAAGCCTCCTGGGGCCGCTGAAATGAAGTATCACAAACCAGGTGACTTAAAACAGTAGAAATGTGTTGCCGCACAGTTCTGAAGGCCGCAGCCTGAAATCAAGGTGCTGGCAGGGCCGTACCCCCTCCAAAGCCCTAGGGGAGGCTTCTTCCTTGCCTTGTCCAGCTTCTGGTAGCCCGGGCACTTCTTGGTTTAAGGCAGCATTACTCCAATCCCTCCCTGTGTTCATATGGTTGTCTTCCCTCTGTGACTACATCTGTTTCCAAACACCCCTTTTCTCATAAAGACACCAGTCTTGGACTAAGTCCCACCCTAATGACCTCATCTCCACTTCCTTAAATCTGCAAAGAATCTATTTTCAAATAAAGTGATGTCACTTTCACAGGTACTGGGAGTGAGGACGTCAACACACACACACATACACACACACACACACAGACACATATATACTGTTCTTTTTTTTTTTCCATTGAGAGGGTGGGGAACACAATTTGACCCATAACCCAAAGTGATAGGGGAAGCTTTTAAAAGATTTCAGGAGTGGGCAACTCTTTCTATTTTACTTTGAGGATAATCCCTTTGGTTTCTGTTAGAAAATGAAGCAGGTGAAGCCAGGGATTAGACTTCCAGGTGTGAGATGATGGTGGCAGCTGACTTGGAGATAAGTGGGTATATCCAGATGTGTTTGGCCCCAAACAGACAGGACCAGTCATGCACATTCTAAATGTAATTTACATTCTATACCCTCTATGATGCCCTGCAAGTCACTCCTTTTCTTTGTGCTTCCCTAGCCTTTGGCTGTACCTTTACTTGGCCTGTATTTAGTTTTACCCTGTTTTAGAATCATATACAGTGCTGCCTCCAGGAAAAAGGGAGCAAGTGTTAAAAGCTGCACTTAACAGAGCTCCTCGGCAGGCTAAGAGTTTTTCCACAAGGGAGGGGCCTTGTAGGTAGAAGGAATGGCAGGTACTGGGTTTAAAGGCAAGGAAAGTTTAGTCTGGAATAAGGTACCTGCTGAGGGGTTTACACTGATCACCCGGGAAAGAAGTTCCCAAAGAACGAGATACCACAAAACGTATGACTATCTTGGGTTTGGGTCTTCCCTGGTGGCTCAGTGGTAAAGAATCTGCCTGCCAGTGCAGGAGATGTGGAGACTTAGGCTCAATCCCTGGGCTGGGAAGACCCCCTGGAGGAGGAAGTGGCAACCCACTCCAGTATTCACGCCTGGAAAAATCCCATGAACAGAGGAGCCTGGCTGATTACAGTCCATGAAGTTGCAAAGAGTTGGGCATGTCTGAGCACTGCACTGCAGAGTTATATATGAAGGAAGACTGTCAGGAGTGAAGGTCCATGTTATACAGGAGGGCGTTTGGCTAAATGAGAAAGAGGGAAGAGATGGCACACACAGCTGTCCTAAAGTGGGATGGTAGAAGAGTTGAGATTTCATGGAGAGACTTCCATGGAGAGACTTCCTGGGCCAAATCCAAAGACTCACATCTGAGCATCATGGAGAGGGGAAGTAGGAAGGGCCAAGGATGTGCAGCTCCATAGAAATCCAGGAGTGAGTTTTTGGGGGCTCAGGGGGCACAGCGCTGCTCAAAAGAAAGAAGAGAAAGGGCTTATACTCTCTCTTGCTTATACTGTAGTCTGCCTGTGGGATAACCTAGGACAGGCAGGTATATCTGCTTTATATCTTGTGATGCATTGTTATCACATGTATTTGTAGCTCTGGGGTTATAAGGAGAAGGTGAACAGCTCATAGATTCTAGCACTTTTAGAGCAGATAGTGGCCATAGTGGTTGTGGTTAGACATTACCCTCAAGCACAATCATGGAACCCTGATGAGCAATCAGCACAGAAGAACCAGATAGATCTGCCTGTATGATCCTGCAAGAAGCTTGTGGATGCCTGAGAAGATCTGGGAGAAGCTAGTGGACATGGTCATTTTCCATGTCCAGGGCATGAACTCCCTTTGATGCTGGGCGTTCCCCACTGTATGAGACTTGGGGAAAGGCCCAGCCTTCCTCTGCCTGGAGAATCACAAAGGATGTGTACTCACTATCCCTGCTTCTTTTAAGGCAGTGCTGGGGCACATGACCTCTGCTCAGCCAGACATACTGTTTCAAGGCTTTGCACTTGGATGTGGGGAAGCTAAGACACAGTGGCAGTGGAGAAACTACTTTGGGGTGGGTGGTGATGGCAACAGCAACAGGAGAAACATCCAATTCTAAGAGTGGAGGAGCTGGCAGCCTTGCTGTCCTCAGTGTTTGGTGGGGGTGGTAGTGGGGTTACTGAAGTATGGCCATAGGGTGGACTGAAAAATGCTGCCCACTCAAACCATAACAAATCCTTAGAACCTGTGGGTGTTGCCTTATACTGTAGAATTGGAGATTGATGTAAGCATCTTGAGAGGAGGTATTTATCCTCTATTATCTACCTGAGCCCTAAATGCCATGAAATGCGCTGTTATAAGAAAGAAGTGGAGGGTGTTTTAAGAGAGCTACACGGAGGAGAAGGTGAGGTGGCCAGCATGCAAACACTGGAGGAACATGGCCATAAGCCAAGAAGTGCCTGGAGCCACCAGAAGTTGGAAGAGTCAAGGATTTTGCCTGGAATGTTGAGGAATTTTTTGAGCTTGCAACACACATTAAGTTTTGACTTCTGGCCTCCAGGACTGTTGGAGAAAATATTCCTGTTGTTTTAAGCTACCACATTTGTAATACTTTATTAAAGCAGCTAAGAAATAAATACAGGCTGTATAGCCAACCTTCCTCCTATTTGATTTCTGTGCTTGGTCGTTCATTGTCTGATGGGCTCTTGGTTGTCTTCCCTGGTTTGAACAGAGGCGATGACAGCTTTGGTTGTCCCCGTGCCTTTGGCTAAAAGGCACAGGGGAATGGAGAGCTCACTGTCAGCCCCTCCAGCTGGCAGCCTATCACGTGTTTTCTGGACTGAGTTTGGTGTCATGTACTGAGATGTGAGTGTGGCTTCAGCATGTGAGAGGGAAGGATTCTGCACTGGGACAACCAAGACGAGAGCATCGCGAGGGTTAGAGCTGGTCTGTGCAACCGGAGTGTGTGGGTGCGAGCTCTCGGTCTAGCACTCACCAGCTGTGTGACAATGAGCAGGTCATTTAAGCTTTCTGAGCATCTCCATCTATGGGGGGTCTTGGTTAAGGGGCTTGTCTGAGTTTATGCAGATAGTAAGTACAGTAGTCCAGCTTGGATCTGACTGATTTATGAATCATTTGTAGGAAAATATTTATTGAGCCAGTATTTTGAGCAAGTCATTGTGCCAGATATGGAGGGGGATGTTTTTACTGTTATCAGGGAAGGAAGAGCTTAAACAAGTAGTCGTGAGTGTGGTGCTGCTATAAAGGAGAAGCAGAGGGGTCTTTAGAACTCCAGTACTCTGGCCACCTGTTGTCAAGAGCTGAGTCACTGGAAAAGACCTTGATGCGGGGAAAGATTGAGGGCAGGAGGAGAAGGGGGCAACAGAGGATGAGGTGGTTGGATGGCATCTTTGACTTAATGGACAAGAGTTTGAGCAAGCTCTGGGAGTTGGTGATGGACAAGGAAGCCTGGTGTGCTGCAGTCCATGAGGTTGCAAAAAGTCAGACATGACTGAGCGACTGAACAACAACAGGAGGGGTCTTTTGGAAGCATATAGAAAGGAAAACAAGAAATGGGGATCAAAAGTGGTTTAACTAATATTCTAATATAAGATCCTCTATTTTATCTATTATTATCTAAAATGCAGACAGTTTAAGCACAGAGCTGCTAATTTCAGTGTTACTCATAGTATCAGGAAGTTGGAAGCAACTGAAGTACACACCACAAGGGAATAACTAAATAAACGATGTCAAATTGTGGCATACAATAAGAGTCACTTAGTGAAAGTGAAGTGAAAGTGAAGTTGCTCAGTCGTGTCCGACTCTTTGCGACCTGTGGACTGAAGCCCACCAAGCTCCTCCATCCATGGGATTCTCCAGGCAAGAATACTGGAGTGGGTTGCCGTTTCCTTCTGCATTTTCCTTTAAGAGTCACTTAAATGGTGTTAATTATTTCTAATGTTATGAGAAAATGTATAGTAAATGTGTAAAGAATAAAGGTCACGAAGAATAAAGGTCACGAAGTTGTTTTTATAGTGTAATCTCACGCATATTTGGGAAGATGAAAAGGAAAGCGCCTAGGTCATTTCTGAGTGGTTCTAGAAGTTGTGGCTAATTTAAATTTTTTTCCTTTTATTTTCAAACATTTCCTAAATTCTCTAGCAAACCAAAGCCAAAATAATAAATAAAGCCTTGAGAAGTATTCATACTTTTGTTGGGTACCTACTCTCATGTCATGACCATTTGAAAGTGTCAGTTGCTCGGTTGTGTCCAGCTCTGTGACCCCGCGGACTGTAGCGCACCGGGCTCCTCTGTCCATGGGACTCTCCAGGCAGGTATACTGCAGTGGGTTGCCATTTCCTTCTCTAGGGGATCTTCCCAACCCAGGGACTGAACCTAGGTCTCCGGCATTTCAGGTGGATTCGTTACCATTTGAGCCACCAGGGATGCCCTCATGACCATTTATGTGGCACTAAAAGATTTAGGAGGGAATCAGAATCCATGTCCAGGACTTACCTGGAAGGACCTGCCACCTTTTTAAAAAACCCAAACAAGTACATTGCTGCTATAGAAAATAGGATAGTGCTAATGGATTAAAAAGATCTTCATGACCCAGATAATCACGATGGTGTGATCACTGACCTAGAGCCAGACATCCTGGAATGTGAAGTCAAGTGGGCCTTAGAAAGCACCACTACGAACAAAGCTAGTGGAGGTAACAGAATTCCAGTTGAGCTATTCCAGATCCTGAAAGATGATGCTGTGAAAGTGCTGCACTCAATA
>NW_011495059.1:4606153-4607030 GCF_000754665.1 Bison bison bison | reverse complement strand
CAGTTTTCATTCCAATCCCAAAGAAAGGCAATGCCAAATAATGCTCAAACTACCACACAATTGCACTCATCTCACACACTAGTAAAGTAATGCTCAAAATTCTCCAAGCCAAGCTTCAGCAACATGTGAACCGTGAACTTCCTGATGTTCAAGCTGGTTTTAGAAAAGGCAGAAGAACCAGAGATCAAATTGCCAACATCCGCTGGATCATCGAAAAAGCAAGAGAGTTCCAGAAAAACATCTATTTCTGCTTTATTGACTACACCAAAGCCTTTGACTGTGTGGATCACAATAAACTGTGGAAAATTCTGAAAGAGATGGGAATACCAGACCACCTGGCCTGCCTCTTGAGAAATCTGTATGCAGGTCAGGAAGCAACAGTTAGAACTGGACATGGAACAACAGACCGGTTCCAAATAGGAAAGGGAGTACCTCAAGGCTGTATATTGTCACCCTGTTTAACTTATATGCAGAGTACATCATGAGAAACGCTGGACTGGAAGAAACACAGGCTGGAATCAAGATTTCTGGGAGAAAAATCAATAACCTCAGATGTGCAGATGACACCACCCTTATGGCAGAAAGTGAAGAGGAACTCAAAAGCCTTTTGATGACAGTGAAAGTGGAGAGTGAAAAAGTTGGCTTAAAGCTCAACATTCAGATAACAAAGATCACAGCATCCGGTCCCATCACTTCATGGGAAATAAATGGGGAAACAGTAAACAGTGTCAGACTTTATTTTTCTGGGCTCCAAAATCACTGCAGATGGTGACTGCAGCCATGAAATTAAAAGACGCTTACTCCTTGGAAGGAAAGTTATGACCAACCTAGATACCATATTGAAAAGCAGAGACATTACTTTGCCAACAAATGTCCA
>NW_011495059.1:4597342-4606053 GCF_000754665.1 Bison bison bison | reverse complement strand
AGCTGGATGTGAGAGTTGGACTGTGAAGAAGGCTGAGCACCAAGGAATTGATGCTTTTGAACCGTGGTGTTGGAGAAGACTCTTGAGAGTCCCTTGGACTGCAAGGAGATCCAACCAGTCCATTCTGAAGGAGATCAGCCCTGGGATTTCTTTGGAAGGAATGATGCTAAAGCTGAAACTCCAGTATTTTGGCCACCTCATGTGAAGAGTTGACTCATTGGAAAAAAATCTGATGCTGGGAGGGATTGGGGGCAGGAGGAGAAGGGGACGACAGAGGATGAGATGGCTGGATGGCATCACTGACTCGATGGACATAAGTCTGAGTGAACTCCAGGAGTTGGTGATGGACAGGGAGGCCTGGTGTGCTGCGATTCATGGGGTGGCAAAGAGTCGGACACGACTGAGTGACTGATCTGATCTGATCTGAATGGATTAAAAAAAAAATCAGGCAATTTATTAAGTTTGAATGTTAACAACTTGCCTTAAATAAGCATTTATGACAAGCTAGATTCTGTTGAAAGCACTTTTCATAAATCATCACCTTGTATGGTGGGGACTAACGTTCCTCCACCTTACAGATGTGACTGTTGAGGCTAAGTGAATTGAGAACCTGAGCAGATGTCACACAACTCGGTGATGGAGTGGTATTACAGCCCGTGCGTATTTGATATCAAAGCCTATGCTCTTCATGACACTGCAATGTCTATGAACAACTTTGTAGAGAAGACGGAAGTTGAAGTTGACCTTAACAGATGGTAGAATTTATAGAGACACAAAGGAACTACTGTGGGGGGTGAAACATGGGTGAAGCAGGTTTTTTCTGGACTCTGACTGGGTTATACCTGGGTTCTACCTGAGCAAGGTGCAAAGCGGAAATGTGTGGCACCATCTCTATCCACGGGGTACATTCACTCAGTGAATGTTTACCCAGTTCCTGCCACATGCCATACACTGTGGAAGGAGAGTCATGGTCCTTGCTCTCATGGAATTTGCAGGCTAGTGGGCAATATTGACACTAAGTATTAAGAAAATCTATGAAGGAAAGGAATGTTCTAGTTGAGGAAAGTGCAATGGCCATAAAAATGTCACCAGTGTACACATGTATCATATGATGAACAGCAGAAAGAGGCTGGGAACTGGCTCCAGGGCCCATATTAAAGGCTGACTTTCAACTTGACAGAGGACATTTGGGCTCCATTCACAGCAACCCTCAGAACAGATCAAAATATTGTTAATAAAAGCTGGAAATTTCCACCAGGCAGTTTGCTTAGCTTCATCTGAGTCTATATTTTCTAGTCCTTAAAAATGGGGATGATAGTATTTAAGTTATGGGGTGGTTGTATGAATAAAAGGGGATACAGCACATGAAAAGTTTGGCATAATAATCATAGTGTGATTTATAATAGTGAAAGTGTTAGTCACTCAGTTGTGTCTAATTCTTTGCCACCCCATGAACTGTAGCCCCAAGGCTCCTCTGTCCATGAAATTCTCCAGGCAAGAATACTGGAGTGGGTAGCCATGCCCTTCTACAAGGGGTCTTCCCAACCCAGGGATTGAATCGGGGTCTCCTGCATTGCAGACAGATTCTTTACTATCTGAGCCAACAGGGAAGCCTTTAATCTTCCATCATGTGCCTGGCACAGAGCTCCTAAATCCTGGGAATTTCCTATAATGAGCTCTGTAAAGGTGTCTTGAGGTAACTTAAGGCTGGAAGCTGGTTGCCAGGAAACCAACCAAGAGAGGAGAGGGTTGAAACTGTCAGTACCTACCCTATCACCCCTCTGGGGAGGGTGGAGGAGATGGAGGTTGAATCAATTGTCAGTGGCCAATGATTTGATCATTTATGGATATGTAAAGAAGCCTCCACAAAACCTCAGAAGGACAGATTGGAGAGAGCTTCTGGGTTGCTGTACGTATGGGTACATGTGAATGATTAAGTCCAGAGAGGGCATGGAAGCGTTATGTCCCTTTCCCCATGCCCTGCCCTATGCATGTTTTCCATCTGCCTGTTCCTGAGTTATATCTTTTTACAACAAATCAGTAATCTAGCGAGCATTCTAGTAGAGTAAAATTTTTCTGAGTGCTGAGAGTCGCTCTAGCAAATTAATAGAACCCAAGGGGGGGCTCTTGAGAACCTCTGATTTATAGCCAGTTGGCCAGAAGTACAGGTGACGAGTCTGGACTAGTGACTGGTGTCTGGAAGGGGTGGGCGGTCTTGTAGGACCGAACCATGAACTTGTGGAATCTGATTCTCCCTGGGTAAGCAGTGTCAGAATTGGGTTGACCTGGTTGACCTGTAAGACACTTGGTTGGTATCCCAAGAATTGCTTGTTGGTATGAGGACCATCCCCCATCAGAATTGGTACCAGAATCTGTTTAGCCTGCTGTTAGAAAGTGCTTAACAATGTTGGGTATTATTATTGCTTTAGAAAGACGAGCTACAGGCATGGGAGGCATTGCAGCTTAGAAATCTATCTTTGCTTTCCTTTTTGCTGATAAGAACGTGAACTCTCTCCTGTTGGTCCCTCATGGAATGATAAGTGGTGGATCCATTCCCTCACAACTAATGCTCCAGGGAGTTGGTATCTGTTAAGAAGAATTTGGGCCAGTCATTATGTTTTATTATTTTGATGATGATGATGTTATTGGTTGTGTTCGTAAACCTTCATCCCATTCATATATTCTCTGCTCATCTCATCTTCCAAAATTGGCTTTGCAAACAAAAGCACACAGATAACCACCAATCCATAAAAATGACTATAGCCAGAGTGTCATTTTTTGTCTTTACCTGACCTGGGTAGGCAGATCATGGTGACTACAGATCTTCAGGTAGTTCCTGCCTTTCAGAGGGCACCTGGATCCCGATTCATCTTGGATCAGTATACAGCTGCCATTCAACAAACATGGTCTACATGGTTTGGTCATAACTAGATAAGACAAATAAACCAAAATAGCTTGCATAGAAAAAAGACTGAAAGAAAATGTAGCCAAGTTTTTCTCTACAGTTCATTGTGATGAAGAATTGCTTGACAACAACACATAAGTTTAGTTTTTCTTCTAAAACTTTCTAGAATGAGCCTGTAGTGAATTTATTTATAATATGGAACAATCCCTTTTGCATAAAAGAAAGATTCATTAATTGAAAGAAATTAATGAATTTCCAGGCTTCCTTGGTGGCTCAGTGGTACAAAGTCCGCCTGCAATGCAGGATACGTGGGTTCGATCCCTGGATAGGGAAGATTCCCTGTAGGAAGGAATGGCTACCCTCTCTAGTATTCTTGCCTGGAGAATCCCATGATCAGAGGAGCCTGGTGGGCTATAGTCCATAGTGTCACAAGGAGTTGGAGATACCTGAAGTGACTGAGCATGCATGCATAATTGTCTTCCACTGCCCAGAGGCAAACGTGAGAACTCCCCAGAAGAGGTTAGCTGGAGAGAAGTACCAGATGATTTTTTGCTCTCAGAGACTGCTTTGTTGGTTTCACTTTTTGACAATGTATGTCAACCTCTCTGACTTACATCCTGATGCTCTGTTCACCTCTCACCAGCAACAACTTTAGGGGCAAATGACAGGGGATGTTACACAGGTTAGTATAATCCTCAGTGTGAAAATGATTTGAACTCCAGATCCCAGGCAGGTATTTGGGACTGTGGATTTCTTCCCATGCTCTCTTTTCTGCTCTCTGTAAAGAAGGTGGGTTGCTCACTGGTATTAATCTCTCAGTCCTGTACATCCTTCTGGGCTCTCTGCTAAGGAGGAAACATCTTTAACAGAGGGGGCTGCGGGAGCGATGCTGGCTGGGGATGTTGCCAGGGGTCAGAGCAAAGCAGCTGAGCTGACTCAGCCTCCGATAACACATCTCCTATCGGCCCATTTGCTTATCCACAGACTGACTCCAGGACTCTCATGTGACCGGGGGGCAGATTCAGTCAATGCCCTCAAAACCTCAGCCCGATTCTCTCCTCCCCCATTCCTGCCACGTAATTTCTCATGGTGGAAAAGCAGGTTGTGTTTATTTAGATAAAGATGTATTACTCTAATAGAATTACTAATTATGTCCCAACAACTTTTTCCTTAAACAAAACATTCCACGGTTGGGGCTGGAAAGCATTAACGAGAGGAGGAGGAGGGAGGAGGCCAGGGAAGGCGTGTTTTTCTTTCTCCCTGATTGATGATGGCGTGATAATCTTGGCCAGCTCACAAGTTGCTCTTTCCCGTGGATAACTGGATCCTGCTTTGGCAGCTCTAATTTGAAGCAAATTTTGCTCTAACCAATCTCCTCCTCCGTGTTAATGTTTATTAAAAGTCAGTCACAGCACATTCGGAGGCCTCCAACACCCCGGCCCCCGCCCCCAGGGCCAACTCCAGGTTACTGGGAGGGAGATGGCAGCTCCTGCCTCTGCCTGGCTTTTCTGAAGCCTGCACGAAATAGGAGGATGGTGGGATGGGAATTGTGGCTCCCTAATGAAGTCTGCAGACAATGCCGACTGGGGAGTTGCTGGGAAGGCAGATGCCACTTAAGGACACAGCGATACCCAGTCTTCGCATCTGAAATTCTTTGGGGGAAGATGAGGATAAGAGACTGATTACATTGAAGCAGGAAGCATCTCAAACCCTCGTTGGCTTTCCCCCTTATCTCCTGCCTACGTCTTCCCTTAACTCTTTCTTTCTACTGGGAGGATGATCCCTGCCATCTTTCTTACTCATTTAGCCAACTGTCTTAGGTTGGGCTTCCCGGAAGCAAACCCTGAGATAAGAATGTGAGTGTAAGTAGTTGATTTGGGGTGGGGTACCAGGAAACACTCCAGCAGAAGTGGGGGAGGGCAAAGAAGAAGAGAGAAAAGTAGAAAGTCAACATCTAATTTGACAGATTTTGAAGATTTATTTTACTTTTTAATAACAATTGTTTTTATCTATTTATTTGTATTTTAGGCCATGCATGTAGCTTTCAGGATCTTAGTTCCCCAACCAGAGATTGAACCCATGCTCCTCTGCAGTGAAAGTCCCCCTGAGTTCTAACCACTGGACCGCCAGGGAATTCCTTGAAATCTTATTTTAATTGGCATTTCTTTGCTGCTGAATGTTTTTCTGCCTTATCTGTTAACCACCTTTTTGTCTTTTTGTGAGTACATGTGTGTTTGTGTATCCTGTTTATATTCTTACTCATTCATCTACTGGGGTCTTAGTGATTTCTTATCAAATTGTATGAATTCTTCATATATCAAAGGCACTTATATATGTATTTTTATTTTGAAATAACTCTAAACTTACCAAAAAGTTTCAGATAGAGTTTTAAAAATAATAACACTCTTTTTTTTTTTTTTAATTCTGTGGAATTCTTGCAAATGTTGCCCTCAAGTTCAGTCTATCTTTTCATTTTAGGATTTTCCTTCAATTTTAGACCTAAAATTTGAGCTTACTGGGCATTTTTTTGGGGGGGTTGATAAATTCTTTTATTTTTTTTTAGTTGAGGTATAGTTTATTTGGTGGCTCAGTGGTAAAGAATCTGCCTGCCAAGCAGGAGACATGAGTTCCATCCCTGATTTGGGAAGACCCCCTGGAGAAGGAAATGGTAACCCACTCCAGTATTCTTGCCTGGGAAATTCTATAGACAGGGGAGCCTGGTGGGCTACCTTGCATAGGTTTGCAAAGAGTCGGGCACAACTTAGTGACTATGCAACAACAGTAACAACAAAATAGTTGACTTACAATATTAGCTTTAGGTATACAACATATAAATTCAGTATTTTTATAGATTACACTCCATTTAAAGTTATTATAAAATATTGACTGTGTTCCCTATGCTGTGTATTACATCTTTGTTTCTTTATTTTATTCCTAGTAGTTGGTACCTCTTAATCCCAAACTCCCAACAAGTTATTGTTGGGGGCAACTGGGCTCATTCTTACTAGAAATTTCTGAGAGACTACAGAGCTCCTGCCTGGAGCACCCAGGATTGAGGGCTCTGGGGTATTTTTCCACTAACGTCTCTCCATCACTAACTGAGGGTTGCTCCTGAGGAATTCATTCCTTGGCACCCTGGACTGTCCTGCACATGAAGACATGCCCAGAGTGGGAAGATAGAATGTGTGTAGGTGTCATACTTCTCCCATTAAGCACAAAAAGAAATCCTGGACATTGTGTATAAAATAAATACACTGATATTTGAAAAGAAGAAAAGAAGAGAAGTTCTGACTAAAACCTCAGAACCCGAGGAAGGACATGGTGGTGAGTTCCTCTGAGTTTCTTTCCACCTCATACACTCTAGACATGGCAGTGAAGAAGCTGGAAACATCAACGCCTGCTCTCTCTAGCCAGAGACCAAGAAGACGCAGACTGTCAAGATGTAAAACTTTCAGACAATAACTGCTTCAGTCACATACTACAGAGGATGACACAAAGGCTGGTGGGGAGCATAGACTCACATCCATGGGTGGCAGTAAGAGGTGTCCTAGTACCTCCACTGGATTGATGTCAGAGGAGATCAGATGGGGAGCTGGTCCTTCCATCCCTGCCAGTCAGACATGGATACCACGCCTTCCACTGTCATCTCCATGGAAACCTCATCAGGAGTAGAATCCCTGTTCCTGCCCAGCTCTTGGCTATTACAAATAAAGCTGATACGGGCATTCACATACAATTGTTTGTGCGAATACATGTTTTCAGAGATGAGGAAATGACAAGGGATACAAGAGAGAATGCTGGCAATGAACTGCTTGACCCTAGATCAAGCTATACTTGAAGCCATCCATCTACACCCCCTTAAACTTTTTGGTCACTAAGGAGTTTACATCACTTGTTTTGCTTTATTAAATGCAGTGACTTTTGAGCAAATGAGTTTGAACTGGGTGGGTCTACTTCCACGTGGATTTTTTTTTCAACAAATACATACTATAGCACTATACAATCCGCAGTTGATTGAATCTGCAGATGGGGAAACATCCGTATGATGGTTTCCTCATCATAGAGAAAACTCTATCTCTATCTCTATAGAGGATAGTGGGCCCTCTCATCAGTAGAGAGGGCTTACTATAAAGTTGCATGTGGATTTTCAACTGTGCAGAGGGTCAGCTAAGCGAAATAAGCCACACACAAAAGAACAAATACTGTATGATTCCATTTGCATGAGGTATCTCAAGTAGTTCAATTCATAGAGACAGAAAGTAGAATGGTGGCTGGCAGGGAATAGAGGGAGGAGGTAGTGGGGAGTTGTATTTTAATGGATACAGAGTGTCAGTTTGGGAAGACAATAAAGTTCTGGGGATGAATAGTGATGAGATATTCCCAACAATATGAATGTACCTGCTGCTGCTGCTAAGTCACTTCAGTTGTGTCCGACTCTGTGCGACCCCAGAGACGGCAGCCCACCAGGCTCCCCAGTCCCCGGGATTCTCCAGGCAAGAACACTGGAGTGGGTTGCCATTTCCTTCTCCCATGTATGAAAGTGAAAAGTGAAAGTGAAGTCGCTCAGTCCTGTCCGACTCTTCGCGACCCCATGGGCTGCAGCCTACCAGGCTCCCACGTCCATGGGATTTTCCAGGCAAGAGTACTAAATTATACACTTAAAATGGTTAAAATTTAAATTTTATATTATTTTACTACCTAGGGAGTGAATGGGTAAACCGATAATTAACAAAGAGCAAGTTGACCTTTCCAGAAAGATCTGGTCTTTCTAAGATAAATCAGGATACATCCAAAATCAAATAGCTGCCATCATGACATCTTTCAAAATCCATCAGGCAGTGCTAAAGGATGTTTTGAAAAAAGATTCCAATTTTTAAGGGATGTCTAAACCTTCTTTCATGAGAAGCTGAAGGAATGAAAGGGAGAATGATAAATTTACTATACAGAAGAGAATATCAGAAAATTCTAAGGAGAGTCAGGCCAAGTCTTTGGGTAGACATTGGAATCCGAGAGTATGAGAGCTTGTGCAGCAGGTCCTGGAGGAGACAGTGTGGTGGGAGCTTGGGATTCATCAGCATACAGAGAACACATAGAACGAGTGAAAAACCAAGTTTTGAAATCAGCGATTCATGTGATTGAGTTAAATATTAAAAACTCTCAAAAAATAAGGAAATGAAATATACACTAAACTCACTGACAAAGATTGAATAAGTGATGTTCTTAAAATTGTATGCAGGTCAGGAAGCAATGGTTAGAACTGGACATGGAACAACAGACTGGTTCCAAATAGGAAAAGGAGTACGTCAAGGCTGTGTATTGTCACCCTGCTTATTTAACTTCTGTGCAGAGCACATCATGAGAAACGCTGGGCTGGAAGAAGCACAAGCTGGAATCAAGATTGCCGGGAGAAATATCAATAACCTCAGATATGCAGATGACACCACCCTTATGGCAGAAAGTGAAGAGGAACTCAAAAGCCTCTCGATGAAAGTGAAAGAGGAGAGTGAAAAAGTTGGCTTAAAGTTCAACATTCAGAAAACGAAGATCATGACATCTGGTCCCATCACTTCATGGGAAATAGATGGGGAAACAGTGGAAACAGTGTTAGACTTTTTTTTTTTTGGCTCCAAAATCACTGCAGATGGTGACTGCAGCCATGAAATTAAAAGATGCTTACTCCTTGGAAGAAAAGTTATGACCAACCTAGATAGCATATTGAAAAAGAGACATTACTTTGCCAACAAAGGTCTGTCTAGTCAAGGCTATGGTTCTTCCAGTGGTCATGTATGGATGTGAGAGTTGGACT
>NW_011495059.1:4587941-4597117 GCF_000754665.1 Bison bison bison | reverse complement strand
GGCTGGATGGCATCACTGACTCAATGGACGTGAGTCTGAGTGAACTCCAGGAGTTGGTGATGGACAGGGAGGCCTGGTGTGCTATGATTCATGGGGTCGCAAAGAGTCGGACACAACTGAGCAACTGAACTGAACTGAACTGAAAATTACATGCAAATTCTCTAAACTAATAAGGCTTTACACAGAAAAACAAAGCAAAAACAGAAAATAGAGATAACAGCTTCTATGGGTACTTCAAGTTCTCTTAGAACTGCATCAAGGGGGAAAAAAATTCTCACCAAATATTTGAGTTAGAGAGAATTTACCCTGTAAAGGGCTTCCCTAATGTCTCAGTTGGTAAAGAATCTGACTGCAATGCAGGAGACCCTGGTTCAATTTCTGGGTTGGGAAGATCCGCTGGAGAAGGGATAGGCTGCCCACTCTCATATTCTTGGGCTCCCCTTGTGGCTCAGTTGGTAAAGAATCCACTTGCAATGTGGGAGACCTGGGTTAGATCCCTGGGTTGGGAAGATCCCCTGGAGAAGGGAAAGGTTACCCACGCCAGTATTCTGGCCTGGAGACAGTCCATGGAGTTGTAAAGAATTGGACACGACTGAGCAACTTGCAGTTTCACCCTGTAAAGTAGAAAAGAATCTTTCAAAAGCAGGTGACAAGCTCAGCAATGTACATGATGAGCTGGGCACCTATAAAATGCAAATCAAAATTCTTTCAGAAAAATTTGAAAGCATCTCTGGCTATTACGGAAGCCAGCTTATTTCCCATGAGAGAAAAGCTCAGATAACGAAAGCTCTGTTGGCTGAAAGACACCTTCATAACTTACGGAAACAGTATACATCCCAGAGACATAAAATATTGAGAGATATTCAAAGGTTTTGAAAATTATTCTTATATCTTTTTGTGGCAAATGAGCATTTGGCAGAGGTCCACTGCCAGGGAACCTTCTAGATGACCAGATCCCTGATCTGGAGGAGCATCAGGCTGTGAAGAGATGGGGATTCAGTCTCCTGCCTGATGTGGGATAAATGCTGTTTTCTCAGATCAGGGCCCTAGGAGAAAGAGCCCTGATTAGGTCAGTTCTATCCTGAAAAGGCAGCTCCTCCCTGAGGAACAAGAGAGAAGTCCTCGTGCTTTAGATTCATCCCTCCTGCTAGAACAGAGTGTTGGTGGCTCAGGCTCTGATCTTCCACCTCATCCCCTTGTCACATGTTAAATGTTCCAGAGGGCCCCCAGGGGGCAGCTCCAGAGAAGATAACTCTTTTCCTCCCTCCCCTCACATTCTAGACCAGAGAGAAACCCTCAACCGATCCTTCCCATAGAAGGACTCTTGGCCTACACATCCTCTCTGGCCCCAACAAGGCTTCTGCACAAACGCTGTCCACAAAGCCGGAAAGCAAGAGTCATCTCCGAGGCTGGTGGACCACAGTCCGTAGGGTCACAGAGAGTTGGACATGACTGAAGCCCCTGAGCATACACGCATGACAGTTGATTTGCAATGTTGAGTTAGTTTCAGGTGTATAGCAATATACATACATTCATTCTTTTCCAGATTCTTTTTCCATAGGTTATAACAGAATATCTAGTAGAGTTCCCTGTGCTACACAGTAGGTCCTTGTTGGTAATCTATCTTATATATGGTAATGGGTGTATGTCAATCCCAAGCTCCTGATTTATCCCTCCTCCACGACCCCCCCTCCCTACCCCCAGCACACACACATTTCCCCTTTGGTAACCATAAGTTTGCAAGGATTGTTTATTTTAGAGTAAAGACAGAATTCTTGCTGTGTTTCTGGATCATCTTAGTGGATATATTAACAACAAAAATGCTGTGTGTTGTCTGGCCTGGCCTTTGATACAGAGGGAGCCTCATTTACTACTGACCTTTCCCTCCTGCCCAGCACATAATTAGGAGAATAGAGAAATAAAACTGGGTGAATCCAGTGGGAAGAGCTCCTGAGATCTCAGACCTGTGCAAACTTACAAATAAGGCTGCCCTGTGCCTCCCAGTGCAGGTTCCACACGCCCCTTGGTACCTCCTGGGGGTCTCACCTTGGATCCTGGCTCTCACTGGCTGGCCACCTGGCTTTGTCCTAGAGTCTGCTCCACCCTGTGTGTATGCGGGTTTCAGGTTGCCTGGCCATGCCAGGCCTGTGTGTCCTAATTCTCCACATTAATATGAATCATGCGGATGGCTTGGGAAACCCAAGGTTGTGGAAAAAGCAGGAGCTGCTGAGGGTGGAGACATGGGAGGGTGGCCACTGGTTTCCTCTGCCACAGTGTTGAGTCTCAAAGGGAGAGGTGCTTTTATGTTAAAGGAAGAGCTACTGGGTCTCAGGGATCCATGTCATGCCATCTGCGTGGAGAGACCTTGTAAAGAGGAGGCAGGAGCATATAAGCACTGACAATCAGCTCTTTTAAGGGTGTCATAACTAGCACTTGTGGGGAACTCAACTCACAAAGAATGGAGTTCCATACAAACTCTCTATCTTCTCCTAGTTTATCCTGTTTAACCCCTTTATGACTGCCCTCTAAGACAGACATTGGACTTAGAGGTGGGGAAACTGACATTCTAACAAGTTCTGAATCACACAGTATAGAGGGGTGGCTGACAGCCCCGGGTCCCAGCCGATGTCTGAGAACTAATCTTACTTCTGACATTTCCCAGCTGGGTACCTTTGGACACATGACTTAATGCTTCAGGTCCTGGACATTCTCATCTGTGAAACAGATGAAGGATGCTGTGTGCTGGGCACAGAGTAAGCTGCTGCTTCTATCATCACATTCAAAGAAAGCAGCAGGCCTGACACTGAATCTGAGACCTCTACCCTCATATCCATCCACTTTCTACTCTTTGAAAAACTGTTTTGCCTGTGTTTAATCTGTGCTTGGTTTACCAGTTGCTTCTAAATTTGCCTTTGCCTTTTTGTTTTAGGATCTGCTTCTGGGAGAATCCTAAGGCACTGTCCATCTTCTCTGAGCTTAGCCAACGGAAGAGCACAGTATCCTAAAGGACTAGGTAAGAAGGGGGTGAGACAGTTTTGGAACTTCGGACAAGTTCTGGTTAATGGCAGTGATAGCATTTAAGTCCGTTTCCAGGGAGTCTGGCTCTTCCCAGAGAAATTTGATTCAACTCTGCAAACATTTCTCCTACTCATTAAGACACCTACCACTAAAACATCTGGTCAATTAAATTCAAAACAGTCAAACTAGTTGTTGGCATTGTATGGCCAAACATCTGGACCAACGGCATTTTAATTGAAAGTTTTTGATGTCATGTGGTCTTCTTTTCAAAGCCAGTCCCCAAATAGAAGTTACATACCTTGAATTTCTAGGCCAAATTGCGTGGGTTGGGTTTGCTGTCTCAATCCACTTGCAGAAAATTTGCTAAATTCTCATGTTATAGTTACAGCAATGGTATATCTTGGATTTTCCCCAATAGCCCTGATTTTTTTTTTTTAAATCCATCCTTTTGCTGGCCAGTTGACGCATCCCAATTTTTTGTCACAGTCCATATTTACATGGAATCCCAAAAAGAATGAGGAAGCCTACATCGAAATTTTGGATCTGGTTCCATTTACTCTAAAACATACAATGGAACTTTTCATCAGGTGTCCCATTGATAAAACAGAAGAGTCACTGTGTCATTTTCTGCTGCTGGGGGAAGGCATTCTGGGTAAATCTACCACGTGTTAGAGATGTGTGAACACATACACTTATAAACACACTGTGTCTGTGTGTTCAAGAACACACTATTGCCATGAATCCTTGCCAAGCCCTTGTAGATACACAACACAATATCAGTGCCTCGGACTGTGGGTCTAGTGGTTTACACAGAGGGGTGGGCTCTGCAGGAGTAGCTGGTGGCTGCTAAGGACAATGCCAGAAGGCACCTCTTGGTCGACTTCTCAGACTGCAAAGGAGCAATCCAGCTTCTTTCCACATCTCACTGTTTTTCACCCCGAGAGCCCACACAAGCCCTGTTGAAATCCCTCTTGTCATGCTTTCCTGACCCAGCCAAACCCTTTATCCTGGCACAAGAAGTCTCTGGCAGAGGGTCATGTAATGCTTAAAAAAAAAATCTCTCAAACACAAGAAACGAAAAACAAAGACGAAAGCCCTCTCTGGACATCTGTTCTGATGCGGCAGCCAACAACAGGGCCTGCGTGGTGCCAGCACGGTCGCATGGCGGCAGACCGCAGGCAGAGTGTATGCGGTGCCAGCGCTAACGATCCGGGCTTCCTGCAGAGAGATGCTCGGCCATTCTCCTAATTAGAATCCTCTCGGAGCCGCCCGAACTGGGGCGGTCAGGACTTTTCTGTGGCCCTTCTGTCCCTCCGTGGTCTTCCTCCTGTGCAGCAGAGTCCCATCGTGAGCATTTTTCATCGTGGCCCATTTAAAATAACAGAAAGAACAGTGGGCTCCCGGGGACGCACTGGAGGAAGGGAAGAGAAGCCCAAATCCATAGCACTGCTGATGGAAGACGTCCTGGCCACGCCCCCTTGGAAGGATGCAGGCCTTGTTTAATATCTTTACCTGTCAGGGGCCAGCGGAAGACCCTGCCCTGAGTGGCGCCCAGAGATCCAGCCACTGTTACGGGAGACCCAGCCAGGGCACTTTCTCAGTTCCTAGTTCCAGAGCGTCATCAGCCTCTGGGTGGAGGTGACCCACGGGTCTGACCCTGGCCCGGCAGATGGGTGTGGACCAGACCACACACACTTATAGAATGGGAGGAGCTCTGGCTGCAGCACAACCTGGAGAAGGATGCTTCTCCCACAACCTAAACATCTCATGGAGGAAGTTTGGAAATTCGTGGATTTTCCATGAGTGCTTTGGCTCTGATTTGGGCTCTTGGGAGGCAGGAGGGAACAGGCGGTCAGAAGAAGTATATACAGGGTCATTTGGAGGAGTTAGCAAAAGGTGATACATGAGAATAATTCTGGACCGCAGCTCAGAGGCCTTGAACCAGTGAAGCAAGATTGGGAGCTGACTTGAGGTGGGCATCATGTGTGCCTTGCTTACTGTGATGGCATCAGTGCTTAGCTAAGTGAGGTGCAGGCTAAGTGAGCTCATCCATGAAATGGGCATCATGGCAGTGGCCACCTTTAAAAATTTTGGGGGGGCCTACCTCTCTGCATATGGGTTCTTATTAAACAGTTCACAGACCAGGAATTTAATCTGTGGCCTCTACACTGAAAGGTGGAATCTTAACCACTGAACTGCTGGAGAAGTCCCCATAGTGGCCACCTTTGAGGTCTGTGGGTCTCAGTTGCTTAGCACTGAGCCTGCACGGGTTACTACAACTACTGCCACTGAAGTTAAACCCTGGAACAGGGGGCTGCAGATGTTTATTGTAAAGGCCTGGAGAGTATATATTTCAGGTTTTGCAGCACCTGCAGTCTCTATGGCAAATTACTGAACTCTACTGTTCTAGCATGAAAGCAGCCATTGACAATCTATGGAGACATGAAGGTTGCTGTGTTCCAATAGAACTTTATTTATAAAAATAAGCTGTGCATTTGATTTGACCTGTACACCATGGTTTGTTGACACCTGTTCTGGGAAGTGAAAAAGTTGGGGAAACAGCTTTCCACAGAGAGAATACAGACATAAATATACCTAGATTCAAGGGAAGTTCATAGGGCTTCCTTGCTGGGTCAGTGGTAAAGGATCTGCCTGCAATGCAGGAGATGCGGGTTTGATCCTTGGATCAGGAAGATCCCCTGGAGAACAAAATGACAACCCACTCCAGTATTCTTGCCTGGGAAATCCTTTGGACAGAGGAGCCTGGCGGGCTACAGTCCATGGGGTCTCAAAAGAGTGGGACGTGACCGAACAACTAAACAACAGCAACAACAAAAGGAAGCTCATATATATACATGGAGAACACCTCTTTCCCAGACAAACCTGGTAAATTCAAATACAACTTACGTAGCCCTACCCCTGGGTGACTGAGGGCATGAAGGATGCACAGAGCAACCTCCCTACAGCTCCTGAGTTGCTGCCAGAAATAGAATTTACACATATCTAGTCTTGACTAATCCACATGGGCTCAGTAAGTGAACAGATTATTCACATATACAGTCAGTGGTGGGTGGAGTCATTAGAATCTTGTCCTGCCCCTTGGAGTTCCCTGACATGTGTATTCATATCTCTGACTTGTGTATTCATGAAGGCCCCAGATCACTCTAGAGAAAACTGGAAGTTAGGAGACTTTGAAATGAGATTAGACCCATATTTATGCACTCAGCAAACCTTGCCACCTATCCGTTAGGTGCCAGGTGTTGTACCAAGTGGGGGACATAAGGATGTAGATAAGATCTTATCTCGACTTAGACGAGCTCTTAGCTTAGTTATGGGGACAGACAAGAATGGGGAATTAATTGCAATGCTGTTGTTGTTCAGTCGCTAAGTTGTATCTGACATTTTTGTGATCCCATGTACTGTAGCCAGGCTACTCTGTCCATGGGATTTCTTAGGCAAGAATACTGGAGTGGGTTGCCACTTCCTTCTCTAGGGGATCTTCCAGGATTGGACCCATGTCTCCTACTTGACCAGTGGATTCTTTATCACTGAGCCACTTGAGAAGACTGATAGCATGCAACCGATGAAGGGTAGGTGGTAGGTCCACAGGGGAGGGAATGGTCATCTGGGCTTGGGTTGATTATTTCCCAGGAGATGATGTTTGAACTTCATGGTGGAGGATCATCACACTTGGGCACATATGCTGTCTTTAGAATTTATTTTTTTCTTTGCCGGGAGGATACAGTGGGGAAATGTTGGGAGAACATTTTTCCTTGGTTCTCCCACTGAGACTTTTAAAAGGTAAGGAGCACAATGTCAGGAGAAATGTCTTTTCTCTCAATCAGTGTTGTTTGTCTGACTCTAAGCAGGCTTTGGAATGAAGAAGCAGGGAGGGTGAAATACTGAGTAGAAAGTGATTCTTGTCTCATGACTTTGATGTTGATTTATAAGTCCATTTTTCTGTGAGATTCAGATGTTGATCAAAACATGTAACAGGATTTATGCGTGTGTGCTAAGTTTCTCAGTCATATGTGACTCTTTGAAACCCTGTGGACTGTAGCCTGCCAGGCTCCTCTGTCTATGAGATTCTCCAGGCAAGAATACTGGAGTGAGTTGCCATGCCCTCCTTCAGGGGATCTTCCTGACCTGAGGATCAAATCAGCATTTCTTATATCTCCTG
The DNA here is from genome assembly GCF_000754665.1 of Bison bison bison. Taxonomy (NCBI): domain Eukaryota; kingdom Metazoa; phylum Chordata; class Mammalia; order Artiodactyla; family Bovidae; genus Bison; species Bison bison. The sequence goes on along the minus strand of NW_011495059.1, from coordinate 4,589,919 downwards.
CATTGGCAGGTGGATTCTTTACCACCAGCACCACCTGGGAAGGCCTGCAACAGGATTTATGCTGCAACCTTAAAGGTAGATGGGTGCTTGCTTCACGATGAAGAATAAAGATCTTGTGACTGAAGGTTTCTATTTAGGAAATTTACCCTTTAACAACCAAGGATAAGCTGCCTATTTTTCTTACTATTTACTTTTCCTGACTATTTTCCAGGTTTTGTCACCTGCTTCCTTTGGCAGTACCTTCAGGTTATCTTTAACCTCATCATCAATGACACCTATTCTAAGCCAACAATGGCTGTGTTACTCCTTGGCTTAAAACCATCAACAGGAGCCTTTTGTCTGCAGAATCAGTCCCCCTAAGACTCTTTATAGTCTGCCCCTCCTGCAGTTCTAGTCATATTAAACAGACATCATGTCATGAATATCCAGCATAAGTTACATTCTCTCAGCCATTTGCTGATATGAGCTTCTGAGCTCCACCATAATCAGAGGGAGCTCAATCAGCTTGGTTTTATGGAGAAGCAGCTGAAGCTCTGGAAGATGGAATAACTTGCCCGAGGTCTACCAAGTAGTCATGTAATTTAACCAAAGATCTGCCTGAACCCCACGTCTGTGCCTCTTCTCCAATATCTTCTGCCTAGAGCATTTTTCATCCCATCAGTTCAGTTCAGTCACTCAGTCATGTCTGACTCTTTGTGATCCCAGGGACTGTAGCATGCCAGATTTCTCTGTCCATCACCAGCTCCTGGAGCTTGCGCAAACTCATATCCTTTGAGCCAGTGATGCCATCCAACCATCTCATCCTCTGTCTCCCCTTCTCCTCCAGCCTTCAGTCTTTCCCAGCATCAGGGTCTTTTCAAGAGTCAGTTCTTCGCATCAGGTGGCCAAAGTATTGGAGTTTCAGCTTCAACATCAGGTCTTCCAATGAACATTCAGGACTGATTTCCTTTAGGATGGACTGGTTGGATCTCCTTGCCGTCCAAGGGACTCTCAAGAGTCTTCTCCAATACCACAGTTCAAAAGCATCAATTCTTTGGTGCTCAGCTTTCTTTATAGTTCAACTCTCACATCCATACATGACTACTGGAAAAACCATAGCCTTGACTAGATGGACCTATGTTGGCAAAGTAATGTCTCCGCTTTTTAATATGTTGTCTAGGTTGGTCATAACTGTTCTTCCAAGGAGTAAGCGTCTTTTTATTTCATGGCTGCAGTCACCATTTGCAGTGATTTTGGAGACCCCACCAAATAAAGTCTGTCACTGTTTCCACTGTTTCCCCATCTATTTGCCATGAAGTGATGGGACCAGATGCCATGATCTTAGTTTTCTGAATGTCGAGCTGTAAGCCAACTTTTTCACTCTTCTCTTTCACTTTCATCAAGAGGCTTTTGAGTTCCTCTTCACTTTCTGCCATAAGGGTGGTGTCATCTGCATATCTGAGGTTATTGATATTTTTCCCGGCAATCTTGATTCCAGCTTGTGCTTCATCCAGCCCAGCGTTTCTCAAGATGTACTTTGCATATAATTTAAATAAGCAGGGTGACAATATACAGCCTTGGTGTGCTCCTTTTCCTATTTGGAACCAGTCTGTTGATCCATACCCAGTTTTAACTGTTGCTTCCTGAGCTGCATGCAGATTTTTCAAGAGGCAGGTCATGTGGTCTGGTATTCCCATCTCTTTCATTCCATATTCCTCCTGAAAAACAAAGCATTCCTCAGGGTTTAGTTTGAACATGTCCTCAACTCTCTAGCCATTTTGATTTATCTCATACTTTCTTTGCTGAGTTCTAGATGGAGGAGCCTGGTAGGCTGCAGTCCATGGGGTCGCGAAGAGTCGGACATGACTGAGTGACTTCATTTGCACTTTTCACTTTCATGCATTGGAGAAGGAAATGGCAACCCACTCCAGTGCTCTTGCCTGGAGAATCCCAGGGACAGGGGAGCCTGGTGGGCTGCCGTCTATGGGGTCACACAGAG
>NW_011495059.1:4581361-4587841 GCF_000754665.1 Bison bison bison | reverse complement strand
CCAATAGTGGAGAAGGAAATGGCAACCCACTCCAGTGCTCTTGCCTGGAGAATCCCAGGGACAGGGGAGCCTGGTGGGCTGCCGTCTATGGGGTCACCCAGAGTTGGACATGACTGAAGTAACTTAGCAGCAGCAGCAGTACTATTTTCCTTTCTTTCCTTTTTTTTTTTTTTTTGCAATCATCACATACAGCATTAATACTGCTATATCTTTCTCATTTCTTTGCCCTCTATTTCTTGTGATCGACTGTGAGCATCCTAAAGATTTCTTTGATATACGATCTCTGCATATATTCCTGGGCCCAATGGAGACCGGGTGCATTGAACATGGGTCCAATGAATGAATGAAATGAACAATGTGTTTGAGGATGTGTATTTGGATCAGATCTTTCAAGTGCAGAAACAACAACCTTTAAAGCCATCTGCTAATGGAGACTAGATGCTGACTGTAGAATGAAGGAATATTCTTCTCTTGTTATGTAGTCTGAGTGGGAGCTGGAGCGCTGGACTGGTTGGGGCTGGTTGTGCTGTCCAGCCCCTCAGAAATCTCTCAAGTCCAGCCTAAATGTTTAAATGAAGTAAAGTGGTTGGCTTTATAAGTAATAGAAGTCAATTGTGTTTGCAGCATCTAATGCAGGAACAGCATTAGATGGCTGAGATGGGGCCAGCGCTGAGAACTGCTGAGTGGGCAGGAGGCCTGATTTTCAGCCTCCCTCTGCATCCATTTGTGATAATCCAGGTCTGGCTTTCAACCAGTCACTCTCTTAACGAGACTTGCGTAAGACAGCCTTTGCCCCCAGCACAGACATACCCTGAATCAGGAGTTCATTTACACAGATGTCTAGAAACTCCCGCACATCTACACACACTCACTCACATTCTTTCTAAATACATGTTTTATCTTCCTTGTTATCAATGCTCTCCTAACGGACTGGCAAACATTCAGACAGAAATTGAAATATTTAGATGGACGTGGTGGGGGGGGGGCACCTACACCCCCTTACAGAATGAACTTCAGTGGAAAGACAGAAGGAAGTCAATATTCTGCCTTGCATCCATGAAATTTGAGTTCTGGAGAGTAGCTTGCTCTGGGGCTAAGGCTTGAGGGCTGAAAAAAAAAGAAATAAAACACATTTGTTCTGCCTTTCATTCTTGTTGTTTAGTCGCTAAGTGTGTCTGACTCTTTTGGGACCCGGTAGAAGTAACCTGCCAGACTCCTCTGTTTATGGGATTTCCCAGGCAAGAATACTTGAGTGGGTTGCCATTCCCTTCTCTAGGGGATCCTCCTGACCCAGAAATTGAACCCACATTTCCTGCTTGTCAGGTAGATTCTTTACCACTGACCCATCAGGGAAGCCCTCTACCTTTCATAGGAGAGCACCTATCCTTCCAACTGCAGACTAAGATTGACTTGCTATTAGGATAATAATAATGAAGACATCAAAATAAAGATGAATGTGTATTGTTTCATGACATTGTTCAAAGACTTTACAGCAATGTGTACTTCCATCATGACAGTCCTAACTGATTGGTGCTTTTATTATTTCCATTTCACAGATGAAGAAACTGAGGCTTAGTGGGGCTTGCAGTTTGCTCAAGATCATAGTGAGTAAGACGCCCAGCCTGGAATTAGGTTCATATGTATCTGCCCCCAGAGCCTGTATTCTTAAGTGCTGTATTTTATAGAACAGAAAAGCTGGCTCAAATCTCCTTGAATGAAATCCTAGGGAACCTCCCAGGAGTGAACTCATCGCATAGACATAGGATGTCAGGTTTACCAAGCTTTGCCCTATAAAACACTGAGGAAGTATGATTTAGGGACTTATTTGAGGGTACGTCCTCATGTGAGTGTCTTAGATTTGTCTGTGGGCTTGTCTCTCTGTAATCTTGTGCTGGGAACCTATGATGAGTGTGAATGGATAAAATTATTTGACTAGAAGATGCCAGGAGATATAGGACCCAAGAAAACTGACTGTGGAGCTCCCCTGAAAGAAAGTGATAATAAAAGGAGAAGAGGAGACATTTGCTCCCACTCTGTAAGCTCTGGGACCCAGGATGACAGAGTAGGATCTCGGGGCCCCAAGAGTGGATAGAAGGGCCCTGGGGAAGACCTCACCATGTCTGGCAGAAGTAACCGTACTGTTAGCAGAAGCCCTGTGGCTTGGGGGAAGTACTAGTCACTGAGGACAATCAAGAAACGATGTGGGGTGGGGGAGAGCCCTGGAGAAGAGGAGTAAATTTGCAGACATAGCTGATGATGTTCTTTAATTAGCACATGGGAAACACTTTTTTTTAAATGGGTTCCCTCAAATCCTTTGGAGGGGGCCCTTCTTTCCAGGAAATGTGAGTTTTTAAATATCAGGTTGCGTGTGCCTGTTCAGTCATTCAGTTGTATCTGACTCTTTGCGACCCCATGGACTATAGCCCACCAGGCTCCTCTATCCATGGGGTTCTCCAGATAAGAATACTGGAGTGGGTTGCCATTCCTTTCTCCAGGGGAACTTCCTGATCCAGGGATCAAACCCACGTCTCTAGCATTGCAGGTAGATTCTTTACTGTCTAAGCCACTAGGGAAGCCCCAAATATCAGGTTACACTGGTTTATAAAAAGTTTTCCCATATAACTCATTCATTGCTGGTGGTGGAATGCTGGCTATAAATTCTTTCCCTCCCTGCTGCCAAGCCCTCACAATGTAAGGCTGCTATGCTCCTACGGAGAGGCAGACTGGATTTTCCATCTTTTTAATGGGCATGAAACCCATACTTCAAAACACAGAGAGAACCATTTTATCCCTAATCTAGTCTCAAAACTTCTGCAGAGGGACAAGTAGCCCCTTCTTCTAGATGAACCTACATAAATATACACGATCATTATGACCATCTTCACATCTAGGGTGACTCTAGGATTTAACTTACAAACAGTACCTTTTTGAGAATAAAAAGGATGCTGCTAATAACTCTGCCAGAAATGTCCAAGCAAACCGAAGTATATGGCTTCTCTATCTCTAAGAAGTCCTAATATGGAGAGAACACTTGTAGATGACAAAAGCTTTTGAGATAATCTATTTCATTTTATGTAAAAATCCTACACTGTAGCTCATCTTAACACCCATGCTTTACCTGAAGGGCTCTTTAATCTTCAGAGAATCGAAGTGATTTTTTGATGTTCCTGGCACTAAGTAGGCATTCAATAAATGCTTATTGAACTGAATCTGTAGTTCAGTGGATGGATGGGTGAATGCATACAGGAGAACACATGAAAGTAAAGAGTGCAGAAAGCCTAATCACGTCAAATTGCATAGTGTTTTCAGAGAAGTATGAATAAAACAAAGTCACCTATTTGGATGATTCTCAGACTGGTCCCGAAACACCAATGTCCTCCACATGAGGAGATATTTGAGTACCCTTGTTCAAGATCCAGGTCTTACCCTTAGATTCCTAATCTATTAAAGTGGAATAATAGACATGGGAGGACCTTCATAGAGATGGGAGGACCAAAGATAACACCAATAATATGTTCAGCGGGGTGAGTGACACAGGAAGAAGAAAGATTATAGCAAACATGTCTTGGTCCTTTATTATGTCCCAACATCGTGGAAATGCAGGGCATGGATGAATCTCATTCTGTCTCCCCCTTGTCCATCTAAGTCAGTTACCATTTATAATTCCCATTTCACAGATGATGAAATTGGGGCATAGAAAGGAAATGTTTTTGCCCAAGATCAGTCACTCAACCACCAAATGGAAACGTGACCTCGCATCTCTTTTGTCTATTACAGTGCTGCTGCCTCTCCTGCCCTGTGAATGGCAACCATGGCTCATTTTATAATCATGCTCCCCACAGTGGACACTCCTCATTGTATCTGCAGCATTTTTAATTTGAGTGAGTGGGTCTCAATTGTTTTCAGCCATATGATCCTTAACAAAATCACAACCGAATCAGATTTGAACAGCCTAACAGGTAGAACAAAGTCAAAGCAGAATTTCTCTGCTTGAACCCTTCCTGCACCTTCTGCATAAAACCCTTTGCCCTCTGTTGGGCACAGTTGGAAAATATTGGTCTAAAACACAGTTGAGTGGATTTGCTTCCCGGCACATCTAATCTTATTGTCTTCAGTGACCCTAGCCTTTCTTAAAGGATCTGAAGGCATGCTTAAACTCAGATGAAGAACCCCTGGAGGATCATAGAGGGTGGGACAGGATAGAATGGAGCAATCATCTTTCTGAGTCTTGGGAGGTAAAGCCTGGGCTACCGTGGGGTTCCTGGGGAGTCCGCAAGACAGATTTCCAAGAAAATTCATTCTTACAAAGCCAGGACTTCTAAAGATAGCACTGGCTCAATGGCAATGAGGAATGACCTCTCTTTCCTTCTTCTCCCACCCCCACTCCAATTAAATCCTTTTCCTTCCTCTCCACCTGTACCTGGGGTTCTCTCCAGGCTGCAGGCAAATGTGTGCATTAATCACACATGGATCAGCCGGTGTGCTGGGATGGTGGGAAGTGGCTGATTTATGAACCAGCCAAAAGTGCGGGGAGGCTGGGACTGGGCAAGGCAAGCCCAGCTCCGGGACCATATGGGAGCCTTTTCTCTAGGACCAGACCCATATGCTCTGCTGCAGGTCCATATGCTGTGTGGGCTGGTCCCCTCCTTTGCCAGAGTCAAGGCTGCCTGTCTGCTATAATGTGTAGGGAGCTGGATTTGCTGCATGCCCTCCTGGCATTTAAACACATCTCCTCCAATAGTGTGAGACCTTAAAGGTGAGGTCTTGGAGTTCTCGTAGACAGAAAGAGAGCCACATGTTTTGTTTGCCCTTGTCAATATCAGTTATTGTCATTTGCTTATTTAGGGACTGTCCACAAAAGACAGATTATTGTTCTTTTTTTTTTTTTTCACTAGAAGAAGAAATTGGGACATAGTACTAGAACCATAGGAGGCTATTACTAGTAACTGGTCTCCATTTGCCACCTGGAGCAGATAACTCAGTGCCTATGATGGTACTGGAAGCACAGTAGCATTCATGGGACCTGGGTACCTCCTCAGATTTAAAAACCGTAATTGATTCTTTCCAATGTGTTTCTGTTTAGTAAGCTCTAAAATCGTATCATGACTTCACCCCATTAAGTTTTTACTATTTTATCACTATACATTATTCCCTTGGCACATTTTTTTCTTTGAAGATATCAATGGCTTTGGAATATTTTATTACTTAAAAAAAATATTTTTAGAGTTGATAAAATTCCCATTCTAGTGGGTCTGACCTCAATGATAAGATCTAGTAGTTTGGAAAGATAAGATTTTATTAAACAAACATTTATATAGAGATACATGGGCCCAATATGGATCTAAACATGTTACAGGAATTAATATATTTCATCCTAAAACAAACCTATATAATGGATAGATACTGTAATTATTATTATTCCCATTTTTACAGATGGGGAAATCAAAGCACTGAGAGATGAAATATTAATAAAACAGCCCCAAGGCTATTGAAACGTCTGTCCCAAAGTGAAAGTGTTAAGTGCTCCATTGTGTCTGACTCTTTGCAACCCCATGGACTGTAGCCCACCAGGTTCCTCTGTCTATAGAATTCTCCAGGAAGAATATTGAAGTGGATAGCCGTTCCTATCTCCAGGGGATCTTCCCGACCCAGGGATTGAACCTGAGTCTCCCTGCATTGCAGGCAGATTCTTTAACATTGGAGCCACCAGGGAAGCCCTTCATTGTGGTGGAAATTTCCCTGTGTAGAAACTACAGAGCCAGGAGGCCCACGAACTAGGACTCTGATTTGTGTTGGGGCTTCCCTTGTCCCTCATTTCTAAGGAGCCTCCTGTCTGGCAGGGCCGGGTTTAGGATTTGGAAATCAATGTCAGAATGGAAGGGCCGAGCTCTGGGATCTGATGGGTTCTACCTGGCTGCTGGAGCACTTTCGTCCACACCAGAAGTGAGTCTGATGTGCCTTAGAGTTTGCGTCCTCCAGGTGGGCCTGATCCAATGACTAAGGGGGCTCAGGAGCAGGGAAGCCCCCATTCCCGGGGAGAGGCTGGCCACTGTGAGTGTGATTTACATGGCAGGCTTCCCTGGAGGATCAAGGACCAGACTGTGGGACTTGGCTGGAAATCACACTCTTGCTTGGTTTCCCTGCTTCCCTGTCCTGCTTCCTCTTCCCTGCTCGGTTTCCCTGGGGAGTGCTGCCTTTGTAAGTCACTTGTATGCACATTCCCTGTCTCAGGGTTGTCCTTGGAGACCTGACCCCAGTCTCACTCCTTAAAGAGATCTGGGGAAAGTCTCTAAGGAGAGCTTGAAGTCAAGGAGCTGCCTGGCCAAAAAAGCAAGGATACATTGGTGGAGGGAAAGGAAAAATAAAACATGGTAGATTTAGAACTGCAACTTATCATTTCTCTCCATTTTAATGACTTTGTAAAGTGAAAAATATTGGGGAGAGGAGGTTCCTCATGTGCCTGCAAGTTAATCTTATTGG
>NW_011495059.1:4579905-4581261 GCF_000754665.1 Bison bison bison | reverse complement strand
TAATCTTATTGGGCTCCAATAAGGTTGGAGCCTCACGGCTGGTGGCAGTGCTGGTGCCCACATAGTTCTTCTTTCTAGCATCACAGACTAGTGAATGTTCTGTGGCCTTCCCTTTTTCTCTCCTTGCTGTTTTCCTGTCTCTATACCTATGAACCAACTCACTGGAAAAGACCCTGATGCTGGGAAAGAAGGGGACGATGGAGGACAAGATGGTTGGGTGGCATCATTGACTCAATGGACATGAGTTTGAGCAAACTCTGGGAGATAGTGAAGGGCAGGGAAGCCTGGCATGCTGCAGTCCATGGGGCTGCAAAGAGTTGGATATGACTTGGCGACCAAATAACAACAACAACAACTCCCAATGAAAGAGGTTGATCTGTCATCAGACTCAGAGGAAGTGGGCAGGGACATGCACACTGATCCAAAAGAGTTCTAAAAAAATAAAACCAAATAATCCCCTTTTAATATGGAGAGATAGAGAAATATAGATAAATATTTGCTTGTATTTTTAACTTTGTATTTTATTGCTGTGGATCACGTGTTTTGGTGGATCCATGATATCCATATGTTAAGTAAAGGTTCTGTAATGCCAATGCCAATCTGACTTTAAAGAGAATTTCCAGCATTGCCTCTGATAGCCCTTTGTCCCATCCCCCTTCAATAGCCCTAATGTAAAATAGTGGCCATAAAAGGGGTAGCCATCCCCAGGGTTGAGCTGGAGTTGGCCTGTACTAGTTTGGACTATGCCAAAGGCTTTGACTGTGTGGATCACAATAAACTGTGGAAAATTCTGAAAGAGACGGGAATACCAGACCACCTGACCTGTTCTTGAGAAACCTATATGCAGGTCAGGAAGCAACAGTTAGAACTGGACATGAAACAACAGACTGGTTCCAAATAGGAAAAGGAGTACATCAAAGGCTGTATATTGTCACCCTGCTTATTTAACTTATATGCAGAGTACATCATGAGAAATGCTGGACTGGAAGAAACACAAGCTGGAATCAAGATTGCCGGGAGAGATATCAATAACCTCAGATATGCAAATGACACCACCCTTATGGCAGAAAGTGAAGAGGAACTCAAAAGCCTCTTGATGAAAGTGAAAGTGGAGAGTGAAAAAGTTGGCTTAAAGCTCAACATTCAGAAAATGAAGATCATGGCATCTGGTCCCATCACTTCATGGGAAATAAATGGGGAAACAGTGGAAACAGTGTCAGACTTTATTTTTGGGGGCTCCAAAATCACTGCAGATGGTGACTGCAGCCATGAAATTAAAAGACACTTACTCCTTGGAAGGAAAGTAATGACCAACCTAGATAGCATATTCAAAAGCAGAGACATTACTTTGCCCTG
>NW_011495059.1:4568069-4579253 GCF_000754665.1 Bison bison bison | reverse complement strand
TATGGTTTTTCCTGTGGTCATGTATGGATGTGAGAGTTGGACTGTGAAGAAGGCTGAGCGCCGAAGAATTGATGCTTTTGAACTGTGGTGTTGGAGAAGACTCTTGAGAGTCCCTTGGACTGCAAGGAGATCCAACCAGTCCATTCTGAAGGAGATCAGCCCTGGGATTTCTTTGGAAGGAATGATGCTAAAGCTGAAACTCCAGTACTTAGGCCGCCTCATGCAAAGAGTTGACTCATTGGAAAAGACTCTGATGCTGGGAGGGATTGAGGGCAGGAGGAGAAGGGGACGACAGAAGATGAGATGGCTGGATGGCATCACTGACTCGATGGACGTGAGTCTGGGTGAACTCCAGGAGTTGATGATGGACAGGGAGGCCTGGCGTGCTGCGATTCATGGGGTTGCAAAGAGTCGGACACGACTGAGTGACTGAACTGAACTGAGTTCACAAGAGTCTATTATTGACTTTCCAGGAATTGTGCAAACTAGTCGATGTCCTATTGATGGCGTGAAACTGACCAGGTTGGGACTATTTACGCCATGGAAATTGGCAAATGCTACAAGTCAGGGTACACCTTCCCCATCTGCTGCTGCTGCGTCGCTTCAGTCGTGTCCGACTCTGCGCGACCCCAGGCTTCCCGTCCCTGGGATTCTCCAGGCAAGAACACTGGAGTGGGTTGCCATTTCCTCCTCCAATGCATCTTCCCAACTCAGGGATTGAACCTGCATCTCCTGCTTGGCAGGTAGATTCTTTACCACTGAGCCACCTGGGACTGGGGATAAACCAGGATCCTTGTGACCTTATATTATATGCTTATTTTAGGCACAGGGCATAGTGTAGTAGAACCAAGCTGAGGCTTTAAGTTGAACAGATTTGTGTTTGACTTTCAGCTCAAACACAAGAAATGAAAAAAGTGGAATACAAAATTACATGTACACTGTGAGTAAAACTGTAAAAATGATGTCTACATGGGAACAGGCTCTGGAGTAAACACAAAAAAGGAAAAGAGCTTTGTTTGGGGTCCTGTGAAACCTCAAGAAAGTTATTGATCTTCAGTTTTGTCATCTGTGAGATGGGCATACTAATACTCACCTTTCAGGGAGGGAATAGGAGCTTCAAATACAAATAAAAGGGGTGAAATCTTTCCAGGAAGAGGGAACATCTTATTATGGAAATGTGGGGAAGGATTCACTTCCAAGGCTGCCCAGATGGCACTAGTGGTAAAGAATCTGCCAGCCAGTGCAGGAGAGGCAGGTTCAGTCTCTGGATAGGGAAGATCCCTGGAGAAGGAAACGATAAACCCACTCCAGTACTCTGGCCTGGAAAATCCCATGGATAGAGGTGCCTGGCAGGCAACAGTCCATGGCAAAAATACACAGAAGAACTATACACAAAATTTTTTAATAACCTGGGTAGCCATAATGGATAACCATGACTCACACACCTGTATCCTGGAGAGTAATATATCCTGGAGAGTCAGATATCCTGGAGAGTGAAGTCAAGTGGGCCTTAGGAAGGATTACTACTATGAACAAAGCTCAAGGAGATGATGGAATTCCAGATGAGCTATTTAAAATCCTAAAAGCTGATGCTGTTAACATGTTGCACTCAATATGCCAGCAAATTTGTAAAACTCAGCAGTGGCCATGGGACTGGAAAAGATGAGTTTTCATTCCAATCCTAAAGAAAGGTGATGCCAAAGAATGTTTAAACTACCATACAGTTGTTCTCATTTCACATGCTAGCAAGATAATGCTCAAAATCCTTCAAGCTAGGCTTTAATAATATGTGAACCAAGAACTTCCAGATGTACAAGCTAGATCTAGAAAAGGAAGAGAAACCAGAGATCAAATTGCCACATTCATTGGATCATAGAAAAAGCAAGGGGATTCTAGAAAAACATCTACTTCTGCTTCACCAACTATGCTGAAGTCTTTGACTCTGTGGATTATAACAAACTGTAACAAATCCCTAAAGAGGTTGGAATGCTGGACCACCATATTCCTGTCCCCCGAGAAACCTGTGTGCAGGTCAAGAAGCAACTGTTAGAACTGGACATGGAACAATGAACTGGTTCAAAATTGAGAAAGGAGTATGTCAAGGCTGTATATTGTCACCCTGCTTATTTAATTTATATGCAGAGTACATCATGTGAAAAGCCAGGGTGGATGAATCACAAGCTGGAATCAAGATTGGAGGAGAAATATCAACCTCAAATATGCAGATGATACCACTCTAATGGCAGAAAGAGCCTCTTAATGAGGGTGAAAGAGGAGAGTGGAAAAGCTGGCTTAAAACTCAACATTCAAAAAATTAAGATCATGGCATCTGGTTCCATCACTTCATGGCAAATAGAAGGGGGAAAAAGTGAAAACAGTGACAGATTTTATTTTCTTGGGCTCCAAAATCATCGTGAACAATGACTACAGCCACGAAATTAAAAGATGCTTGCTCATTGGAAGGAAAGCTATGACAAATCTAGACACCATATTAAAAAACAGAGACATCACTTTGCCAATAAATGTCCATCTAGTCAAAGCTATGTTTTTTCCAGTAGTCATGTATGGATGTGAGAGTTGGACCATAAAGAAGGCTGAGTGCCAAAGAACTGATGCTTTCAAATTGGGGTTTGAGCAAACTCTGGGAGACAGATAAGAACAGGGAAGCCTGGAGTACTGCAGGCAATGGGTTAGCAAAGATTCGGACATGACTGAGTGACTGAACACCACCACATGGGGAAATACGATGTGACAGAAATGTAAAAATTGGGCAGATATTTAAGGGATAGAATATTTAAGCTTTCTAAGAGATCAGTGAAATTTTGATATCTTCTGAATATCAAGGCTGTATGTGGGGAGGAGCAAGATTCTAATTTCTCTAACTGTAAAACCCTTGAACAAGCTCCCACTAAGTCAGGCTTCAACCTTTGTGCAAAGGGAGTATGTCCTACATCACGCTCTCCAGCTTCTCTTTATTTCTATTTCTTTGAGTTCAAGCACAAGAACAGGAAGATGCCAAGAGAACACTAGATTCTTCCTTCTTTGGGGCATCTGACAGTCCTCGCAGAGGCAGGACGAAGCCTCTCCATGCATTTTTGAGTTGCCCTTCAGGGCAGCCCTTTTGTGATGTGAATGCAATGATGAAAGGCCCCAGATCTGTGGCTCTGGGTGGAATACCAGGAGGGGACTGGATTATTTTGGGAGCTTTCTCTAAGTTCAAGGACTGCACCCAAATCTCCAGTGGTATAAAAAGTCTCTCTGAGAGACTAAGATTCATCCTTTCTTTCCTTGCCCCTCCACTCCTTTCTCCCATCCACGGATCCCATTGTCGTGCTGGGAAATCTCACACTGTAGCATTTGGAGGTATCAGCTTTAAGAAGCTTAGTATCCTTCTTTAGGTATTTTATTCATGATTCTAAACATAATCCATTTTGCCAATTGTAATATTTTCCCCTGGGAATAAAAACACAAAAGGGTACCACAAATAAGTGTCTGCCACCCTGCAAATTTCTCCTTTCGGTTGAACTCTTTCATCTTTTATTTTTAAGGTTTTCTTTTTTTTTAATTTACTGTATAACAGCATTATAATGGCAATAACAAAAACCGCAAATAAAGCTGTTTTCATTTTTCATGTTTACTCCAGACCCTGTTCCCATGCAGACATAATTTTTATAGTTTTACTCACAGTGTACATATAATTTTGTATTCTGCTTTGTGCATTAAACACTATATCATAAACAAATGTTGAGTTTCTTTGTCATATTGCTAATTAACATTTTTATTGGCTGCATACTATTCCATCAAGTTGGTATAATTTTACTTACTTAATCATTTCTCCATAGATATTTATGCTACTTAGGATTATTTTTAATTATACATTAAGCTCACACAGAAATAAATATCCTCACACACAGTGCTTTTATCATTTTTAGGTGTTTGTTTTTAAAAGATCACAGTCTTTGAATAAAACTCTCAAATTTTGCAGAATGATCTAAAAATATTTCTGGGTACAAGCTTACAGTGTGACCAGAAATATTTACCAGCTTCATCAGACTCTTGTTCCTGTTGGATTATTACCCTTGTTTAGAGGTATTATTACTAAATGTGATTGAGCTAGGAAGATCAAAGAAGAACCAGGCACATCCTGGGCCAGACATAACAGGCACACCAAGCTTGTAAAAGTGTAGGATAGAGGTGTGACATCACATACTTCTGCCAGACGGACATGACGCATTTGAGAGTGAATATGAAAAGTTTTAGTCACTCAGACATGTCCAACTCTTTGTGATCTCATGTACTATAGCCCAATACACCAGGGACTTCCCTGGTGGCTCAGACAGTAAAGCGTCTGCCTATAATGCGGGAGACCTGGGTTCGATCCCTGGGTTGGGAAGATCTCCTGGAAAAGGAAATGGCAGCCCACTCCAGTACTCTTGCCTGGAAAATTCCATGGACAGAGGATCCTGGTAGGCTACAGTCCATGGGGTCGCAGAGTAGGACACGACTGAGCGACTTCAATGTCAATGTACTATAGCCCTCCAGGCTCTTCTGTCCATAGAATTTTCCATGCAAGAATATTGGAGTGGGTTGCCATTTCCTACTCCATGGGATCATCACAAAACAGGGATTGAACTCGCGTCCCTTGCGTCTCCTGCATTGGCAGGCAGATTCTTTACCACTGCGCCACCTTCATAGTAAAACTGCTTAGACAATCATCACTGTGCCCCCTGCCGCCCAACTCTACAATATACCCTTCACCGTTCGTGTCACATCTGATGCATGCAACACAATGAATGTCATGGGAGCAGAACATATTGGTGGAGCATCCCAGTCTTGAAAAACGGCTGTCTTGACCCATCAAGACAGTTATAGACTGGCACCTAGGGGGTGCCCATCCCATGGGACAGGTAGGATCAGATAAAAATTGGAGCCATTACTTGATCCTCTAGCCATTGCTTGACCTTCCAGCCATCGCTTAACCCTCCAGAGGTACAGAGAGAGCTGGCTTCTTTGGTCCTCTGTCCTCCAGTGCCCAGCAGAGAAATGATTCCTTCCAAGTCTGTCTAGGTTAGGAAGGAGTTGCTAAATTTCTGCTGGCCTGTGACCTCAGTGATTCTAGTCCTGTGAGATGTTGAGTACAAGTGGCTGAATACTTCTGAGGCCGAGATTTGGTTTACCATTGCAGGTAATTTTGTGTGTATCTTACCTTTATTATCTTTCTCCCTGCATTTTCTTCTTCCTCATTGCTAACTTGCTCAAGTTTCTCTAACCCTAAAAGATTTTTTAAAAAGTTATAACCCTTCTCTGCTTCCTTGACTTTACCCTCAAAATGTGGACATTTATTTTTTCTTTTCAATTTGTCTTCCATGAAATGCTGAGTAAAAATAAACAACTGGCATGCTATTTGACAAAGAGATGGCTAATTAGATGGTCGATAAACTGGGCAAATTCTGTTTATTTCTTCCTGCAAAGATCTCAGACTATCTCTCTCTTCAATCTCTTCTCTTCCAGCTCGTAAGGGTCTCATTTGCTATTTGCTTGTTTCCCCTCCGATCTCATAGTAGCTGTCCACCAAGCAAAATGCTGCCACGTGGGTGCCATGATACAGAGTCAAGAACGTATTATTTACTAACTCCATGCTGCTTCCACAAGCAGTTATTGGACAGAATTTACACTTGTTTTCAAACAGTTTTGTGAATCAATAGGACATATTTCCTTCTGATCTTTTTTCTTTTTATGGACTCTGTTTTATTAATCTTTTTCTGCAAGTATTTAAATTGAAGTGTAGTTGATTTAAAATGGATTAGTTTCAGGTATACACCAAAATGATTCAGTTACACATATTATTTTCAGATTCTTTCCCTTATAGGTTATTACAGAATACTGAGTAGAGTTCCCTGTGCTATACAGTAGGTCCTTTTTGACTATCTATTTTATATTTAGTAGTGTGTATCTGTTAATCCCAAACTCCCAAATTTATCCCCCTGTCCTTTCCCCTTTGGTAACCTTAAGTTTGTTTTCTATGTCTGTGTGTCAATTTTTGTTTTGTATATAAGTTCATTTGTATCCCTGCCCCCCCCCCTTTTTTTAAGATTCCACACATAAGCCATTTCTGATCTATTAAGTTTAGGAAATTTAGCTAAATGAAATATTTTCAAATAGAGTGGTTTCTTTATGCCTATGCAAAAAGAATTTTTCAGATTATGTATAATTTCAGAAAATGTATATTTTCTGATTGTATATTACCCAAAATTTTATTTCAAAATTCCATTGGCTTTGACAACTTGTTAAAGATGGTGATTGCTAAATTTCTTGACTGAAAAGTTACTTTTTTCTCTTTGTAATGAATAAAAAAAGTTATTTTTTCTCTTTGTGATGAATAAACATCTTGATGGTAAAGATAACAACTCCATCTCGTTTTGTCTTCTATTAAGTAAGATGACATCTTTTCTTTTCCTTGTCTTTTGAACCTTATCTTTGTCCGGTGGGTGGACTGATTATGTAAGGGCAAGCAGAATATTCAGTTATTATTTGGGGAGTTTTGATGTCAGGGCACAGGCCGTGATGATATGTGAAAATTAGAAGACGGTCATCTGACACACTTTGGGAGCATCCTGGAAGAAATTTAGGAATGAGAAGAACAATTTTATTTCTAAAGTAGTTCTTAAAAAGCTATTAACAATTTTTTAATGTATTTATGTATTTATTTTCGGCTGTCCTGGGTCTGCTGCTGCACGTGGCTTTGTCTAGTTGCAGAGCGGAGGCTACTCTTTATTGTGGTACACGGGCTTCTCACTGCGGTGGCTTCTGTTGAGGAGCACCGGCTGTAGGTGCACGCGAGCTTCAGTAGTTGTGCAAGTGGGCTCAGCAATTGCATTGTGTGGCTCACGGTTGCGACTTGTGGGCTCAGTAGCTGTGGCATTGGCAGGCAGATTCTTATCCAGTGCGTCACCAGGGAAGTAGTTCTTAAGACCTCTGAGCATGTTTCCTCCAGCTGAAAATATGGATAATAATAACTCTCAGAGGGATGTAGTGAAGATTAACATCAAATGCTGCCCAGACATTTCCTCGCATAGCACCCTGAACAGAATCAGTCTCATGACATTGTCATTGCCCTTAGGATTTTAGGAAGGGGTATGCTCAGATCCTGAACTTCACTTCCTACTTCTGCTGTGCATGGGGATTCCTTGCTCTGTCCACCTCATGCCATTTCCTAGAACCTAAAGCATGAACGGCTGAGAGAGGAAATTGTTGCCTGTTTCCTGCAACGTGCAGCCCTGACGCAAACTTGTTTTAAATTCACACTGGTGAAAAATGGGCCTGCATCCTACTGTGAATTTAAATACTTACAACCCAGGAATAAACGGATCGCGTGGCTCATTTATCTTGCAGCCATTAATTAATGGTGGTTAATTGTAGTTATGAGCTGTTGAATTCCAGACTCTTGTACCCATACATTTTCTTTAATGTATGCAGAAAACCGTGGAGGCAGTCAGTTAGGAACTGGAAACTTACTACCCCACCCCTGCAACTTCATCTTCTCAGCTCTATCCCTTACTGCACTGACTCCACAGGCTAGCCCAAGTTGGGGGCTGAGGCTCCACCATGCATGGCTTCCTGGGACACTCCCTTCAATGATTATTGTCTACCCCACTCCTGGGACAGACCTGCTTAGCTGAACTTTCTTTATATGTTCTACTTGTGAGAAGTAGGGCTTCCCAGGCGGTGCTAGTGGTAAAGACCCCACCTTCCAGGGCAGGAGACACAGGAGATGTGGTTTCCATCCCTGGGTCGGGAAGATCCTCTGGGGGAGGGCATGGAAACCCACCCCAGTATTCTTGCCTGGAGAATCCCAAGGACAGAGGAACCTTGTGGGCTATGGTCCATAGGGCTGAAAAAGTCGGACACAACTGAAGTGATCTAGCATGCATGTACACACTGTGAGAAGTAAATCTGTAACAAAGATGAAAAAACTTTTTAAAAAAATATGGCAAACTGAGAAAGATTTTCATGTCAGATAGGGTCAGATCTTTGGCTAGAAGGAAAATTATAGTTTTGAATATTTCTGTTGTTTTATCCATGGAGGAGTCTGCTGGAGAAAAGCCTGGAACAGATAAATTAAGACATGTCTAAATGGAGAAGCCATCCTCAGACTCTTTCAAGTAAGACTTCTGGAGCCATCAGTAGTCTCACAGCTCAATAGTTAGCACTGGATTAGAAGTGTCAAGGAATTGTAAGGTGGTCCTTAAGATTCCTGCGCTCTCGGTGACACACCCTAGATAATATTCACTCAGGACTTTCCTGCTAGTCCCTTGGTTAAGACTCTGTGCTTCCAGTTCAGGGGGCACTGGTCAGGGAACTAAGATCTCACATGTCACACAGAGCAGCCAAATAAATAAATAAAATAACTAAAAAACTAGATAATACTCTCCCCAAGAGTGCAGTGGGTCTGACCCAATCAAGGGAGCCTTTTTAACCAAGGGGCTAGAGGTTAAGAAACAAAGTCAGGGAGATTTAAAACTGCAGCAAATGCTGTCCTTGTTGACCTTGAAGGAGCCAACTACCAACTTATGGAAGGGGCCACGTGGCAAGGGCCTGTGAGTGGCCTCTGGGAGACAAAGTAACCTCTGATTGGCAAGCAGCAAGAGGACAGGGGTCCCCAGTAATACAACTGTTAGGAAGTGAACAGCCTCAGGGAATTCAGAACTGACTTTCCCCAGTTGAACCTCCAGATGAGGACACAGCTGGCTGGCACTTTGATCTCCAGCCTTGTGAGCCCCTGAGCAAAGAACACAGCTAAAATGCACCAGATTCCTAAGCTATGGAGACAGGGAGATAATAAATTTGTATTTTTCTCAGCTGCTAAGTTTGAGGTGATTTGTTCTACAGCAATATATTATAAATTCAGGGAATTTGTGCTATTTTCTCAACTTACAAGGGCTATTATCACAGCCAGTACTTTTTTTTTTTCCAGTTAGAGGCCATTGTCTATCACACCACACAGAATTTGAGCTGATGGATTCATCATCTGAAGCATGTCATCCTATGCTCTCAAATGGACAGTGGCTTTTCACTGCTTCCAGAATCAAGGGTCCCCTTGATCACATCAGTGGTGTTGGAAGGAGAACTAACTTGTTCCTGGCAGGGGATAGTGGTGCATCTGTTAAAACGCACCAGTGGTGAACTGGGGTGGGAAACTAGTATAGGATGGCACACTGGTGAATATGATACCTGTAGATTTTTAAGATGTTTAAGGGATGTAATAATTTTAAGGACAATGGACTGGGATGACTGGCATAATCAATGCATTAGGAAAAAAAAAAATTGAAGCTCTGAAGGTGATTAGTCACCAGTATAGCACAAAGAATGAAAATCAGAGGACCTCCTTGACAACCATAAGGGACGTTTCATCTCTGGCAGCTTAAGGGCAGAACAAGGCTGATAGTTGGGTCCAGAACACAATGATAAGGGCTGTAGGTCTCTAAAGAAGGTTACATCTTCAACCCTATTGTATCTTCTGTGCTGAGACATCAAGGTGCTCGCTGAGGCTTCTCTGGTGGTCCAGTGGTTAAGAACCTGCCTGCCAATGCAGGGATAACCAGGGCTAAATCCCTGGTCAGGGAAGATTCCACATGCTGTGGGGCAACTGAGCCCATGAACCACAACCACTGAAGCCTGCACATTCTAGAGCCTGTGCTCTGCAACAAGAGATGCCCTGGCTGACCACAAATAGAGAAAGCCTATGTGCAGTGACAAAGACTCGGTGCAGTCAAAAATAAATAAATAGAAATGTTTAGGAGAAGGAAATGGCAGCCCACTCCAGTATTCTTGCCTGGAGAATCACTTGGACAGAGGAGCCTGGCAGGCTGCAGTCCATGGGGACACAAAGAGTTGGATATGACGGAAGTGACTTAGCAGCAGCAGCAGTCCTCACTAAGGAAAAAAATGCTCACAGAGGATGCATTTGCTTCATTACCATATGAGTTACACTTCAAACACATTTGTCCCTTTGGAATATCCTCTATATTTCCTTCTAGGTATAACGGGTTTATAAAAAAAACAACAGAGAACTCTATTGGTGACCCCCAATCATATAGAATTTTCCTGGATTGGTTCTTCTTAATCTATGTGTGATGATGCTCTGATTAAAAGCAAATTTAGCATCTAGTGAAACAGAATCAGAATTCTAGCTTTTGCTATTTCCTTGGAAAAGTTCACTGTAATCTGTGTGTGTGTGTATGCACACAGACACACACACACACACACATGCACACACACACATACTATGGCTACATGTTTGGGAACCTTTATTTCCTCCCAAAGTTCTTAGGAGGGCAGACACCTTTGCAGCCAGGCATGCCATAGATCATGACCTAGTGCCCATGTGCTACATGCATGTATGCATGCTCGGTTGCTAAGCCTTGTCTGACTCTTTGTGACTCCATGGACAATAGCCCACCAGGCTCCTCTGTCCATGGGATTCTGTAGGCAAGAATACTGGAGTTGGTAGCCATTTCCTTCTCCAGGGGATCTTCCTGACCCAGGGATCGAACCTGAGTCTCTTGCATCTGCTGCATTGGTAGGTGGATTCTTTACCCCTGAGTCACCTGGGAAGCCAGCCTAAGTGCCAGCTATCAATTATTGCCCTGTGCTCTGAGCCCACCCTGCCTAGCTCGTCCTACTCAACTCCCTGTGGGCTTCTCCAAGCTCAGGCTGGGAGAGTGCCCAGTTCCCTGGAGGAGGGGTAGCCTCTTGCTGTGATGGTGTCTAATTGTTTCTAGATTGAGTATTTCCCTGGGACAGCAGTCCCAGCCGGTGTTCCCTGAATTAACACGCTCACTGAAGGATTGAGGATGGTGATTAGACTCGACAGCATCCGTTTCGGTGGGACAGTCGCAACACCACACAGCTACGTGGGACGGCGAGGAGATTTATTTGTGTGGAATGGAGACATATGGGCAGAATCATCCGCTCCCTTTCCTCTGTAATTAAAACATCTGGGAGCCCCAAAGGGCTGGGAAATGAGAAGAAAACAGCGCACAGCTCTTCCTTGCCCAGCTCTGAACAATGCAGCTGTGGGACTGTGACATCAGAGGTGCCGACCACCTGGCCTGGGCTGGTCTGGGAACTGCCAACCGCCCAAAGGCCAAGTCAGTTGCAAATGTGACTTTGTGGGGGGGGGGG
>NW_011495059.1:4550186-4567969 GCF_000754665.1 Bison bison bison | reverse complement strand
GGGGGGGGGGGGTGCGGTGGGGGGGGGTCTTGTCTTTGGTGCTTTGCTGCATTTTTGTCTGAAAGTGCACAATCTAAGTTTTTCTGAAGATGTTTTTTAGAGTGTTTTATTAAAAAAGTAGGGGGTGTTAAATGAAAGGGAAAATGTAGGGCTCAATTTAGGGGCTGGTATAGATTGTGACAGTTTTTGGTCATGTGATGAATTGGGGGCCATGGAAGTTGTTTTCCCCAAGATGGAAGGAGACATTGTTTCTTCTTAGTTCCTCTTAGCCAGGATCCCTCATCTAAGGCCTAGACCTCAAATGGATCCTGTTAGCCTAGTTTCAGGCCCCTCAGCAAATATGCTGCTCTCTGCTTTATTTAAAGGGGACTTGAGGTGTGATGGTTTAGCAGAAGAGCATTCTCAGGAAGCCTGGATTGACTAGAACTAGGGACCAGTTCTTTCTCTGGGACTCGCTTCTTTGTTTCTCTCCCACACACTCCCCCCACCTAGCAGCCTACTCAGGACTCCATCTCCCCAGCCATTCAAGCAAGGAAGCTTTACAAAGCACCATCATCTCTCAAGCGCTGCACTTGGTGATGGGGACAGAAGTAAGAGCTCTCAAATAGGTCACTTGATCTCGCATGAGACAGAAAACAATTCAAAAAGGCACTTGATAAGAAGCTGGGTAGTCTATGTCTTATGAGCATGCAGAGGAGAGCATGGGCCTTTATCTCCTCTATCTTGATTCCTGAATGAAATAGCGGTACCGATTATTGAAGTCTCTGTTCTGCACATCACACGGGTAGCACAGTACCATTAGCAGGAAAGTATATAGGTGTGTATTTTTTGAGTACTTCTCAAGTGCCTAGACGCTTCTCAGCTGGTGCTAGTGGTAAGGAACCTGACTGCCAATGCAGGAGACATAGAAACACGGGTTCAATGAGTTTGGTCCCTGGGTGGGAAGATCCCCTGGTGGAGGGCATGGTTACTCCCTCCTGTATTCTTGCCTAGTGCATTACATATTTGATTTCCTTTCATCTTCAGAGTAACTCTTTGAGCTGGGTATTATTCTGTCCATTGCACAGGTCAGGAAACTAAGAAGCTAAGTGAAGAGAGTGGCCCAGTTGGCATTTGGACCCTCAAATGGACGTGTTTTTCTGTCTCACTAAGCTGCAGTTTTCTTGGACTTTATCTTTACTGCTGTGGAATAGGCACTCTTTTGGGAACCCCGTGACAGCTTAAAGCCACCCTGTGACTCCTCCTGCTCTTGACATTGGCCCACCTGCTCACCTGTCACCAGCGCTGCCCCAGTTCTTTGTCTCAGAATCCGGTTTCCTGGACTTCACTTAGCTTGTGTAACCTCTGTCCTTGCTGAGCAGGGTTCTTTCACCTCCGTCCAGACTCCACTGGGCTGTGACTCAGTTGAATGCCTGGGTTGCATCTTCTTTGTCTCTGAAACTGTTAAATCTGTTTGTCTCTGTGGATCACAGGACCCGACACACATGTTTCACATCTGTAAAGTGAGTCAGCTGCTTTACGGATTTTCCCCACCATAGCTTCTTACCATCAGTGTCTTTATTCATCCACAACTGTTTATAGGACCATCTTGTTTGGGCATCTGTCTGTCTTGGAGAAGCAGACAGACACTGGAAGAACAACTGCCATTGGGCCAAGGTCCCTGTCTTTATCCCAATGGCAATTGTCCTTCCAGTGTCTGTCTGCTGCTCCAAGACAGACAAGATGCACAAATGAGATGGTCCTATAATATTGCAAAGCAGGAGACCCGGGTTCGATCCTTGGGTCAGAAAGAACCTCCAGAGGAGGAAATGGCAACCCAGTCCAGTATTCTTGCCTGCAGAATCCCATGGACAGAGGAGCCTGACAGGTTGTAGTCCGTAGGGTCACAAAGAGTCAGACAAGACAGAAGTGACAGCATGCATGCCCTGTCTTTATGGCAATTACAGCCCAGTGCCTGCTTGAAATAATCTCTATTTGTAAATTGCCTTTGGGAGTCCCGCTCTAGCTGGGTGGCATTCCCTTTATCTGGTCCCATGAAGCCCTGCCCAGTCTCCCCCCAAGCAATCACTTCCCAACACAGCTAAGTTTCCAGGACCCCTTAAGAGAGAACTTATCTGTTCACCTAACCGAGGATCACGTCTCTGGAATCCTGGGGAGAGTCTGAGAAAGCCCTCCTCACATGGAGTGAAAAAGCCCTACCATCAACATTTAGCCTAAATTTGTCCCCAAGATTCAATTAAGACCAAATCCCTCCCTGATGAAAGAGTCTGACATCCATTCAGGCATAAATATTTATGCCTGATAGACTTTTTCCTTAACAGCAACACAATCTGCAGTGACAACATTAAAAATATGAATACATTCCTGGTGAAGGCTCCATTATCAGTACTAATAATAACTTAACAGTTTCAGCATGTGTCATGAGGCGATGTATGCAAATGGGGGGCTCGTCTGTCAGAAGCACTTGGAAGTGGACTGGTGGGTCTGTCGCATGCCTTGGATGCAGCTGGTGAGACCTCATTTCACAGACAACGGTCCCATGTACTCATTTGCCAGGATAATGCTCTGCGCTCATGTATCACCCTTCATTCAAAGATCATGCATCAGCTTGGCAGACTCTGCCGGTGCCTCCGCGAAGCCAAAACATCTGGATGAGAAGTGAAAAACCCAGTCTTTCAGCAAGTCAGCACAGCCAGACATCTTCCTCATATATTTGTTTAGTGCCTACTGTCTTCGACGGATGTTTCATCTACACGCTGTCAAACATGCAGATGAAAGACAGATTCCTTTCCCTAATTCAGCTAAAAATTTGGGTACTGGGAAAACACAATGCTTCTTATAACATCTGCGACATCTGTTATTCGTTTAAAGGTTTTGGTTTTCTTGTGGGCAGTTTTTCTTGGAATCGCGCTAAGCTTGTGCCAGAAGGTGGGTGCTGTCTGCTTTCTATCCTAGTGTTTTGAACCTCTAGGGTTTCTAGAGATATGGATAGTTGAGAGTAAGCATCGTTTTTCTAAATGACACACTCTTCCAAACTATAAATATGAAATCTACATTGGGATTTATGGGTAAATGACATCGTGAGCCTGAACAGCTTACTCTAGTATCTAGGGTCTTATTAATTACCAATGGGATGTAATGACAAATTGTTATGTCTGCAGTGGAAGTGAGGGAAAGGTGCCATTTATATGTCAGAATTATCAAAGAGTTCCTGCTAGATATAGTTCAGAGGAGGAAGGACTGAAGGTGAAAATACGTAGCAGTTGCTTCCCACATGTGAACCAAGCGTCTGTGAAAACAGGACATAGAGTGACTTTATCACTGGACAAGGAATGATTGAAAGGGAAGACTCTGGATATTTGGGGAGGCTTGTCTGAATCCCACCAATCACTCTGGGTGGTCATGCCAAGCACTAGAAACCTATTCTCGGCAAGGAAGCTGGACAAAGGACACTGGCACCACCAGGGTCAATTCCAGTTGTGTAACTATTGCTGTCAAAGAGGGTGGGCCATGTGAAACTAACTTTTGGCCATTTTCAAACAAAGGAAACTATCCAGCCTAATGGTGAAATGATGAAACGTGTCTAACCTGGGCCCCATTTCCACTTGCACCATAATACTGGATTTCTGAACTGGCAGTATTCCTGAAAAATAAACCTAAGAGCCAGATAGGAACCTACACCATTTACCCAATCTATCTTGGCTCCTAGTGCTCAGGGTGAGCAGAGAGAAAGTTCTTCAAGCATAGGAGAGGATGCTGCTGCTGCTGCTAAGTTGCTTCAGCTGTGTCCGACTCTGTGCGACCCCATAGACAGCAGCCCACTAGACTCCTCTGTCCCTGGGATTCTCCAGGCAAGAACACTGGAGTGGGTTGCCATTTCCTCCTCCAATGCATGGAAGTGAAAAGTGAAAGGGAAGTCGCTCAGTTGTGTCTGACTCTTAGCGACCCCATGGACTGCAGCCCACCAGGCTCCTCCATCCATGGGACTTTCCAGGCAAGAGTACCGGAGTGGGGTGCCATTGCCTTCTCCTAGAAGAGGGTAGATAATGTCAAAAATAGTGCTCAGTCCTCAGTTGCTAAGTCGTGTCCACCTCTTTGCAAACCCATGGGCTATAGTCCATCAGGTACCTCTGTGCATGGATTTCTCCAGACAAGAATACTAGAGGAGGTTGCCACTTCTTCCTCCAGGGGATCCTCCTGACCTAGGGATCAAACTCGATAACCCACATCTCTTGCAGCTCTTGCACTGGCAGGCGGATTCTTTATGACTGAGCCACCTGGGAAGCCCTAATGTCAAAAAGAGGACTTATTTGAAGAATTCAAGAAAACACCTCTGTGTTAAATAGTTATTCTAAGAAGAGAAAAGTTCAGAAAAGTTATAATTTGCATTTTCAACAAAATTCTAGAGGATAGTGCATGTAAAAAGTGTGAGGAGGCAGGAAACAATATAAGACTAGTAAAGAATGGATACAGGTGACGTACAGAGGGCTAACAAACACATGAAAAGATGCTCAACATCACTCATTATCAGAGAAATGCAAATCAAAACCACTATGAGGTACCATTTCACACCAGTCAGAATGGCTGCGATCCAAAAGCCTACAAATAATAAATGCTGGAGAGGGTGTGGAGAAAAGGGAACACTCTTACACTGTTGGTGGGAATGCAAACTAGTACAGCCACTATGGAGAACAGTGTGGAGATTCCTTAAAAAACTGGAAATAGAACTGCCTTATGATCCAGCAATCCCACTGCTGGGCATACACACTGAGGAAACCAGAAGGGAAAGAGACACGTGTACCCCAATGTTCATCGCAGCACTGTTTATAATAGCCAGGACATGGAAGCAACCTAGATGTCCATGAGCAGATGAATGGATAAGAAAGCTATGGTACATATACACAATGGAGTATTACTCAGCCATTAAAAAGAATACATTTGAATCAGTTCTAATGAGGTGGATGAAACTGGAGCCTATTATACAGAGTGAAGTAAGCCAGAAGGAAAAACACCAATACAGTATAATAACGCATATATATGGAATTTAGAAAGATGGTAACAATAACCCTGTGTACGAGACAGCAAAAGAGACACTGATGTATAGAACAGTCTTATGGACTCTATGGCAGAGGGAGAGGGTGGGAAGATTTGGGAGAATGGCATTGAAACATGTAAAATATCATGTATGAAATGATATGCCAGTCCAGGTTCGATGCACGATACTGGATGCTTGGGGCTAGTGCACTGGGCTGCTATCCAGTCGTGCTTCTTTGGAATACTATTTTATACAGAGGTATGGGAAACTGCTGGCAACTATGCTTTTGATGGTTGCTGTTGCCATATTTACCGAAGGTTTATACCTAAATGTAACTTTAGCTTTATGGAATTATATAGTAACCCAAATCAAGTTATTTTGAATATTTTTATGCTGTCATGCTTGAATGTTTTAGATTTAACTTTGAAATGTTTAAAATTCTCCTATACAAGGTTTATATGCTCAAATATAGAGGTGTATGTCATTTTGTAAAGAAAAAAAAAAAAGAAAGGATACAGGTGAAAAATAAGATTGCTGAATCTAAAACCACAGCTGAGTCACTACTAGCCCATTAGATAGAGCATTGTCCAATAGATATTTCTGTAATGGTGACAATATTCTAAATTAAGGGTTAGCACACTTGTGTATATAAAGGATCAGATGGTATTTAAGTCTTTGAAGGTAACATACACTCCATTACATATTCTTCATGTTTTTAAGCAAAAAATTTTAAGAATAAAGAACCTTTCATCCAATCAGATCAGATCAGATCAGATCAGTCGCTCAGTCATGTCCGACTCTTTGCAACCCCATGAATCGCAGCACGCCAGGCCTCCCTGTCCATCACCAACTCCCGGAGTTCACTCAGACTCACGTCCATTGAGTCAGTGATGCCATCCAGCCATCTCATCCTCTGTCCTCCCCTTCTCCTCTTGCCCCCAATCCCTCCCAGCATCAGGGTCTTTTCCAATGAGTCAACTCTTCGCATGAGGTGGCCAAAGTACTGGAGTTTCAGCTTTAGCATCATTCCTTCCAAAGAAATCCCAGGGCTGATCTCCTTCAGAATGGACTGGTTGGATCTCCTTGCAGTCCAAGGGACTCTCAAGAGTCTTCTCCAACACCACAGTTCAAAAGCATCAATTCTTCGGTGCTCAGCCTTCTTCAGTCCAACTCTCACATCCATACATGACCACAGGAAAAACCACAGCCTTGACTAGATGAACCTTTGTTGGCAAAGTAATGTCTCTGCTTTTCAATATGCTATCTAGGTTGGTCATAACTTTCCTTCCAATGGGCCTTTATAATTATGATATAAAACATTATTGTGCATGCAAAACCCATTATTGTGTACACTATGGGTTTAATTGGAAGGACTGATGCTAAAGCTGAAACTCCAACACTTTGGTCACCTCATGCGAAGAGTTGACTCATTGGAAAAGACTCTGATGCTGGGAGGGATTGAGGGCAGGAGGAGAGGAGGACGACAGAGGATGAGATGGCTGGAGGGCATCACCGACTCAATGGACATGAGTTTGAATGATCTCTGGGAGTTGGTGATAGACAGGGAGGCCTGGCGTGCTGCAATTCATGGGGTCACAAAGAGTCAGACACGAGTGAGCGACTGAATTGAACTGAATGGGTTTAATATGAAATCAGTAATTCCATTCAGAGGAATTGTATCATACTGACATGAAAAAATGTTGGAAGAAAAAAATTTAAGCTTTTATTAACAAGATGTAATGATTTTGACCACTACAACAGCTTCATTGTTTTAATGTTTCTATCCACCAGGCAGTGAATCTCCATCAGACAAAAGCAGAAGAAACTGAATGAAGCAAATATCTTGAAAAAATTATAAAAGAATAATGATGAGATAAAAGAGGACAGATCCAAGGAGAATTCTAGGAGGATGGAAAGGAAAGACAGAGGAGAGACAAAATAAAGGAAGGAAAGAAAAAAAAAAAAAACATTTTAGGTCTTAAAAAGTGTCTTTGTTAGTTGAACTGACTCACCATGATAGTATTATCAAAAGGTAATGAAAAGGCAGCAATGCTGAGATGTAGCCTAATGAAATTATCTTGAATTTGAAAGTTAAAATAAATTTTGCAACAAGCCCTCTTGCATGAAAATAAACAGATTATTTAGAAAGGAACAAATACCAGAATGGTCTCAGATCTTCTGGGGAGCTCTAAATGCTAAAACAGTGGTTATAGAGTTATAGAGTTTTGAGGAAAAAATACTGAGATTTAACACATTTTACTTAGATACAATGGATATGCCTGGGTTAGAGCTAGAGAAATCCATTTTCAGAAAGACAGATGCTCAGAAAGTCAACACTCATTTAAAAGGAAAAATTCTCATATAAATAACCTTGTAGAGAAGATTTCACATAGCAAAAAAAACTACAAAACAAGGGAAAAAAAAAAGACCCAAGAATAAAAAATCATGGTGTTAAAGAATTGGAGGAAAACAACGAAAACTGCAAAATACAGAGTTAAGCATAAAATTTTTTTAACTATGGTTATAGTATATATGTACTTGGCAAAACCAAGTAGTAAATGATATAAAAATTATTTTATTTTATTTTTTTTATAAAGTTTTATTAAAGTATAAAGGGGATAGAGAAAGCTTCTGACATAGGCATCAGAAGGGGGCAGAAAGAGTACCCCTAAAAATTATTTTATGCCAACAAATGATGACACATTGATTACATCAATCAAACTCGGACCTGAATGAGAAAAAGAGAAAGTAAACTTGTTCAAACTGTCTCAAACGTGTCTATGTTTGTATGTGGACTTATTTAGGTCACATTTATCCAGTGCTTATTTTATGATGTGTTTTTGACATGGGTTTTCTCTATACAACAGGCTTTCGCATCAATCATATGATGATGTTAGAGACAACTTTATCAGGAAATATCATCAAAGGTGGCAGCTTTCTTCCTGAATTTGAGGATGTTTATTCTAGAAGGTCTCTGTCTTTCCTCATGAGTTTCTGGCCTAGTGAGAGTTGTCGTACCCTTATAAACTGAAGCATTCTGATTTTATGAGATACTTCAGTAGCAATTATATGGTTTCCATCATTTCCCTCACCTAACAGTAATAGATCAGTTTAATTCTCAAATTATTTATGTTTTCATATATCTTCAGGGGAAAGTTAAAAGCACCATAAGATATTAAATGAGCTTCCTTTATTAATGGGTGGTCTTATTCAATTGATAAAGTAAGCCCAAGGGTCATGTAAATATACAGGAGACCAAAAGTTTGTCTAATCCAAAGACTGAAGGAAGGGAAATTTTAGCCATAGCAGATTTGTCACTGTGTGAGCTGAACATCCGGTGTATCATGCTCGTTACTCTGTCACTCACTTGTGTCCAACTCTATGCCACCTCATGGGCTGTAGCCCACTAGGCTCCTCTGTCCATGGGATCGTCCCGGCAAGAATACCGGAGTGGGTTGCCATTTCCTCCTCCATGGGATTTTCCCAACCAAGGGATCCAACTTGCTAACCCACGTCTCCTGTGACTCCTACATTGGCAGGCGGATTCTTCACCACTGGGCCACCTGGGAAGCCCAAACATCTGGTACAACTCTGAAATTTCATGTACTTTCTCATTCTCTACCTTTCCCCAAAGAAACAGAAATGAAGCATTCAAAGAGTAAGAGAATAAATATCAGTTATTACAATAAAGGCAAATGTTCCAAATCCTTTTACTAAAAGATAAAGGACTTAGTAAAATCCTTTCACTAAAAGATGAATTAAAAAATAATCCAACTTTGTGCCACCTACAGGAGTTATATCTAAATGTTCACTAATAAATATTAAAGCTCAAAGTATTAGAAAAGATATTCCAGGCATACGCAAACAAACAAAAAGCAGAGACAGAGAATTGATGTTACCCAAAGTATAATTTAAAGCACAATGCAGTGAATAGGATAATAGATAGTTTATGTGATAAAATGTGTGACCACAAATTATGCTGTCATAGTTTGTTTAACTATATTTCATATATATCATTATCAAATGATATAAAAATGTTTAAAATAAACTAAAAAAATTTAAATACAATTACATGGGATATGAAACAAAACAATTTCATTTTTTCATAGATCATGAAGACAAAGGTCTATTTATGGGATTTTCTATTAAAATTTATTAGGCTCAGTATAGGAGTGTTTAACATTAGGTTGCATAACAAAAAAATTATTTGCAATGTCCACAGAAATATACTAAAATTTAACATATTCTTGGCCATGAAAGTGAAAGTGTCAGATGCTCTCTTGTGTCTGACTTTTTGTGACTCAATGGACTGTAGCCGGCCAGGTTCCTTTGTCCATAGAATTCTCCAGACAAGAAGACTGGAGTGGGTTGCCATTCCCTTCTCCAGGGGATCTTCCTGACTCAGGGATCAAACATGTGTCTCCTGCATTGCAGGCTGATTACCGTCTGAGCCACCAGTGAAGCCCTTAGCCATGAAGAAATCCTCAATAAATTCTCATGAGTAGAAATTAGACAGTTCCTGTTCTCTAACCAAAGTACACTAGATTCTAGAAACTGAAAGAATAGATTTGAGTGAAAACCGCTTGGAAAGTGTGGAAGAAGAAAAATCCTCAATCAAATGAGTTAAAAGCTAGCATTAACTCTTTTTTTTTTTTTTTTAAAAGCTAGCATTAACTCTTTAGAAAACAATGGACGTAGTGCATACCAAAACTCATGGGATATAGTCAAAACTACACTAGATAAGAAAATCAGAATATTAGTATTCAATAATCAAGAATTAGAGGAAAATATTAAACTTGAGGTTATTTGGAGGTTGGCAAAATCATCATGAAAGTAGCTCAAGAAAAGAAATTTTAAAAAGAGTTT
Source organism: Bison bison bison (assembly GCF_000754665.1). Taxonomy (NCBI): domain Eukaryota; kingdom Metazoa; phylum Chordata; class Mammalia; order Artiodactyla; family Bovidae; genus Bison; species Bison bison. The sequence continues at coordinate 4,558,068 of NW_011495059.1, read as the reverse complement.
TGAAAAAAGAATCCAACTCCAATGGCTAAGAATCTGCTTTCCCAATGCAGACGTCCCTGGTTCAATTCCCAGTCACAGAACTAGATCCCAAATGGTCTGATTAAAACCCGGTGAAGCCAAATAAAAATAACAAATATTTTTTCTTTTTAAAGAAAAAGCAAATTCAAGGAACAATAAAAAAGTTTAGATTATGTGCAAGCCTAATCAAGAAAAATTGAACACAGAATTCCCTGGTAGTGCAGTGGTTAGGATTCTTCACTTTTACTGGAGGGTGCACAGGTTTGATCCCTGGATGGGGGAACTAAGATCTCATGTGCTGCATGATGTGGCCAAAAAATATTTTTTTTAATTTAGGAAAGAATTAAAAAAAAAAAAAAAACAAACAAGGACATTTTACAGATGGGAAAAATGGAACCCAACAAGGTGAAGGAACATGACTCAAGTCATACCACTCACACAATGGTTCAGGTGAGAGATGATGGTGAATTGAATCAAGATATTGGCAGTAAGACCACAGATAAGAGATTCCTTAAAGAGGTGGACAGAGATCCAGGCACCACCTTCTTGGAATAGGTAGTTGATCCTTTGGTCTTGGTCATCAGTTATGTTATAATAGCACTGACCTTGGAATTACAGAAGCCTAGGCACAAAGCCTGCCCTCGGCAACTTCCTTGCTGTGTGACTTGTGGCAAGTTACTAAATTTCCCTATTGTCAATTTCTTCATCTAAAAAAATTAGGTTAGTAATTATTCTTGCTTCATAATGATCTTGTGAAGATTAAGTGAGATAATGAATGGATGTAAAATTTTACATAATGAATCCTTAGTAAATTTTTGCTGTTGTAATTACTTTATTATTAGTGTTATTAAAGTGGGGCCTGGCTGCTTGCCACTCAAAAGCCAAGAAAGAAACAAGGTTGGTGGAAAGGAAACTTTGCTTTATTTCAGAGGCAGGCAAAGGGGGTAGGTGGGGGGCAGAATCCTGTCCAAAGGCCAACTCCTGCCCCTTCAATGACAATCAGTGAGCGAGAGCTTTTATAGGCAGAGAGAGGGGGCTACATGAAGAAAAAGAGGTCAGCTCTGACAGTCATCTTGAAATTGGTCCTGCAGTGGTCTCATCAGCATTATCTTGACTGTTTCAAGTACAGTTAGTCTTCAGTTCCAGGGCCCACCTGTTTCCAGTTCTTTAGGGCCAGGTTTTTGGAACCATGGAAGCTTTTGTCTTGGCTACAACCTGGTCATCATGTAGTTAACTTCTTCTACCCGGAGGATGTTTCGATATCTACAAAACAGCTCACAGGACATGGCTCAGAATATCATTTCTAGGCCCTTGAGGAGGAACAAAAAGTCCTTGACTTTGTTTAATGACTAAACTATTATTATTTGATCTTGCTTGACTGTTTTCCTTTGCGTCTTCATTTTCTCACTTCTTTAATTAAACTTACTCTCGGGTTGGACTTCCCTGGTGGCCCAGTGGTTAAAACTCTGCACTTCCATTGCAGGTGGAGCAGGTGGTGAGGCTGAAAAAACAAAAAACATTTAAGCTTATCCTTTGGCTAAAGTTTTTCCGCAGACAAAAGGCAGACAGGGGACCTGGGGGGAGGGACCACAGGGTCATGTTCTGTCTGAGTAGCAGTGGGAGAACTGAAGAGATTAGCTGACAACCACAGGGAAGCAGCCTTGAGAGGCTGCTTGACGGTTCCTTCTCTGAGGCAAGAGTGATGGAAGGTCAGAACGGGCGCAGCAGAGAAGGCATGAGTGGTGCATGTTCCATCTGGAGTGAGGCAACCAGTAGGCATTCTAGGTACTCCTTCCTGACCACTGACTGAAATCCTCTAGACTCCTGTGTCTTGCTTTCTTTTTCTTTTTTTCCTGTTGCAGAACTCATGCTCAAAGTTTCTCCCTCTGTACCCCAAAGCTGTTTCTCTCTGCCCCCACTTCCTCCATCCAGATTCCTCCTTCAGTTCCTGTGACATCTTGCAGCCCCATCCCTGTGTTTTTCTGTGTCCAACATTTCTCTGGCATCCAACTCCAAAATGTTTACTAAGAATCAGCTATGTTCCCAGCAGGAAGAAAGCATACATGCTCTTCTCCTCATGGAGCTCATCCCTTCTAGCAAAGAAGACATCACACTCTCCAGAGGCTCAGTGTTGCTTGGTGGCTGTTTAAAAAGCTGCCTGAGCCACTGATTCCAGAAGGGGGTGATCTTAGAAGAAAGGAAGGAAAATGAAATGCAGAAACTTCCATTCTTAGACTTTTAAGTTTTTATTACTCCATACTCTGTAGCAGGTACCCCATGAGGAAACAGAGATACTGAGATAAGATGACATAGTCATGTGCTTTCTTCTCTGGACACTTTCATTCCACTGGGAGAAATAGGTAGAAAATTGGTTAACAGATTAATAAAGTAACTGCAAATTGTGAAGCACATAAATGGCCAAGAGAGAGAATAAAAGGAATCAAGGCTGCTCTCCTTACACGGGGAGGTGGTTAAGTTTGTGTGTGTGTGCTTAGTCCCTCAGTCATGTCTGACTCTTTTTGGTCCCATGGACTGTAGCCTGCCAGGCTCCTCTGTGCATAGAATTTCCCAGACAAGAATACTGGAGCGGGTTGCCATTTCCTACTCCAGGGGATTTTTCTCACCCAGGGACTGAACCTGGGTCTCTTATCTCCTGCATTGGCAGGCAGGTTCTTTACCACTAGCACCATTTGGGAAGTGTAAATAGTTATTTTTCAGCTCTTCAGACCAAAGAATAGTTTAGAAATATTAAATTGAGGACCTCTAGCATTTTTTAATGAAACTTTCACTTTGGAATGATTTTAGGTTTATAGCAAAGTAGCAAAGACAACGGACAGAGAGTTTTTGCATGGCCTTTCCTAATGCTAACATCTTACAGAGCCAGGGTGGTGGTGTTTACTAGCTAAATAGTGTCCGATTCTTTATGACCCCACGTACTGTAGCCCCCCAGACTCCTTTGTCCATAGGATTTCCCAGGCAAGAACACTGGAACGTGTTGCCATTTCCTCCTCCAAGGGAACTTCCCAACCCAGGGATCAAACCCTTGTCTCCTGTGTCTCTTGCATTAGCAGGTGGATTCTTTACCAATGTGCCACCAGGAAAGCCCATACCTAGGGTATTTCTGTCCAAACTATGAAACTAAAGTTGGCACATCACTAATTACAAAACTGCCCACTTTATTTGGATTTCACCAGCTTTTTCACTGTTGTCTATCTTTCTGTTCCAAAATCTAATGAGGGAGAACATATTGCATTTAGCCTAGCATCTTTGGAATCCTTATGTATTCATGCACCCGTGCTTTATTTAGCACACAGATACAAAAGCAGATACTGAGAGTAAAGCATCCTTTGCATAGGTAGTCTGTGCACTCACATGCACAGAGAAATCCTTAGGAAACTGGACAGCCATTACTGCGCCAGCCACTGATGTTAGCCAGGCCTGTTGCATTTTTCAATTCATCTCCAGTGGGCATCTGAGACAGATCCTGCTTTCCCACCCGAAGTCTCTCTCCAAATTCAATTCTTTAAGCAAAACTGGACCTGGAATACAGCATTTATAAATTACCTATGAGGGCCTGTAAACATCAGATTGCTTTTTTTAAATTTAATTGCTCTTTTGAATTTTTCATCTAGAGACAGGGCGAGTGGGGGAGACATGCGGAAGGTGTACCGGTGAATTCCAGAACGGTTTCCGTTCGTCAAATGGACAGCCCGCCCAGAAAGATTAACCCAGATTCCCCCAAAGGAATCTGTGTCAAATTGATGCTGAGTTGGGCTGGCATCTGAGGAGAATCTTGACATGACAAGATTAACCCTCTCAGTGCCCTGGGGCTCTGGGAGAAAAGACTTTCAAAGGCTCACCTGTGCAGAGCTCAGCGCTGAAGTTCTCTGCATCAGGCATTCAGCAAGGGAGGAGGTCGGGGCAAGGGATGCGGAGGTGTTATTACTCGGGAGGGATTTCCCACCTGATTGCACTGGATTTGTCACTGATGCTTTATCACACCACACGCTGGCTCTGCGTTTGCCATAGAGGAAAGCTGCGGCTGACTGGGTACAGACGGTGTGGTCCTCAGCCCAGCTCGGACACCCACCTGCCACCAGACGAGTAACCCAGTGTTCCGGATCCTCTGGTCCCTGACAAGACTTGCATCGAATGCTAATGAACCTCTTTCCCTCCGGGACTTCTCCATCTTGATTCACTCCCCGTCGGAGCATTTTCACTTGAATGGGTGACCTCCTCTGCTAATTCTTGTAGAACTGCTTTGAGCTTCCTCTATACACACTGCTGTATATGAAATAGATCATTAATAAGGACCTATAGCATAGGGAATGCTACTCAGTACACTGTAATGGCCTCTATGGGAATAGAATCTACAAATGAGTAGATATATGGATATGTTTAACTGATTCATTTTGGCGCATGGCTGAAACTAACACACTATTGTTAAATCAACTATACTGTGTATCTTTCTAAGAGTTTCTCTACAAGCAAAATGACTGATACCAAGTGTTTGCTGCTAATCAGAGGCTTAGGAAAAGGATGATTTGAGACAGAGAGACACACTGAGAAGATGGTCCAGGACCTAGGAACTATTTTGTAAAAAGTTATGTATTTATTTTTGGATGTGCTGGGTCTTCGTTGCTGCATGCAGGCTTTAGTTGTGGTGAGTGGGGGCTACTCTCTCATTACAGTGTGAGGGCTTCTCGTTGCAGTGGCTTCTCTTGTTGCAGAGCACGGGCTCTAGGGTGCATGGACTTCAGTAATTGTGGCACACAGGCTCAATAGTTGTGGTTTCAGGGCTCTAGTACACAGGCTCAGCAGTTGGGGCACACGGGTTTAGTTGTCCCATGGCATGTGAAATATTTCCAGACCAGGGATCAGACCCATGTCTCCTGCATTGGCAGGCAGATTCTTCACCACTGAGCCACCAGGGAAGCTCCAGGAACTCACTATTTTTTGAGTGCCAAACACAAGGTCTCACATCACTCCTTTCTACTTTGAGGCAGGTAGCTAAGGTTCAGGATGTGCCCCCCGCCCCCTGCCACCTCGAACTCAGCCAGAAAAGGAAGCTCTAAGACTCAGTTCTGAGCCCTGACTCAGGCCACTATAGTGAGCTTTGTTTGAATCAGGTTTATGGTGTACGCAGAACTGCAGTGGCCCCCAGACACACTTACTCCATTTGTCACTCTACATAGAGGATACAATATTTTTTCTAGTTTCTCCCAAGCAAGGAGTGGATGGTGAATCACTTGTTCTGCATTTTGAACTAAACATCAGACATTAAGAAAAATCCAGCATCTTTAGCTACCATTACAGTTGTGATTGGCATTTTAGGGGTTTATGGTGACATTAACTATGAAGGCATCACCCATGAAAAGGACCATCCAGGATTGCCCTGGGTTCCAAATGGGGCAACCGTGGACCATATCTTGATGCTGGATGCGTTTTATTTGGCCACATAGATTAGCATGATTGGCTTTGGATGGGACACATACTCTCCAATAAGCCATAGTCTCTAACACTCCCTATTGTTTTGTGCCCAGTCTGCTTCATAGATTTGTCTTACATGTGGTGGGTTGAATGGTGGATCCCCAAAGATATGTCCAAGCCCTAACCCCAGGAACCCATGTGTATCACCTTATTTGGAAAAAGGGCCTTTGCAGATATAATTAATATAATTAAGGCGATATGAGCTCATCCTGGGTTTAGGTACACCCTAAATCCAATGGCAGATATATTTTCTTCTAAGAGTAAGGCAGAGGGAGATTTGAGACAAAGAGACACACAGAGAAGGTGAAGTGAAGATAAACACAGAGAGTGGCATGATCCTGTCATAAGCCCAGGAAGGCCTGGGGCCCCCAGAAACTAAAAGAGTTAGGAGAAGAGTCTTCTCTAGAGCCTTTGGAGAGACCACAGTCTATCAAGACCTGATTTTGGATTCTGAATTGCTAGGGGATAAATTGCTTTTGTTTAAGCCAGCAGATTTGTGTTAACTTGCTCTAGTAGCCATAGGAAACTAATACACCCCTCTAGTCATAACACAGCCCTATGTTTCTGTTTGTTTTATAGTTGTGTGTGTGTGTGTGTGTGTGTGTGTATGTGATTTGTGTGAGTATGTATTTAACTACCTTTGAGACTCACCCGGCTGCTAGACATTATTCTCCTGTGTTTACATCCTTCTTCTCTGTCTGTATCTTTTCTCCATCCTTGTGGTGTATTGCTTTTTGTCCATCTAGCACCCTCTTCCCCTTGCTCCAGAGATTGAAGCCACTGCTTTGATAATTGGGACACATGACCAGGCTGGGTCAGTCCTGGTTCCCCCCTATCTTCACAGCCATAGCGATCAGTTCAAAGACAGCATGTGATTCATCTTCGGAGTCATTCCCTGGACGTTTCTAACTTGAACTGACAGGAGAAAATGTTTCCTCTCTAGTCACGGAACTGTCAGTTTGCGAATACTAAGAGTCTCACTGACATTTTGCAGGAGTCTGTGCAGGGAACAGGCAAGAGGCCGGTGTTCAGAAAAGAGGGATGTGAAGTGGTAGTGATCTGTTGCTGTGTTAGTTCAAATTGAGTTTCTCCAGTCACCTGTAACTGAGAACTCCTAGAATAATAGACCCCTAAATACTGAACATGTTGGGTTTTCCTCTGTGGTCTGTTTTTTTTCCCCCTCAACTGGAGAAATGGAAGTGCTATCCCTTGTTCAATGATTTTGCTCTGGATCTCACCTCTGGGCTCCACACACACACACACACACACACACACATCTGGTCATTGGGTGCCCCATTCTAACTGAACATGAGCAACACTGAACTTGTCCACTGCCAGTGGTTGCTGGTAAATGGTGCCATCAACTACCTCCCTGCTCAAGCCAGAGTTATTTTCATCTTTTCTTTTTAAAATATAACTGTTTTAAAAAAAACATTTATGTATTTGGTTGGGCTGGGTCTTAGTTGCAGCATGAGAGTTCTTTTTCAGTTGCGGGATGTGGGATCTAGTTCCCCAAACAGTGATCGAACCCGGGCCCCCTGCATTGGGAGCTGAGTCTTAGCCACTGGACCACTAGGGAAGTCCCTTCTTTCACCTTTTCTTTCACCACCTTTTCACTCATATCCAGTCACCTCCACATTTCCAATTCAAATGATCTCTTAAGGCTCAACACAAAATCCACCTATTCCAAGAGTTTTCCACAGGACACCTACCTCAAGCTTCCATTCAGGCCTAAGTGTCCCTGTGCCATGCTTCCCTGCTGTGGCTATTTAGTTGCTCGGTCGTGTCCGACTCTTAACAACCCTGTGGATTGCAGCCCGCCAGGCTCCTCTGTCCATGGGGTTTCCCAGGCAAGACTACTGGAGTGGGTTGCCATTTACTTCTCCAGGGGATCTTCCCAACCCAGGGATTGAACCCAAGTCTCTTGCTTGGCAAGCAGACTTTTTACCTCTGAGCCACTTAGGAAGCCCTCTCAGTTCAGTTCAGTTCACTTCAGTCGCTCAGTCATGTCTGACTCTTTGTAACCCCATGAATCACAGCATGCCAGGCCTCCCTGTCCAGCACCAACTCCTGGAGTTCACTCAAACTCAACGTCCATCGAGCCGGTGATGCCATCCAGCCATCTCATTCTCTGTCGTCCCCTTTTCCTCTTGCCCCCAGTCCCTCCCAGCATCAGAGTCTTTTCCAGTGAGTCAACTCTTCACATGAGGTGGCCAAAGTACTAGAGTTTCAGCTTTAGCATCATTCCTTCTAAAGAAATCCCAGGGCTGATCTTCAGAATGGACTGGTTGGATCTCCTTGCAGTCCAAGGGACTCTCAAGAGTCTTCTCCAACACCACAGTTCAAAAGCATCAATTCTTCGGCACTCAGCCTT
>NW_011495059.1:4545804-4550086 GCF_000754665.1 Bison bison bison | reverse complement strand
TCAAGAGTCTTCTCCAACACCACAGTTCAAAAGCATCAATTCTTCGGCACTCAGCCTTCTTCACAGTCCAACTCTCACATCCATACATGACCACAGGAAAAACCATAGCCTTGACTAGACGGACCTTTGTTGGCAAAGTAATGTCTGCTTTTGAATATGCTATCTAGGTTGGTCATAACTTTTCTTCCAAGGAGTAAGTGTCTTTTAATTTCATGGCTGCAGTCACCATCTGCAGTGATTTTGGAGCCCCCAAAATAAAGTCTGACACTGTTTCCACTGTTTCCCCATCTATTTCCCATGAAGTGGTGGGACCAGATGCCATGATCTTAGTTTTCTGAATATTGAGCTTTAAGTCAACTTTTTCACTCTCCACTTTCACTTTCATCAAGAGGCTTTTTAGTTCCTTTTCACTTTCTGCCTGCCATAAGGGTGGTGTCATCTACATATCTGAGGTTATTGATATTTCTCCCGGCAATCTTGATTCCAGCTTGTGCTTCTTCGAGCCCAGCATTTCTCATGATGTACTCTGCATAGAAGTTAAATAAACAGGGTGACAATAGATAGCCTTGACGTACTCCTTTTCCTATTTGGAACCAGTCTGTTGTTCCATGTCCAGTTCTAACTGTTGCTTCCTGACCTGCATATAGGTTTCTCAAGAACAGGTCAGGTGGTCTGGTACACTTCCCTATAACATACGTATTTCTGTCTTAAATTTCTGTAATTGATTTTCTGAAGGGGGAATCCCTACCATCTCACACCTAGAAAAGACCAGTGGAAGTCTCCATTTAGGAGAATTCATGAAGGCAGTATGCACTCAGGTCTTTTGCTTTGAGTAATTTATTAACCACAAAGATTTTTGAGTGTCTCCTAAATGGCCCATTTTCTGGTATAGCCCATGCATGCGGTGGTGGGCAGAATCAGACATATTTTTTTCCTGTTGTGGCTTATCCTCTAGAGCAAGTATGGTAGACTATGTAGAGATGCATCATCCAGATTCCTCCAAGGAAGGACAGGAATGTGGTCAGCAGAGAACCTCCAGCTCAGCATCCGCCTCCACCGCAAAGGGCTGCTTCCTCAAGGTCATGCCCTTCCAGGTGCAGCCATTAGCAAGTGGGTGACAGTGAGCAAGGCACTCGACCTCTCTGAACCTCAAAATCCTCAACTGTAAAAAGGCTTGGTGGTAGCATAGTAATAGTGCTCAGTTGCTTAGTTGTATCTGGTTCTTTGCGATGCCATGGACCACATGGAGCCCTCCAGGCTTCTCTGTCCACAGAATTTTCCAGGCAAGAATACTGGAATAGGTTGCCATTTCCACCTCCAGGGGATCTTTCTGACCCAGGGATTGAACCTGGGTCTCCTACATTGCAGGAAGATTCCTTACCACTGCACCACTGGATGATAACAATTTCATTCACCTCACTATTCAATCATTTTACTTTTTCATGAGTTTTTTGTGGTTTTGGGGATTCAATCAAGCAATAGATTTAAACATACATCAGAGTGCCCAGGTTTGCCCAAGTTCAAGTTTATGGGAGTGAGAACTTCCTTAAATGTTGCATTGTCCCTTGCCTTACCCTACACTAGATCCTTTCAGGAATATCATAGTTGTCAATCCATATCAATATTAGTTTCTTGTTCATTAGGATCCACTCAGTTCCTCTCTTTTCTGTTTCCTTCAACAGAAATAATTATTACAGATTCTATTGGTATTAGTCTACAGCAGTTCAGTTGCTCAGTTGTGTCTGATTCTTTCTGACCCCATGGACTGCAGCACGCTAGACTTCCCTTCCATCACCAACTCCCGGAGCTTACTCAAACTCATGTCCTTAGAGTCATTGATGACATCCAACCATCCCATCCTCTGTCATCCCCTTCTCCTCCTGCCTTCAATCTTGCCCAGCATCAGGGTCTTTTCCAATGAGTCAGTTCTGCACATCAGGTGGCCAAAGAATTGGAGTTTCAGCTTCAGCATCAGTCTTTCCAAGAAATATTTAGGACTGAATTCCTTTAAGATGGACTGGTTAGATCTCCTTGCAGTCCAAGGGACTCTCAAGAGTCTTTTCCAACACCACAACTAAAAAGCATCAATTCTTGGTGCCCAGCTTTCTTTATAGTCCAGCTCTCACATCCATACATGACTACTGGAAAAACCATAGCTTTGACTAGCTGGACCTTTGTTGGCAAAGTAATATCTCTGCTTTTTAATATGCTGTCTAGGTCTAGAGCAGGGGTTGACAAATTGTGACCAAGGGCCCAATTTAGCCCTGTGTGCTCATTTACATGTTTTCTATGACTGTTTTTGCAGCAGAGTTGTGTTATTGCAACAGAAAGAAAAAGGCTCACAAAGCCTCAGACATTTGCTATCCAATACTTCACAGAAAAGTCTTAGCCACTGGACCATCAGTGGAGGAGGCCACCATCCTCTTATGGGCCTTTGATGCTAAGGGTTTGGACAGGTCCAGTTGGGCATGTGATTAGAAACCCTCTCCCTTTAAACCTAGTGACAATGCTCCTTTGATGGGACAGTGAAGACCTTTGCCTTTTAAATTAGGCTGACGCAGAACTCAGCAAGTCAAGTCCCCCTTTCTCTTGCGTCTATTTATCATGAATATGTTGAACTTCTCATCTGGCAAAGGGTAAAATAGTTGATAGCAAATGAATTAGATATCAATTAATTTCTAAAGCAAACCTAATGGGCATTTAAGAAGAGAATTTAATGTCTCATTTACTCTCTATAGCTATCTTGTTAAATGCCAATTAAGTATCTAAATATTTCCTACTAGCTTAATGAATTATAATAAGTAATAAGTGATTACCACTTTTTCCTAAGATCTTGGCACTCTAGACTTCTAGTGTAATGATACTGGATTTTTTCTTGTCCTATTTATGATACAGATAAGATACACTCCAAACTTCTTAATGAGTGTTGGCTACCATATCTAGTCATAAAGAATACAATTTATAGTCAATTTTGAAAATAAAAAAGTATTGAAATGCATACAGCTAGAGAGCATGTGAGTAATAAAGATTTTTTACTTGGAAAATTATGGGAGTGCTTTAAAAATGTTAACTACAAAAATATCTGATATTTTTTAGCTATCCTGCAAACCATTTCTAAATACTGAAGTAGAACGCGTGTTAATAGACTCAAAACACGAGTGGATGGGAGTGTGGCTGTGATTGGTCTGGTGCACAAAAACCTAAAGCCAGGCTGGACGGGACCCTGGACCCCAGTACAGATGGGGAAAGTGGAAGAGGCCTGGCTTGGGGTCTAGTCCTTTAGGGTTGTCTTGGTCCTTCTGCAGGAACAAGGCAAACCCCAGGTGTGCTCAGCCAGGCTTTGACATCTGACAGTGCCCTGTGGGACTGGGAAGGGCTGGCAGAACATGTCCATGTGACAGTTTTTGGACTGCCCTTCCACTCTAGGAAGATGCTGTTCCTTGGTGGGGGCGGTGTGGAGAGTGAAGAAGTAGCCCCTGGAAGTGGATTTTCGGAGAATGGTGGGAAGGGGTGGGGAGCCCTGATCTGAGCAACACAGGGCCCCGAGCAGTCCCCTCGAGCACATCATAAATTACGCGTATGTGTCTTTCAGACTAGGCCCTAATGCAGGTGGCACCAGACCCAAGGTCAAGGGTGTGGAATTTGGGATCAGTTAGACTTGAACTTGAGGCTCAACTTGCCATCTGCTTATTGGATGAGCTTTTAGGCAACAACCTCTGAGTCTCAGTTTCCTTGTTTGTAAAATAGGGATAGTTTCTCCCTGAAAAGTTTCTTATGATGATGAAAAAAGATAGCTTATTGAAAGCATGCAAGAGCTTGCAAATATGGATGGTGGCCAGGTTGCTTTATTTCTGTTTCTGAGAATGTCTGGTTTGGGACTATTCATTTGGTACCTTTTCCTTCCCAAGGGAAGTTGGTACAGTTATAAGTGCCCTGAGGCTTGGACGAGTCCCGTGCAAAGAGCCTGTGCGGCTTTTCTAACAATGTGGACACTGTGTACAACCTTTACGTCTCAACCTTGAGAGGGAAAGAGCCCATTTTATTGCCCCAGAGGTGCAGAGAAGAAGCAGTAGTTGCTGCATGTCAATCATTACTTCTCCCCAAACCCCCTCTTCAGGAAATACCCTATTTCAAACACACCACAAGGCCGGAGGAGGAAGAAGGCTCTGTCAACTGGGCACAGGGGGGCAGTCCCACCCCAATTTGCAAGGACAGCCTGCTCTTTGATGAGACCATTCATCCTGGCCCTGGCACGATTACTGTCACTTATATAAACAGTTAT
>NW_011495059.1:4473866-4545637 GCF_000754665.1 Bison bison bison | reverse complement strand
CGGTTTTTTTTTTTTTTTTTTTTAATTAGAGATTTTTTTTTTTTTTTTTTAGATTCTACCTATATATATTTTTTTATTTTATTTTTAAACTTTACAATATTGTATTGGTTTTGCCAAATATCTAAATGAATCCACTGTTTTTGAAAAATATTTTTATTATAGGAAAATGCTCATGTTGTGGGCATGAAAAGAACAACAACAACAACAAACAGGAAGCAAATCAAAATCAGCAGAGACAATCACCAGAGTGGATCTCTGAGTTCAACTAGGCCTCTCTTCTTTCATCTTGAGGCTCAGGTCAGCAAAGTATCAAAGGGAAAACACAAAGAGACAAAGCTACAGCTAACTGCACATGTATTGACCAGCAATATGGGCCTCTATTATGTTTGTTGGGATACTAGGGAAAATATTCCGTTGCTTATCATTTGGGGAAAATTCAGAGCATGTAGAGGTGTTTTGAAGATTAAATTAGTGAGTGTATGTGAATTTCATAGAGCTTTGTCTTAACTGAACAGTGGTTTACTGTTGTTATTATTGCTATTATTATCATGTGGATAAATTGACTGTCTCTCAGCTTCTTCAGCCTTCCTCTCTACCCATAAAAATGGCTCTTCTATTATAAGGAAGGAGAGGGAGGATTTTTGAATCATTCTGACTTAATATCTATTCAAATACTATCATAATAGGTAGAAAAAAGTGCTTGGAAGGAAATGCATGTGTGATAGGCAGAATGTGTGTGTGTGTGTTTGTCACTCAGTCGTGTCTGACTCTTTATGACCCTATGGACGGTAGCCCACCAGGTTCCTCTGTTCATAGAATTCTTCAGGCAAGAATAGTGGATTAGGTTGCCATGCCCTCCTTTAGGGGCTCTTCCTGACCCAGGGATCAAACCCACATCGCTTATGTTTCCTGCATTGGCAGGTAGGTTCTTTACCACTGCACAACCTGGGGAGCCCAATAGGCAGAATGCTGCTGCTGCTAAGTCGCTTCAGTCGTGTCCGACTCTGTGTGACCCCATAGACTGCAGCCCACCAGGCTCCTCCGTCCATGGGATTTTCCAGGCAAGAGTACTGGAGTGGGGTGCCATTGCCTTCTCCATAGGCAGAATAATAGCCCCCAAATGTCCACATTGTAACCTCTGAAACCTGTGAATGTGTTACCTTACATGTCAAAAGGGGCTTTGCAGATGTAATCAATCAAAGACCTTGAGATGGGAGATTATCCTGGATAATCTGGGTGATCCCAGTGTAATCACAGGGGTCCTTATCAATGAAAGGAAAAACATAGGACAGTCAAATCAAAGAAGGAGATACGACAGAGATGAGAGTAGAGGCTAGCGTGATGCTCTTGCTAGAAGGTGACCATGAACTAAGGAATGTGGGCAACCTCTTGAAGCTGGAAAAAGCAAGTTATGGTTCTGCCCTGGAGTCCCCAGGAGGAACTCAATCCTGCCAACATCTTGACTTTCTCCCCATCAGGCTTATTTTCAGACCTTTGACCTCCATAAGATAAGATAATAAGTTGAAAGTACAAAGGAAAGTATTAGTTGCTCAGTTGTGTTCGACTCTTTGCGACCCCATGGACTGTAGCCCACCAGGCTCCAATGCTCCTAATACTGGAGCATTGCCATTCCTTTCTCCAGGGGATCTTCAAACCCAGGGATTGAACTTGGGTCTCCTGCATTGCAGGCAGATTCTTTACCATCTGAGCCACCAGGGAAGCCCAAGATAATAAGTTAGTGGGTGGTAATTTGTTATAACAGCAATAAGAAATTAGAATAGCATCAAAGCTGTAAGTGAAAAGATTATATCATAGATTTATGAAAAATTTTAGTTTTCTTCCTCTTGAAACTGTCTCTGTTTTCCCAAATAAGAAAGAAAATGTGAGTTTAAGAAGTTAATGATCAATTACAGATGCCTACCACATGACAGTTCTAGTTGTTTTTTTTTTTTAATTTATTTATTTGGCTGCATTGGGTCTTAGTTGCCACACACAGGATCTTTGGTGCGGTACACAGGCTTCTCTAGCTGTGGCGGGGGAGCTCGGGCATTGCAGCACATGGGCTTAGTTGTCCTGCAGCACATGGGATCTTAGTTCCCTGACCAGGGATGGAACCTGTGTCGCCTGCATTGGAAAGTGAATTATAAACCACTGGAAAGCCAGGAAAATCCTACCAGTTTTGTTCTTATGCAGCTGTAGAAAGTATCCAACCATGCAGACTGGAGTTACCACTAATGTATGCTCATCACTCATCACTAAGTTTATCATCGTTTCTGGCCTCCACCAACACTGATACTGAAGCTTCTCTGTTCAAGTTCTCTACATCACTGTTACTCAAACTGTACTGTGTATGTAAAGCAAAGGGTATGGATCTTGTTAAAATGCAGATTCTGTCTTCATTAGTGAGCAGGAAAATGCAAACCCCAAAGAGGTACTACCACACAGCACTGGAATCATGAAAATTAAGGAGATGAAGGAGAATACAAGTGTTACTGAGGGTGTAGTTCAACACCACCTCACATACACTCCTTGTGGGTACGTGGAATGGTAATACCACTGGAAAACTGGTATTTGCTTAAAAAGTTAAGCATACACCTGGCATATGATCCGGCTGTTTCAGTCTCAGGTATTTACCCCAAAGAAATGTTTTCACAAAGGCTTAACAATGAATGTTTGTAGTGGCTTTATTCAAAGTAGTCAAAATCAGGAAACAATGATGTCCCTGGTGGTTCAGTGGCTAAGACCGTGTGCTCCCAATGCTGGGGGGTCCCCATTCAATCCCTAGTTGGGGAACTAGATCCCACAAGCTGCAACTAAGACCCAGTGTGGCCAAATCAATAAATAAAGATAAATATTAAAAATCCAGAAACAACTTAAATACCCATTAATTGGTAAATGGAGAAACAAAACAAAGTACATATACATCATGGGATAGCACTCCATGAGCAACTAATAAGGTCAACTACAGTGGTGAATCTCAAAAGCATTCTTCCCAGTGAAAAAAGCCAGGCCCAAAGGGGAGCATATACTATGTGATTCCATTTCCATAAAATGTCAACTAGTCTATAGTGACAAAAAATTCAGACAAGTGGTTACTGGGGGCCAAGGAAGCAAGAAGGAACGATCGCCAAGGGGCACAATCTTTTGGGGTGATGAAACTTTTTAGGGTTTTAATTGTCAGGGTGGTTTCATATGCGTTGATGACTGCCAAAATGCATTAAATTCTGCAGTTTAAATGGATGTGATTTATTTCACAATTAGTTGATAAAGAAATCAAAAGTAAATTCTGATCCAGAGGCCTGAGCTGGGCAAGCCAGCAGCATTTGTATTAATATGCATGCTAAGATATTTCAGTCATATCTAACTCTTTGCATCCCTATCAACGGTAGCCCATCAGGCTTCTCTGTCCATGGGATTTCCCAGGCAAGAATACTGGAGTGGGTTCCCATGCCCTCCTCCAGAGGATCTTCCTGACCCAGGAATTGAACCTATGTCTCTTATGTTTCCTGCTTTGGCAGGTGGGTTCTTTACCACTAGTACCACTTGAGAAGGCAATGGCATCCCACTCCAGTACTCTTGCCTGGAAAATCCCATGGCCGGAGGAGCCTGGTGGGCTGCAGTCCATGGGGTCGCTGAGTCGGACACGACTGAGCGACTTCACTTTCACACATTGGAGAAGGCAATGGCACCCCACTCCAGTACTCTTGCCTGGAAAATCCCATGGCTGGAGGAGCCTGGTGGGCTTCAGTCCATGGGGTCGCTGAGTCGGACAGGACTGAGTGACTTCACTTTCACTTTTCACTTTCATGCAGTGGAGAAGGAAATGGCAACCCACTGCAGTGTTCTTGCCTGGAGAATCCCAGGGATGGCGGAGCCTGGTGGGCTGCCGTCTATGGGGTCGCACAGAGTCGGACACAACTGACATGAGTTAGCAGCAGCAGTAGCAGCACCACTTGGGAAGCTTGAATTTGCACTAATAATAGTTTCCAACTGCTGGTCCCAAGACTACCCTGTAAGGAGGGGGGCTGTATACTTTTTACCTCTTCCACTTGAACTAGGTATATTTATTTTCCTTTTCTGCTAAGAAAATATAGATCTTCAGTTGGACACCCCCTCAGTTTCCTGTCTCCTACTAGTCATATACTATAAACTTCTTGAGTTTGTTCAGCAACTTGAATCTATATAGGGTAAAACACTTCAAAAGGCGTTTGTAGTGCTTTTGCAGCAGTGGGCTTAGCATCCCACCTCTCACCTTTTCATCCTATCACTGGCTTAAGCTCTAAACGGAAGCGCACATGATTAATGACAAAACTTGCGCTGGGATTTCTGTGCTCTCACTCTAAATCTTTGAACAGATTTCTAACCTTCACTGAAACATCGGTTTTTAGGCGTGATTAGGAGAGGATAAAAATGTGGCGTGGGGGACATTGAAACCATAGAGCTAATACTTTTTGGCCACATGGATTAGAAATAATTTAAGACAAGCAGAAAGGCTGTTGGCCATCTTGTGCTCTCTCTTGGTGATATGCACTGCGCACTGGTCAGAGCTGAGTTTCTTTGGAGGTTGCAAGGCTTCCATATGTAAAATAATCTCATGGACAAACACCCTTCACAAATCTTCACATACTTGACACTCTGAAAAATAATGCTTCATTGAGAAGCAGTTTCTGGGTGGTCCTCAAGATTCTCTCTCTAGCCAAAAGACTGTTTCTTTTTCTCATTAAAGTTATATCCATGTGCAATCCAAACATGAATCTTGACAAAGTAAGAAGTTATAGTTTAGGAATATGAATGGTAAGTAATGAAATTAATGCTGTATTAGTAAGTTCCAAATTCCTTGTATACTGGTCCAAACAAAATAAACAAATAAGCAAACAAACACGAGAAAATCATTGGATATAACTGTAACATTTTGTAGATTTCATGAACTGCTTTCCCTTTTAGACCAATGTGTCTTTAAATCTTTGGTCAAGCATTGAGAAAGGAACTATTCATGGCTGTCTTTCGGTCTGCATTTACTCAAAACTTACACCACACACAAAAGATATTCAGCCTTCAGTATCCAGATTGCATCAATTGCATGTCTGTTCCTCTAGCTGTTTATTCAGCATAGTGTCAGTTTCATAAATTCATGGAAACATGGAGAATGTAGGGAATATGGTTCTCCTCCAGGACCATCAAGTTTAATGTATATTGCTTAGTGCTTAGCTCATAGTAGCAAGTCAATAAAGGTTTGATTTCTGACAAAATAATTGATTTTCAAAGGTTTTAAAAACAATTTTTAAAATCTGGTACAAGATTGAACAGAAAGACTGCTAAGGCTTAGTTCAGAAACCGAACGACTAAAGTGACCTTTTTATGAATGCCAGACACCATTTTTGTCTTCCTGCTTGGAAAAAAAAAAAGGCAAAACCAGAGTCACCTGGCTAAGTGGCTTCCTAAGTGTCCCCCCTCCTCAGCTCCTCATGACTTTATGAAACAAACAACAACAAAACTCCTCTAAAGCTAAACTAACGTGAAATAACCCAGAGTTTGAACTTGTCGCATGACTGTCGCTTTAAAATTTAATGCGAACTCGGGAATAGATTTGTGAACAGCAAGGTAAAGCAAAGGCCATGAAATATTGATTCTGTACATTTTCTTATGCATTTTATTCTCCAATTTAGTAAATTTTTCATTCCGCCTGCACTTAGAGGCTGCCTATGAAGTCGTTACCACCAATTGTAGTAGCTGTTGTAAATAAATAATCATCGCTTGGGCTGTCTGCATGACAGGAGGTGGACAGGACCCCACTTCTTTGGAGCACAAACTTCCCACAGCCCAGTCCAAAGAGGAGGAAAGGGTTGATCACCATTTTCCACACGGCACAGCAGCAGACGCTTCCTAAAGGAAGGAGGGTTTTAAATAAAGCAACGATGAGCATTTCAGCAGAAATAGCACTATCATCATGATAATTGCCCGTTTTGGTCTGACAAAAGATGGCACTGATTTTTGTTATTAAAATCAGAACATGAGGATAGAATGTCATGACATGCGTGATTCTTGGACACACCCTAAGATAAGAAGGAAATATTTCACAGCCCACTTTTAAAAAGTATAGTTGACGTAAGTGCGAGATAAGGTGGCATGGATGCTCACTCAGTTGTGTCCAATTCTTTGTGACTCCATGGACTGCAGGCTGTCAGGCTCTTCTGCCTGTGAAAATCTCCAGGCAAGAATACTGGAATGGGTTGCTATTTCCTATTCAAGGGGATCTTCCCGACCCAGGGATGGAACCTGCGTCTCCTGCTTGGCAGGTGGATTCTTTACCACTGAGCCCCCTGGGAAGCCACGGGTGTAATATAGTAATTCACAGTTGTTAAAGGTTATACTCCATTTATAGATATAAAATATTTGCTATATTCCCTGTGTTGTACATTATAACCTTGTAGGTTTTTTGGGTGTGTGCCTAATAGTTTGTACCTCCTAATTTTCTTCCTTTGTATTGCCCCTCCTCTCTTCCCTCTCCCCACTGGTAACCACTAGTTTATAAAGATGATATCTGAGTCGCTTCTTTTTTGTTATATTCACTAATTTGTTGTATTTTTTAGATCCCACATGTAAGTGATACCATTCAGTGTTGGTCTTTCTCTGTCTCACTTATTTCGCTTAGATGATGGCCTCCAGGTCCATCCATGTGGCTGCAAATGGGACATTTTCATTCTTTTATACGGTTGAGTAGTATTTATATATATGTGTGTATATATATATGTATATATATATGAGTATATATATCACATTTTCTTTATCCATTCATCCATTGAGGGACACTTAGATTGCTTTCACAGCCTTACTTTGGAGAAAATAAAATGCAAGACTTTCACCACTAACCCCAACCTTGTGTACTCACTCATTTTATCAATCACATGAAAAAAACACCATTGTCTTCGTTCCATCGTCAGTTTCTTTTTCCTATAGTACATATCTGCTGCTGCTGCTGCTGCTCAGTCGCTTCAGTCGTGTCTGACTCTGTGCGACCCCATAGACGGCAGCCCACCAGGCTCCTCCAGCCATGGGATTTTCCAGGCAAGAGTACTGGAGTCGGGTGCCATTGTCTTCTCTGATTCAATTGCTTAAATGAATCCAAATAGGAGTTTTTTTTTTTCTTTTTCTAAGTTTGGTAGGTTTTGTGTTTGTTCAGAAGTCTGCATATTGGGATCTTATCTGATTCTGTAATCCTCTGATCATACTAAATATTGTTGCCTTAGGCCCTACAATCTGCCCAGGTGTTCACTTCCACATGCTGTCAGCTTAAGACAAAAACGGTGTCCACACAAGAGAAGCAAGGTTCATCAAGTAAGATTAGATGTTTCGACTAGACATCAAGGTGAGCATACACATATATCTCCTCTTAAACTTTTTTTAAACTCTCTACTCCACTTCTGGCCAAATCCCCATTCTAGAAATAACAAGGAAGGAGTGGGCAGGCGAGAGCTGAAAACTAGGAAATGGCCCAATACAACTATGGGAGACTGAGAAAACGTGGGTAGATGTAGGACAGAAGGCATTGGACTGAGAAATACACCAAGGGGTCAACTTATAACTCTTTCTAGGAAAGGGCATTCACATCACAAGTGACATACAGGGATTCTAATGGAATCTTACACACTTGCCTGGAGGAGTAAGACTTGCATGCACGGATAGGCCACATGGAAGAGGGCGACCTCCTTTTTTCATAATTAAATTTACTTATTTTTAATTGATGGATAATTGCTTCACAGTATTGTTTCGGTTTCTGCCAAACATCAGCATGAATCAGACATAGGTATACATATGTCCCCTCCCTCTGGAACTTCCTTCCCATCTTCCTCTCTATTCTACCCCTGTAGGTTGTTACAGAGCCTCAGTCTGAGTTCCTTGAGTCATACAGCAAATTCTTATTAGCTATCTAGTTTACATATGGTAATGTATGCTTCTATGTTACTCTCTCCATACCCCGCCCTCTCTTTCCTCCCCACCCCATGTCCATAAGTCTGTTCTCTAAGTCTGTGGAAGATCACCTCCTAAATTTGGGCTTCACTTGAATTTTAAGGATCAGCATCATTTGTGCCAGTAGCGCTTTGAGAGCCCAGGATTAGTGTGGTGGCCACATGAAGAAGAAAGGGGCCACAGTGGTGAGAACTTGTGCAGCATTGAAAGATTTGGGTGGATACCCTGAGGGAAATCCTCAGGTTTTCCTAATTAGCCATAGGAGGTGCAGAAGGTAAAGGAAGCTCCCCTGGTGGCACCTTGGCTCTGTGACTTGCACTGAAAAAGATCAGAAGCTTCTGAACCAGGGGCACTGGGAAGACCCAGCATCAAGTAGCTGCCGCATCAAAGAAAGTCCTCCCGGGGGATTATAGAGGCATTTCCTCCAAGTGTCAAGCAGGAGCACCAGGAAGGAGCCTGGGCATCGCCAAAGTTTACACCGGAGTAGAGGCTGTGCCAAATTAAAAGTGAATGCAAAACACAGAGCTGAGAACAACAACAGCTTCACCAGGCATGGAAAGAATTGCTGCAGAGATAAATATTCCTGTGAACACCGCTCACAGCTCAGGCTTCCTCCCAACTCCCCTCCGGCTGCTCAATAACAATGAGAGTGTTATAAATTTACACCGAAGAAGCCCTCCAGTTGGAGATCTGTGAAGCCAAGAACAACCAAAGGGAACCAGAAGGGGAAGCAAAGACAATTTACTCAAAATGTTTATGGAAAAACACCAGCCCTGCTTACATATCCCATGGCTTAAAGATGAATATCTAAAGCGGCACCATCAGCTCTGTGAAACATTTCAAATTACAAAAGATTGAGAAAATGCATGCAATATGCAAGGGATGGAAGAAACAAAGACAGTGTCGAGAATGTCTTCCTGTGTTTTTAATACTATGGAAGAAATGGGGTCTCTGAAAACGGGGGTGAGAAGGGAAATAATAATAAGATTTAAGTGAAAACAGACATGGGCAAAATGTAGGTGGTGTAAAAAAGAAAATTATATTACCTAATAGAGAGGGATATAAGAACAGACTTCAGTATCTGTTTTAGAAATCCTAAAATGAAAAGCAGCACTGCAAGGGTTAAATATGTAATCGCTCAGTCATGTCAGATTCTTTGCCATGTGGAGATGTGGAGCTTGATCTAAATTGATCAAGAGTGATTGGAATGGGGACTTCCTTGGTGGTCCAATGGTTAAGAACCTGAGCTTCCAGAGCAGGGGGCACAGATTTGATCCCTGGAGGGGGAACTACGATCTCTCATGCTGCATGGTGCAGCCAAAAAAATAAATACAAATAAATTTGAAAAAAAAAAGTGTTATTAGAGTGGAGACCCCGGTTCAATTCCTGGGTTGGGAAGCTCTGCTGGAGAAGGGATAGGCTACCCACTCCAGTATTTTTGGACTTCCTTTATGGCTCAGCTGGTAAAGAATCCACCTGCAATGCGGGAGACCTGGGTTTGATCTCTGGGTTGGGAAGATCCCCTGGAGCAGGGAAAGGCTACCCACTCCAGTATTCTGGCCTGGAGAATTCCAAGGACTCTATAGTCCGTGGGGTTGCGAAGAGTTGGACACGACTGAGCAACTTTCACTTTCACTTCAGAGTGGGGAGCAAAGAGCCAAAACAAGGATGGTGATGAGAAAGAAGAAGTGAGGAGTAGGAGACAGGAGATGGAACAGATCTAATTTGTTCCTGAAAAAGATCCAGGAAGAAAAAGGAGAAAGCAGTAATCAGAGATATGATAGAAGAGACATTTCTGAGCCAAAAAAGAGAAATGAATTTTTTGGAAAAGCCATAGTGTGAGCCTGAGTGAAATACCTAAATATTTTTGGTAATTTTGCTTTTATCTTAAGGAAAAAGGAAGAGAGAATGAGGTGAACATAAGAAGGGGTGTGTGTTAAGTAGCTTCAGTTTTGTCCAACTCTTTGCAACCCTATGGATGGTAGCCCGCCAGGCTCCTCTGTCCGTGGGATTCTCCAGGCAAGAATACTGGAGTGTGTTGCTGTGCCCTCTTCTAGGGGATTTTCCCAACCCAGAAATCGAGCTCGAGCCTGGCAGGCAGGTTCTTTACCAGTAGTGCCACCTGGGAAGCCCCTAAGAATGGCAAGCGTTGCTAAATGGAAAGAATGAGAAATCCAGCCAGCTCTGGACTTCTTTTCTGGCACCAGAAATGTTAGGGAGAAAATGGAGTAAAGTCTGTATTGCTTTGATGTTAAGAAAGCTGTGACGCAGGACTTCTAAATTCAGCCCAGATTCTGTTCATATATAAAAATAAGAAAAGAAAAGAAAAAAGGAAGAGAGGGGGAGAAGGAGAGATTGATTATAATTGAGACCTTGATACCATTTCTGTTACTTCCAATCCATTCTCAAAGGATCCAGATTGATCTTAAAATGTGTATCAGATCATGTCACTTCTCTTTCCCATCAATGATAAAACAAAACAAAACAAAAATCAAAATGCCCATAAAATCTGCCACTGACTATCTGGTTTCACCTGCAGCCAGTTTTCTTTGCTGCCTGTCCTCCAGCCACCCTGGCTCCTTTTCATTCCCGAATGTGCCAGTCAGCTCTTTCTCACTGGATGGTTTTCCTGGATATTATTCACTCTGCCCAGATTCTGCTGCCTCCAGTATTCCCCCTACTAACTTCTATTCATCCTTCAGGTTTCATATACATGCCAGTTCTTCAGAGTTGCCTTTCCTTGGCTCCCAGTTTAAATTAAGCGAAAGTGAATGCTAGTCGTTCACTTCTTGTCTGACTGATTTGCAACCCCATGGACTGTAGCCCGCCAGGTTTCTCTGTCCATGGAATTCTCCAGGCAAGAATACTGGAGTGGGTAGCCATTCCCTTCTCCAGGGGATCTTCCCCACCCAGGGATTGAACCTGGGACTCCTGCATTGCAGGCAAATTCTTTACTGTCTGAGCCACTGAAGAAGCCTAGTTTAAACTAGCTCACCTCATAAAATTCCATCTCTTAGGACTACATTTTTTTTCTATTATGATAAAGTTCACATCCCGAAAGGAAACAGTGTACCCAGTAGGCAGTTCCTACCCATTGCCCCTCCTCTCGGACCCTGACAACCACCTGTTGTGTTCTGTCTCTATCAGTTTATCTATTCTGGATATTTTCTATAAACGGAATCATATAGTTTGTAATTGTTTGTGACTATTTTTTTCACTTAGCATGGCATTTTCAGGTTCATTCAGGTTGCAGCGTGCATCAGTACTTAATTCCTTTCTCAAGGCTGAATACTGTATTGTTTGTATCAATATGTGCCGTGATGTGTTTGTCATTCATCCTCTGATGGGCGTTGGGCTGTTTCCACCTTTGGGTATTGTAGATAGGGTTGCTATGAACATTCATGTATGATATAAGCACCTGATTGAGTCTGTTACGAGCTGAATGATTGTGTTCATGATGTGATGATATTAGGAGATGGGGCCTTTGGGAGATTACTAGATTTAGGCTAGGTCGTGAGGGTGGGGCTCGCTTTATGGGACTAGTGCCCTTAGAATAAGACGAAGAGCCACAGAGCTTCCTCCTGCCCTGTGTGATCACTGTGAGAATGCAGCCATCCTCAAGCCAGGAGGAGAGAGCTTACGAGAACCTGACCAGGCTGCATCCTGATCTCAGAATTCCAGCTTCTAGAACTGTGGGAAATATGCTTCCATTTTTGAAGGCACCCCATCTTTGGTATTTTGTTACGGTAGCCCTAAGGGCTTCCCTGGTGGCTCAGATGGTAAAGCATCTGCCTGCAATGCGAGAGACCCGGATTCGATCCCTGGGTCCTTAATATCTCCTGGAGAAGGGAATGGCAACCCACTCCAGGATTCTTGCCTGGAGAATTCTGTGGACAAAGGAGCCTGGCAGGCTACAGTCCATGGGGTTGCAAAGAGTCAGACATGACTGAGCTACTAACACTTTACTATGGTAGCCCTAGCTGACTAAGACAGACTCTGCTTTCATTTCTTTGGAGGGCCCATGCTCTTTTAATCTGTTGCTCATATTCATATCCCTAGTGCACTTCCTGTTTGTATTATTCTTTCTTTAGTATCTGCTTATCTATACTATGGGCTTCCCTGGTGGCTCAGATGGTAAAGAATCTTGCCTGCAAGGCAGGAGACCTAGATTTGACTCCTGAGTCAGGAAGATCCCCTGGAGAGGGGAATGGCAACCCCTCCAATATTCTTGCCTGGAGAATTCCACGGACAGAGGAGCCTGGGGGCTACAGTCATGGGGTCGCAGTCAGACACGACTGAGTGACTAACACTGACTCACTAGCCACACAATGTATCAAACCCTTCGGGGGCTCGGAACTTTTGTGCTGTTGGCCACTGTAGCACCTGGTGTGAACCTGATCCACAAGAGGTACCTGATAAATGTGTGTGAACAGATGGGCGAATGAGGAAGTAAGTTGCCCAGATTGATGCATAGGCTGATAGAACTTGAGAGTAGAGTGTTGAGGAATCTGGAAAGAGACTCGTTTTATTTATGTGGCTCAAAAGCAGCCTTTCACTGTCATGAAAAAGCTGTCCCTCTCCAGTGACCAGGAATTATTTTATTGGGCACATTCCAAACTCTAAAACCTTTAGAAGTCATAAATTTAGGGGGAAAAAAGTTTTGGTTATATTTCGCCTGTTCTACTATAGCCTCAGTTTGGTTCTGTTCACAGCAAAGATCCAGATTTTTGCTAAGAACTCCAGCTAGGGGACTCCCAAGGAACCACAGGCCACAGTCCAAACTTTTCTGTCTGGATCTTTTCAGAGAGGCAGGATCAGATGAACATGGATGGCATCCAAGGCCGATCATGCTGGTCGTTGAGATTCTGGTGGCTGAAGTTGAGTTTGATTTCCACTGGATCTCTTGATGGCTTCTCAGTGTTCTGTGTGTCTGTGCTATTTGTCATGCCTGTTGTAATCTGCGTTGTCCTAGAGCAAG
This sequence comes from Bison bison bison, assembly GCF_000754665.1. Taxonomy (NCBI): domain Eukaryota; kingdom Metazoa; phylum Chordata; class Mammalia; order Artiodactyla; family Bovidae; genus Bison; species Bison bison. The sequence goes on along the minus strand of NW_011495059.1, from coordinate 4,532,691 downwards.
CATGCTGTGGGAAGTGAGGGATGTATTAATATGTAGCAGCTTGGGCACCTTTACCCCCCACTCAATGTCTCTGATGCCATGCTCTCGGGTCCACTTTTGTCTGTCTACCTCTATCTATAAATCTTGTCTGTGTCTTTCTATTTTGACTTTGCTTTTCTGCTTTCTCTCTCTATTTGTCTCTTCTTCCCACCCCTCTTGCTCTTTCTCCATCTCTCCCTGTCCTTGTCTGTCTCTCCTAAGGGACAGAAGCATGTACCTCATGCACCACGTGTCTATCCTGCTCTCTCCCTTCAGGATGGCTGTGTTCCCTTTCAATAAACTCCTTCCTGTCTCCAAGTGGCTGGTCCTATCTCCTCTGCCATCAGAGGGGACCGGAACTGGCTGCGATGAATGTGAGGAAGTCTTTATAATGAACAGGATCTCTCTGCTGTTTACACAAACACTTTTGGCGGCACAGGGAAGGCAAGCAGACCATTTTGCAATTAAGTGTAATTAAACATGGGGGAGTGAGTAGAAGAGAGGGGGTGGGGGCTAAGTTATAGGATGAGTGGTGCTGGGAGCCAGCAGATTAACACACGGGGGACATGGCAACCCACTCCAGGATTCTTGCCTGGAGAATCTCTTGGATTCTGATGGGCTACAGTCCACAGGGTTGCAGAGAGTCAGACATGATTGAAACGACTTAGCAGCAGCAGCAGCAGGCTCTGTAATTATGCCCTGACAGTTTCTTGGGGCAGGGCTCTGAGCTGGGATCCAAGGAGAGGGAACTTTGTGGAGAGCTGCTGCCCTGCATGAGTTGAGTTTAATAACATAGTGGCTGGGTGCCACAGGGACACAGTAGGCTGTGGAAGCTGCAAAAAGGAGACTAGGGAGGAGGAGATCTTAGAGGTGTGGTGATAAGCTTAAGCAGAACCTTGATGGGAGAAATCGACTTGGGAGAGAGAAGAGCTGGAGAAGGAAGGGCCTTCTAGACTACAGGGACAGACTAAGCCATAGCTCAGATCAGGAAGGTCTAAGGTGCTTGCAGGGCTGAGAAAATGCTCTGATGGTAATTCATCTGAGTAGGCAGGCAGGGAGAGAAATGGATAGGTGGGAGCTGTGAGGGCAGGAGCAGTGTGTATCACGTACACCACTTGGCTCTCACTCTAGGGAACCAGAGATGCTTTGAATTTCTGTGGCTCGGCCCCCTAGAACCTTCTGCAATGGTAGAAATATAGGTGTGATGGCAGCCACATGTGGATACTGTGGATCTGAGCTCTTGAAATGTGGCTAATAGGAATTTTCCTTTTTTTTTTTTTGAATTGTAATTCATTAAGGCATACATGGTAAATAGATGGAGAAACAGTGGAAACAGTATCAGACTTTATTTTTCGGGCTCCAAAAATCACTGCAGATGGTGATTGCAGCCATGAAATTAAAAGACGCTTACTCCTTGGAAGGAAAGTTATGATCAACCTAGATAGCATATTCAAAAGCAGAGATATTACTTTGCCAACAAAGGTCCGTCTAGTCAAGGCTATGGTTTTTCCAGTAGTCATGTATGGATGTGAGAGTTGGACTGTGAAGAAAGCTGAGCACCAAAGAATTGATGCTTTTGAACTGTGGTGTTGGAGAAGACTCTTTAGAGTCCCTTGGACTGCAAGGAGATCCAACCAGTCCATTCTGGTTGTTCATTTTCCACCCAGGAGATCAGTCCTGGGTGTTCTTTGGAAGGAATGATGCTAAAGCTGAAACACCAGTACTTTGGCCACCTCATGCGAAGAGTTGACTCATTGGAAAAGACTCTGATGCTGGGAGGGATTGGGGGCAGGAAGAGAAGGGAGGACAGAGGATGAGATGGCTGGATGGCATCACCGGCTTGATAGACGTGAGTCTGAGCGAACTCCGGGAGTTGGTGATGGACAGGGAGGCCTGGCTTGCTGCAATTCATGGGGTCGAAAAGAGTCGGACACGACTGAGTGACTGAACTGAACTGAACTGAACTGATTGAAGGCATACATTTAAATGCTTCTTTGAGGGAGTGGCTACTGTATCAGCCCAGCTCTGAGAAGTCAAGGCCTGCATCTCTGGAGAGATGCCATGACCATCTTTTTGGAAGACCAGTCTGGGGCCAGAGCGTGATGAGAGGGTTGTGGATTTGTGGGGGAGAATAATTAGGTTGCTGATGTTTTAGGATCAGGGATGCTGAACGTGATTCAGGACATTGGCAAGGAGGTATCACACTGAGCGTCAAGTTTGGGGCTAAGCCCTGGGAGGGGCAGGACCACTGAAGCTGGGGTCCAGTGGCAAGCTGCAGGAGTGTTCCCATGCTGGCGGACCCCATCAGCCTGGGATCCAGCTTGGGGACGTGATGGTGACACTGAGCTGGTGCATGTGTGTCCAAATGTGCATGCTCAGTAGTGTCCAACTCTTTGTAACCCCATGGACTACAGCCCACCAGGCTCCTCTGTCCATGGAATTTTCCAGGCAATGATACTGGAGTGGGTTGCCATTTGCTACTCCAGGGGATCTTCCTGACCCAGGGATTGAACCCCAGACTCCTGCCTCTCCTGCGTTGGCAGGCAGATTCTTTACCACTGCATCATCTGGAAGGGTGATGCTGAGAAGATCTCTAGTGGTAGCACAAGAACCAAAGGAGACTCCTGGCTCCTGTGTCCTGAGGCCCGAAGGTGCCTCTCCTAGTTCCTTTTCTTAAAAGCATATTTTATCTTTTGATGAAAAACAAAGTCAGTCTAAAGTAATAAAAAAAAATTAACCAAATCCAAGCAGACTTTTTGTTTGCTTGTTTTTGGTAGAAATTGACAAAACGAATCCTAAGTTATTCCTAGAAATATAAAGGTCCAGAGACAGCTACAATATCCAAATGATGTCTGTGAAGTAGGAGGAGCAGTGGCTTGCTCTTCAATATCCATATATTGATAATAATTATTTTAAGGGTAATTAAAGCAATGTAAATTTGGTACAGAGATAGACAAATCAATCAAAGGAAAAGGATAGTGCAGAAATAGTCCTTAACATACCCAGAAACTCGGCACAAGACTGTGGTGGCATAACAAACAGTTGTAGTGAGGGGAGGGGGTACGCTTTATTCAGTAAATGCAGTGGGGAAAATGGCTATCTTTATAGGAAAAAAAAAATTTGTCTCTACTTTAGACCATACACAAACATCAAATCTTCAAGTAATAAATACTAAAATAATAGAACTTTTAGAAGAAAATTTATGGGAATATCTTTATGATCTTGAAGTAGAGACGTTACGTTTTTTAAATAAACAAAAAATGCAAAGCATAAAGGATAAGACTTATAAATTTGACTAAATGAAATAAAGTCTTCCATATGCCAACAGGCATTTGTATAAATAACTGACAAAAGGTTCCTCTCTGGAATGTAAGAAACATTCCTATAAATCAACAATATAAAGACAAAGAGTCCACTAGGAAAAAATGCGCAAAGGATACAAACAGAGAAAGCACAGAATATGAAAGTCAAACAGCCATACATATATAGGAAAAAATGCTCAACCACATTAATAAGTCATAGATATGCAAGTTAACATGAGACATCACTTCCCACCCATTACGTGATGCTGGTTTTCGCTGAGTACGTGAAGAAGGGGATGCTCTCACCAACTGCAGAGTGACTGTAAGTGGGTAGGTCTCATCAGAGATCAATTTAGCAATAATGGGTCAAATTGAAGATGTGCATACTTTATGACCTGAAACCTCAGTTGCTGGGTAAATAATCTTTTGCATATGTGCACAAAGACAGAAAGAAGCATTGCTTGCGAATAAGGAACATTGGATTCACCAACTGCAACAGTGACATATATCAATGACATCCTATCAATATCAACACATATCAGTACATTAATGACAACCAGTGGGGAATGGATAAGTAACTTGTAACCGGGAATGAGAGGTTACCAATCAAGATATAGGTCACTCTGCAGGCAGTATCTGTTGAGAGATGGGATCGCTGCCTAGTAAACACACCTGCGTGCATTTCTGGTTCTTCGTTTTCTCTTTCTGGCTTCCACATAGATGGATTGGTGAGCTCCTTCACCTGTTCATCTATGAAACATGGCGAGGCATATTTAGTGACAAATGAAGCCTTGAAAAGGGACATTTCCCCCCACTGAGTCTGTTCGCAAATGGGCTGTAAATTCCATATACAGCTCCAAAATAAGAGGCCAAAAATAGTCCAGACATTGGCAGCCTCACTGAGACTGCGGTTTCCCGCGGGGGCTGCTTCTGAGAAGACAACTTCATTTGGACAGATTTGTGCTGGTGTGTCTGTTAACAACATGGTCTCCTCGGTTTACAGACTTCTTGAAGATTTCCCAGGGCTTGGAGAGATGTTTGCACAAACTGGCTTCCCAAGATAAATCCCAAGTCATGTAGCCAAGGGCTGGCATTAGGTTGAAAGACAGCACAAAGGAAGCCCATTAAAACCTGGCCAACGAGACCCAACAGAGCCAGGCATCACAAGTAGAATCAATATAATATTACCTCCAAGAGGGCAGAGATTTTTGCGTATTTTGTTCTCTGCTGAATCCCCGAATGTCATTCCTGGCACAGGGAATGAGGTTTGTAAATATTTGTGGAATGAATGAACTGAATTCTGTTCATCCAGCATTTGTTGAATTGCTACTATGTGCTGAGTTGGGAGGTGGATTTGCAAAGTACTCTCAGCCTAATAGAGGAAAGAAATTTGCAAACAAATAACCACATAAGACTCTGTGTTTCCAATGGTGGGGGCCTGGGTTCAGTCCTTGGTCAGGGAAATAAGATCCCATGTGCCATATGGCATGGCCAAAAAATTAAAAGAAAGAAAGAAAACAAATAACTGTAATGGAATATTTTAGGTGCTATAATCAAAATGTGTGAAATTGCTGGGAGAAAAATGACCAGGGTAAGATTAACTGTGATGGTAAAAGTAGGAGTAGATGCAGAAAGGGGGTGACGTTCCAAGGCTTTGAAGGGGAACAGGAATGTTCAGACAGGCAAAGAGGTATTGAGAGGGCATTCCAGGTCGAAAGGGGCCAAGGGATCCCAAGAAAATGCCTGTGTTGTGTTCGACTCTTTCAACCCCGTGAACTGTAGCCTGCCAGGCTCCTCTGTCCATGGGATTTTCCCAGGCAAGATACTAGAGTGAGTTGGCATTTTTTCCTCTAGAGGATCTTCCTGACCCAGGGATTGAACACGCATCTCTGGGGTCTCCTGCTCTGGCAGGAGATTCTTTACCCACTACATCATCCGGGAAGCCTGGAAAATGTCTGGAGCTATGAAAACCAGGGGCATATTTAGGGACCACCTTGAGGAGTTAAAGGAGCAGCTGCCTAAAACAGGCAAAATGAGGCTTTCTCCCAATGACATGCAGAGCTACTGATGAAAAAAAGCATCGCATCTACCAAGTTCCCAGGCACCATGTTACAACAGCAAATAGCATAGATGAACCTTGGCAGCTTGAATAATCTCCAGTGAGACAAGCACAAAGGTGCTGTCTTGTCTGTCTGTGAGTTTCCAAGGCCTGAATTGTGCTTGGCACAAAGCAAATGCTCCATAAATGTTGGCTGAACACAGGAAAGAACAGTTCAGAGGAGTTTGCTAAATCAGGATGACAAATAAAGAGGAGGGGGAACTTTCCCAGGGGCTAAGACTCCGAACTTCCAAGGCAGGGGTCCGGGTTTGATCCCTAGTCAGGTAATTAGATTCCAGAGGCTGCACCTAAGAGTCCCCATGTCACAACTAGAGATCCTACATCCTGCAACTAAGACCCTGCACAGACAAATACATAAATCAATCAACATTAAAAAATTAACTAAAAAAAGAAAGGGTGGGTTTAGGCTATACTTTTATGCAGAGCAAGGAAGAAGGGGAAGAGAGAGAAATGGCAAGGGATTTTTGTTGGGCTTCCCTGGTGGCTTAGACGGTAAAAGCGTCTGCCTGCAATGCAGGAGACCCGGGTTCGATTCCTGGGGTCAGGAAGATCCCCTGGAGAAGGAAATGGCAATCCACTCCAGCACTCTTTCCTGGAAAATCCCATGGACGGAGAAGCCTGGTAGGCTACAGTCCATGGGGTCGCAAAGAGTTGGACATGACTGAACAACTTCACTTTCACTTTGACATTAACTTGCCCAGGTTCCAATCCTGGTCCCATCCAGTGTAGATGGGCTAGGATGAAACATTTGAAATCCACGAGCCTCTGTTTCCTCATCTGTAATACCTAGATTAAGAAGGTAGTATAGCCATCTATACAGCAAAGGCTTACCTGCTCTGTTTTTTTTTGGGGTGCTACACACTCTGCGGGGGTAGTTTTAGCACCTGAGACAGTTCAGTGTTTAAGAGCATCCTTTGCAGTTAGATAATAACCCAGTTTGAAGTAATGCTCCACTACTCCTAATATAAATCTGGGCAGCATTGGGAAAGCTAGTTCACTTCTTTGTGGCTCAGTCTTCTCATATGAAACATGGAGATAATGATTGTATATACGTCATGTGTTTGGGGAGGATCAGAAAGTGTCGTCAGTGCCAAGTACCTACAAACTCTCTTTAAAAAAATTTTTTAATCATTTATTTTTGGCTGTATTTGGGTCTTTGTTGCTGCACCAACTTTCTCCAGATGCAGCAAGTGGGGCTACTCCTTGTTGCAGTGCGCAGGCTTCTCACTGCAGTGACTTTTCTTGTTGCCGAGCACGGGCTGTAGGCATGTGAGCTTCCGTAGCTGTAGCTCAGGGGCCAAGATGCCCCACAGCATGTGGCATCTTCTTGAATTAGAGATCAAACCCGTGTCCCCTGCATTGGCAGGTGAATGCCTAACCACTGGATCACCAAGGAATTCCCTACCCAGCTCCGTTAATAAATGGAGTTTGATAGCTGATTCTAGGTGGGCTTGATATGTGCTATCTCAGCTACTAAACTGTGATATCCCTTCAAGAATATAAACTACACAAGCACTGCGTTGGCTATATATGGCTGTGTATCAAGTTATCACAACTTAGTGGCTTAGAACAGTGCACATTTATTATCTTACAATTTCTGTGGGTACAGAACATAGGCAGGGTTTAGCTGGGTTCCTATAAGACTGTGATCAAGCCATCAGTCAGGGCTGGAGTCTCCTCTGAGGTTCATCTGGGGAAGAATCAGCTTATGCAGTTTCTCGCTGGCCATTGGCCAGAGGTTGCCTTCACTTTCTTGTCATGTGGCTGGTGTTCACAAACTTCACCAAGTTCAGTTGTGACTCTTCTTCTTTGGGGTATAATCTGGAGTTAATGCTGCACTACAACTCACCATTTGGACATTTTCCCTGATACAAGAGGTGACTACTTTTGTTAATAAAATAAGACACAACCATAATAAAAAAATTATGTATATATATATATATAAACAGAAATAAAAGAGGGAAAGATACTAAAAAGAATAAAAGAAAGTCACCTGAATTGGGTTCCCAGTCCTTCAAAGGAAACCTTGGCTGTGAAGAAAGGCTCAATCCTTTCCTTGCACAAATTGAGGAGAGAAAAGAACTCGGAGCTGGAGGGACTTCTGTGATGGACTGGTGACTGGGATTCTGAACTCTCAGTGCAGGGGACTTGGGTTTGCTTCTTGGTCCAGGAACTAGATCCCACATGCTGCCACTGAAAGCCCACATGCAGCAACTGAAAGCCCGCATGCTGCAACTGAAAGCCCATGTGCAGCAACTGAAAGATCCACATGCCACATGCAACTAAGACTTGGTACCACCAAATAAATAAATACATTAATTAATTAAAAAAAAAAAGAACTCTGAGCCAGAGCTATGGGTTTGTGAGATTCTGCTCTGAACTCAGTTGTATTTGAGGACAGAATGGGTTGTCACCTGAACTTGTAAGAGGCCTTTAAGGACAGGTAACCAATGGCACCCCTCTCCAGTACTCTTGCCTGGAAAATCCCATGGACGGAGGAGCCTGGTGGGCTGCAGTCCATGGGGTCGCTACAAGTCAGACACGACTGAGCGACTTCACTTTCACTTTTCACTTTCATGCATTGGAGGAGGAAATGGCAACCCACTCCAGTGTTCTTGCCAGGAGAATCCCAGGGACGGGGGAGCCTGGGGGCTGCTGTCTGTGGGGATGTACAGAGTCGGACATGACTGAAGTGACTTAGCAGTAGCAGCAGCAGCAGCCTCTAAATTTTAGGAAAAGTCAGCCTTGTCTTGAAATGGACATGTGCCTAAATGTAGGAAGGACTCTGTCTTCCCTCTGCGTGGCTGGGACTTGAGGGGAGCATGGCTTTGTGGCTGAATGGATTTAAGAGATGATCAGTCTCACGTAGCCCCAGAGAGGAGCAGAGGCTGCTCAAATACTATCTCTCACAGCCCTGAGTACCCCCGAAGTCCAGATGATGGCAAGCAAGACTGACCAGCTTCTTGTACCACTTACATGTTCCAAAGGACCTTGGAAACAGATTTTCATGGGAGGGGGCAACATCAATGCTTGGGTGGATGAAGTCTATTGAAATCAATGAGAATTGATTTAGAGCGTGGGGGCGACCATGTTAAAATCTCCTACTTCTTGATAGAGCCTCATGAATATTAACAAGGTTAAGATCAATAAGGAGCTGATTTTCAGATGCAAACCTGACTTCGTGTGTAGATTAAAGGAAGGGGATGATGATCTGTCTTTCTGCACTGTTCCCGCTCAATGCTGAGTGGACCTAAAACCCCAAAACCCACCTGCAGCCTGCAAGATGCAGATCTCATCACGCATTTTCACATTTCACCCTGTTGGACATCTTTTCTCCCTGTGCTTTGATCTAAGGATGTTCTGTGTTTGAGGCATGTGTGCAAAAATTGTGTATATGTGTTTGTGTGTTTATTCTTTTATTGATTCATAAGTCTTGCTTCAATCAGTCTTCTCCATCATTATTTTTGATCTTCATATTTCATTTCGACTTTTACCATGGCCTTGTAATTGGTCTCTTTGCTTTCAATCTCATCCCTCTTTGATTCATCCCACAACACACCACAAAAATGATTTATCTGAAGCTCTGTTTCGGACAAGTCTCTCCTCTGCTCAAAAATCTGTCAGATCTTCCCCATTGCCTTCAGGATGATGCCCTAATTCCTTAGTGCCCAATTTAAGACATGTCATGATTTAGCCCTAACTGCATTGATATCCCCACAAAGACATTTCAGCCAGGACCTGAAAGATGGAAATGAGCTACACCTGGGAAAACATGAAAGGAGAACATTCTAAGCAAATGTTAAACAAATTTAAAGACCCCGGGGTGTAAAAGACCACAGAGTGTTCAAAAAACAGAAAGACAGTGTGTTGCCAGGCTAGGGGAGATGACAAGGGGTTTGTAGGTAATGACCAATCAGTTATGAAACACCCTTTCCTATTTGGGTTTGTCCTGAACATTCACCCAGGGGCTTCCCTGGTGGCTCAGATGGTAAAGAACTCACCTGCCAATGAAGGAGACATAAGAGATGTGGGTTTGATCCCTGGGTTAGGAATATCCCCTGGAGGAGGGCATGACAACCAACTCCAGTATTCTTGCCTGGAGAATTCCATGGACACAGGAACCTGGTGGGCTACAGTCCATGGGGTCGCAGAGTCAGACACAATTGAGTGACTAACACACACTCAACATTCACCCAGGATTTATTATGAAGGAAGATTCCAGGTGTTTTGAAGAGCATGTTAATCATTATCCTTGTGATGCAGGTGGTCCCCTAGGATATTTTTATATCATGACTTTTTCCCCCAGTAAAGAAAGAACTTGGCCAGAGCCTAGGATCCCACCTGAGTTCACTGGGAGTGGGTGCAAGAATTCTGAGTCTCTTTTCTCAAACTTCTTTTTCAAACCATCTGTAGGACCTGGTTAAGGGTCTGCTGGTCAAACTTGGAGCCTAGGGCCAGAGCTTCTCCCCTGTATTTCTGAAAAGTCACCTTCCTTCTCTGGTGTCTTTGAGTGAGGTCAAACACTTCTCAGAACACCACTTATTGGGAATTTCTCGTGCCCTGAGCATGGACTGGGTCACGTTCACTTAGCTGCCTTCCATTATCAACTGACCCTTTATGTTCCACTGAGATTTATTAGGACTTGAGAGACAGGGGCCCTGGTGCTTTAAGACACGCCCTGCACTTTATACTATGCCCGGGTCTCCCCCACTGCTGTCTCCTCTGGTTCTCTAGCAGCACAACAATGTAGAGCCATAGGGTATGTGCTATTCTTCTCCCCGTTTTGCAGATGCTGAAACCAGGGCTTAGATTTGATAAAGGATGCCCCCTGGTCTCACTGTGAGTGAGAGATAGAGTTGTGAATCTGGCTTCCTCTGCCTGATGAACACACCCATTTTTCCTTTCTTCATGTCTACTCCAGGGTTCCAAAATAAGAGCTCACGTAACAGCAAAAATGGATTTCAATATAAATTCATATCCCCTAACTCAGACTGGACCTTAACACTTCCTGCACTTGTGCAATGGCTCAGCTCACACGCCTATTCTTCTCAAGGACTATTTCAAGCCTTTTCCACTTTCCCCAAAGCTTGGATCCCAGCTCCTCAGCCGTAGCTATCAGCCAATGATCTCTGCTGCTGATTTATAAAGCATCAGCTCTGTGCTCCTCACCATCCAATTATAGGACATACCAACAGGCTAAGGGCCCTTCCCTGCTTTCCTGCCTCTGTAGTAGAGAAACACAGGGCCCATTGCACTGGTCCCGCATGGTGATCTGAATCTGCGACTGCTCCCCACCCTCTGTTTTCTTCTCCTCCCTTACTAGTGAAGTGAAATTTGTTCAGTCTGACTCCTTGTGACCCCTTGGGCTGTAACTTGCCAGACTCCTCTGTTCATGGAATTCTCCAGGCAAGAATACTGGAGTGGGTAGCCATTTCCTTCTCCAGGGGATCTTCCCAACCCAGAGATCGAACCTGTCTCCTGCATTGCAGGCAGATTCTTTACCATCTGAGCCACCAGGGAAGAGCATCTCCCTTGCTATGTTGATCCACAAAGGAGCTCTTGATCTGGACTTTGTTCTTACCTGAGTTTCCTTTCCCAACTCTAGCATCTCCTTCTCCTTCATCTTCTTGATCCATTCTACTGTCCGATACCTCAATCAATCCCCAGCCCCACCTGAACACACACCCATGGGCGTCCATATTTTTCTGTTTCTTTTGCCCTCACCCCCTTGCTCCTCAAAATTCTCTCTCTCTAATTTATTCAATATATCAAATCTATCTTATCTATATATTCTATTAGTATCTCATCGGTCATTTATCTATGTATGTAACTGTCATCCATCTATCTTATTTATCGTCTACTTATAAATCTTTCACTTTCACTTTTAATCCATCTAATCTATCTCTAGATTAAAGCTAGTGGAGGTGATGGAATTCCAGTTAAGCTATTTCAAATTCTAAAAGATGACGTTATGAAAGCACCGCACTCAGTAAGCCAGCAAATTTGGAAAACTCAGCAGTGGCCACAGGACTGGAAAAGGTCAGTTTTAATTCCAATCCCAAAGAAAGGCAACGGCAAAGAATGTTCAAACTATCACACAATTGTTCAAATGTTCAAACTATCACACTCATCTCACACTATCAAAATAATGCTCAAAAATCTCCAAACCAGGCTTCAACAGTACATGAACTATGAACTTCCAGATGTTCAAGCTGGTTTTGGAAAATGCAGAGGGACCAGAGATCAAATTGCCAACATCTGTTGGATCATCGAAAAAGCAAGAGTTCCAGAAAAACATCTACTTTTGCTTTATTAACTATGCCAAAGCCTTTGACTGTGTGGATCACACAATCTGTGGAAAATTCTTTAAGAGATGGGAATACCAGACCACCTGACCTGACTCCTGAGAAATCTGTATGCAGGTCAAGAAGCAACAGTTAGAACTGGACATGGAACAATAGACTGGTTCCAAATTGGGAAAGGACTATGTCAAGGCTGTATATTGTCACCGTGATTATTTAACTTATATGCAGAGTACACCATAAGAAAATGCTGGACTAGATGAAGCACAAGCTGGAATCAAGATTGCCAGGAGTAATGTCAATAACCTCAGATATGCAGATGATACCACCCTTATGGCAGAAAGTGAAGAAGAACTAAAAAGCCTGTTAATGAAAGTGAAAGAGGAGCAAGAAAAAGTTGGCTTAAAACACAACGTTCAGAAAACTAAGGTCATGGCATCTGGTCCTATCACTTCATGGCAAATAGATGGGAAAACAATGGAAACAGTGAGAGATGTTAGTTTTTTGGGCCCCAAAATCACTACAGATGGTGACTGCAGCCATGAAATTAAAAGATGCTTGCTCCTTGGAAGAGAAGTTATGACCAACCTGCTGCTGCTGCTGGGCTAAGTCACTTCAGTCGTGTCCGACTTTGTGCGACCCCAGAGGTGGCAGCCCACCAGGCTCCCCCGTCCATGGTATTCTAGACATCATATTAAAAAGCAGAGATATTACTTTGCCAACAAAGGTCCATCTAGTCAAGGCTATGGTTTTTCCAGGAGTCATGTATGAATGTGAGAGTTGAACTTTAAAGAAAGCTGAGCGCTGAAGAATTGATGCTTTTGAACTGTGGTGTTGGAGAAGACTCTTGAGAGTCCCTTGGACTGCAAGGAGATCCAACCAGTCCATCAAAAGGAAATCAATCCTGAATATTCCTTGAAAGGACTGATGCTGAAGCTGAAACTCCAGTACTTTGGCCACCTGATGTGAAGAACTGACTTGTTGGGAAAGATGCTGATGCTCGGAAAGACTGAAGGTGGGAGAAGAAAGGGGACAACAGGATGAGATGGCTGGATGGCACCACTGACTCAAAGGACATGAGTCTGAGTAAACTCTGGGAGTTGGTGATGGACAGGGAGGCCTGGGGTGCTCCAGTCCATGGGGTCACAAAGAGTCAGGCACAAAGAGTCAGGCATGACTGAGCGACTGAACTGAACTGAACTCAATCTATCTCCAATCTAATGCAGTCTCTTTCCATCTTTTAATCTATCAGTCCCTCTGAGTTCAAGCCTGTCTCAGCCCAAATTATCAAAATCACATCCACCTTTTCAAGGACATAGTCCATATAATTTCCATTGTTCTTTTAAATGTAGTTTAATTTCACAGTTAGTATATTTTCAGTTTAAAAATGGTCAAATATTACGAAGCAGAAGTCACTACCGAACATCCTTTCCACTAGCAGGCTCACATCCTGCCCCAGAGGTGACCCATTATCTAGTTTGATATGTATGTACACAAACAAGTGCATAGTGGTGGGTAGTTTAGTTCTGTAGTATCTTGCACACGCATGAGTGTATGCTAAATCACTTTAGTCGTGTCTGACTCTTTGTGACCCTATGGACCATAGCCCAGCAGGCTCCTCTGTCCATGGGATTCTCCAGGCAAGAATACTGGAGTGGGTTGCCATGCCCTCCTCCAGGGGATCTTCCCAACCCAGGGATCAAACCCACATCTCTTACATCTCCCTGCATTGGCAAGTGGATTCTTTATCACTAGCGCCACCTGGGAAGCCCATATTGCCCTGCACAGTAATATATTGATGGTGACCAGCACACACTGGTAAGAGCCAATGTGCACGTGTCTTTCCAATTCCACATTCAGTAGCATCACATTGATAGCTTGTAGCTGACCATGGTTGGAGAAGGCAATGGCACCCCACTCCAGTACTCTTGCCTGGAAAATCCCATGGACGGAGGAGCCTGGTAGGCTGCAGTCCATGGGGTCGAGAAGAGTCCGACATGACTGAGCGACTTCACTTTCATTTTTCACTTTCGTGCAATGGAGAAGGGAATGGCAACCCACTCCAGTACTCTTGCCTGGAGAATCCCAGGGACGGGGGAGTCTGGTGGGCTGCCGTCTATGGGGTCACACAGAGTCGGACATGACTGAAGTGACTTAGCGTAGCATAGCATAGCATAGCTGACCATGGTGGGAGTATTTACATCATGGGAAGAAGCAAACTGCAAGTCAAGGATTTTCTTCCCTGATGAGCCAGGTATTAAACGTATTCTGCTGAGTATAGATATTGTCTTATGTCTGTTGGTAGACACTTATTTTATTTACTTAATTGTTGCAAACTGTTTAACATTGTGGACATGTACAGCTTATTTTGTGATTCCCTGAATGAAGTGTGTTCACATTATATCCTTGTTTTCACTTGCACACACAATGCTTCAGTGGACCACATGGGTTTGTTTGTTTTTTTTTCCTTCATTTTTTGGACACAGCTGTGAATACTTTTCTCAGAGAGTTATTTAGTAGTAGTACTCTTGGACTGAAGCAAATATAAGTTTTCCATTATAATGGGCAAGGTTAAATTGTCCTTCAAAATAACCACTAATGTACACCTTTATCAATAATAGTACGTGTTAAAAAATTAAAAGAAAAAAAGAAAAAAAACTAAAATATTAAAATAAATTGAAATGATTAATGAAAGATAAAAAAAAAATAGTACATGTCAGATCTTGGAAATTGGCTAGTTCTCGAGGTAGATAAAAGAAATTACTCTTATGCTAAAGTGTCACTATTAGTAAAAATATAAAGATAAGGTGATGACAATGATAAAATAATTTTAAAAGTAGTCGTGAGTAATCATGTTTCCATATATGGCTGCCGGTTGTCCAAAAAAATTATATTCTAAATTTATATCTTCTTATTGCAGGAGATGTGGTTCCTAAAAGTCATTGAACTAATTAATTGGGGGTTTGGGTTTGTCCCGATACTCTGAATGATTAAAACTATTCTCTTATGGCTTCTAATCTTTGGACACCCCCCGCAAATGTTAACTATAACTTTTTTTTGTACAGGACATTTAATTTAATCATGGTGACCTAAAATCATACTTTCCCTGTAATGGTTGTAAAGTACCATTTCCAGCCACTCAAGATGAAGTGTTCGGGAATAATTCAGGTGCCTCATCTAATGCCCTCACTTATAGACCTCCGGCAGAAAATGGGGATTGTGCAGTTTGTTTTTACTGGCTGTATTGATCTGATCTGCAGAATTTCTTTCCTCCACAGCTAAATCAGTAAATCCCACACTTAGCTGGCATTTTGCTACAGTACTTTTAAGAAGAGTTGAATTTGGAGTCATGAAACGATATATTGTCACTGTTCCTGATTCTGACACATCGCTATTAAAGGGAGTCTATAAAATTCTTGCCTGTGTGTGGAAAATCACTATTGCCAAACATCAGGGATGAGGTAACCCTTTTGAAAATAAGATATGCCTCCTTGTATTCCACTGGACATCTCTTTAGCAGCCATCGGAGTGAGTTGTGTTTTTAAAGGGCACGTTTGGATTTTTCAAATTATAGGCATCACAGAATTTTTCTTCCATGATCAACCATAAACTTCTCTCTCCCTCTGCAGAATCAGGAGTTAGTAATGTAAAAGGCTCTTTCCTGTCCCATGATCTAAACTTCACTGAGCTGTTACTGTGAGCCATTGTGCATGCTGGGTGCTTTTTTATTATTGTTCGCTGAAAAAAAGTGCAAAACCTAAAATTTGAGAATTATGTTTTATTTGGTGGACAAATTGAATACTTAAGCTCGAGAGTCAGCCCGTCAGATAGCTCTGAGGGACTATTTCAAAGAACTAAGGGAGGGAGGAGACAAGAAATATAGTTTTTGCAAAAACAGATAAACAGGTAGTAAGAACATCAAAAAGATTACTGTTAATTAAAGAAAAAAAGACATCTTAAGTTAATGAATTTAGCCCTTTTCTACTTAAGGGAAGCTGTTAAGAGTCTGAGCTCATTGAAATAATTCTTTTGATATGCAACTTAAGTATCTAGGGCCTCTAAAAAACAGTGTCTTCTTCTTTTTTTTTTTCCTATCCTGAATCCTCTTAGGGTGCTTAGCCAGGGCAGATTACAGTGGCTGAAGGCTTCATGGCTGCAATAGCATTTGTTTACTGGTATGGCAGGTGACATTCTCTGTCCACGTTATTATCTCATTTAATTTTCACCACTACCCTGTGAAGCTTCCCTGGTGGCTCAGATGGTAAAGAATCTGCCTGCAATGCAGATTTGGAAGACTGAGCAACTAACACTTTCTCACTTTCTTTCACTTTACTACCTTGTGAAGTATATCTCATTATTACTCCCACTTCACAGATGCTGAAACTGGAACTTAGCACATCAGTCAAGTCAAAAGCTAGTAAGTAATGAAACCAACCCAATTCTCTAGGCCAGAATACTGAAGTGAGTACCCTTTCCCTTCTCCAGGATATGCCAGCAAATCTGGAAAACTAAGCAGTGGCCACAGGACTGGAAAAGGTCAGTTTTCATTCCAATCCCAAAGAAAGGCAATGCCAAAGAATGCTCAAACTACTGCACAATTGTACTCATCTCACACGCTAGCAAAGTGATGCTCAAAATTCTCCAAGCCAGGCTTCAACAGTATGTGAACCATCAACTTCCAGATGTTAAAGCTGGATTTAGAAAAGGCAGAGAAACCAGAGATCAAATTGTCAACATCTGTTGGATCATCAAAAAAGCAAGAGATTTCCAGAAAAACATCTACTTTTGCTTTATTGACTATGCCAAAGCCTTTGACTGTGTGGATCACAATAAACTGTGGAAAATTCTGAAAGAGATGGGAATACCAGACCACCTGACTTGCCTCCTGAGAAATCTGTACGCAGGTCAAGAAGCAACAGTTAGAACTGGACATGAAACAACAGACTGGTTCCATATCAGGAAAGGAGTATGTCAAGGCTGTATATTGTCACCCTGCTTATTTAACTTATATGCAGAGTACATCACGTGAAATGCCAGGCTGGAAGAAGCACAAGCTGAAATCAAGATTGCCGGGAGAAATACCAATAACCTCAGACAGTCAGATGACACCACCCTTATGGCATCATCATCCTCTTGATGAAAGTGAAAAAGGAGAGTGAAAAAGTTTGCTTAAAACTCAACATTCAGAGAACTAAGATCATGATATCCGGTCCCATCACTTCATGGCAAATAGATGGAGAAACAGTGGAAACAGTGAGAGACTTTATTTTTATGGGCTCCAAAATCACTGCAGATGGTGACTGCAGCCATGAAATTAAAAGACGCTTGCTCCTTAGAAGAAAAGTTATGACCAATCTAGACAGCATATTAAAAAGCAGAGACATTACTTTACCAACAAAGTTCATCTAGTCAAAGCTATGGTTTTTCCAGTAGTCATGTATGGATGTGAGAGTTGGACCATAAAGAAGGCTGAACTGAAGAATTGATGCTTTTGAACTGTGGTGTTAGAGAAGACTCTTGAGAATTCCTTGGACAGCAAGGAGATCAAACCAGTCAATCCTAAAGGAAATCAGTCCTGAATATTCCTTGGAAGGACTGATGCTGAAGCTCAAATCCAAATACTTTGGCCACCTGATTTGAAGAACTGACTCATTTGAAAAGACCCTGATGCTGGGAAAGATTGAAGGCAGGAGGAGAAGGGGAGATGGTTGGATGGCATCACTGATGCGATAGACATGAGTCTGAGTAGGCTCCAGGAGTTGGTGATAGACAGGGAAGCCTAGTGAGCTGCAGTCCATGGGGTCACAAAGAGTTGGACCTGACTGGGCGACCGAACTGAATGAGACCAAAATGAACCCTATGGGGCTCCAGGGCACAAAACACTTTCTGTGTCCCCTCTTCTCCGAGTTCCCAAAGGCAGATTCAAAAGTTGCTAATCAGGGAAGGGAGGGGATGTGGAGATAAGACAGCAGTCAAGAAACAGTAGTACAGCCTTGGAGGCAAGGTCCTGGCTCTTCCTCAAGGGATGCATGTCATCTTTGAGCTCTTCTGCAGGAAACCCTCACCAAATGGAATGTGTTAACTCCTTGATGAAGCACTCTTCATTCCAGAGAAGGTCACAGTTCATCCATCATCGTCTGATGCCAGGTGGTCTCTGGGTTGAAGGAGCGGGGGCTCTGCACCTAGCCTGACTCTTATCAGTAACACTCCTGGACCAGAAGACTCCTCAGAGCCCCCTCCAGGGTGGGGACACACAGGTTTGCGGGCATTAGCCCACTGTGGCTCCAAGGTTTAATCTGGTGTTAGGATACAGAGGGTGGATTTGGCTTTAGTAACAGAAGTTAGTCAATCACTCAGTCACGTCTAACTCTTTGCTATCCCACGGACTGTAGCCTTCCCGGCTCCTCTGTCCATGGAATTCTCCAGGCATGATACTGGAGTTGGTTGCCATTTCCTTCTCTGGGGGAATCTTCCCTACCCAGGCCTTGAACCTAGGTCTCCTGAATTGCAGGCAGATTCTTTACCAACAGAGCCACTGGGGAAGCCCAACTTAGGGTCAAACCCAGGATTTTCAACTTATGGTACTGAGAAATGGAGTATTTCCTGCTATATCAGTAGGCAAGAATGTCACAGTCATCAGGGATTCCGGCCCTCCAAATGTGAATTTCTGAACCCCCAAGGGTACCCAGGAAGAGCAATGCCTACTACTTCTTCCACTCCGTAAGGTGAGCACCGAGGAACTGGGGGTGGGGGTGGGGTAGAGAATGTGAAAAAACTGCAGTATACTGGCCCCGATAGCTGAGATATATACGCAAGGAATGATGTCAGTGAGCCCAGACTCTTGCATCTTTCCATACATAGAAAAGGGCTAAATTCTTTAACTTGAGATATACGATTTGCCTTAATCAACGGTAATCTTTTGATATTCAGACTACCTGCCTCTTGCTGCAAACTTCTATATGACCTGATTCCTCCCTCCCGTTTCCAACCCGCCTGCCTCCTTGGAGCAGTTATCTCAGGGTTACTTGAGATGCTGTCTCCCAAGCTTGAAATTTCTAAAAATTCCCACCAAAGAAAACATAACTCTCACCTTCCAGTTTGTGACTATTTTCTTTTTGGTGGACAATACCCATTCCTCTCCTAAGGGGAGCACCTCTAATTTCATTTCTCTCTGGGTCCTGACAGGTCCATAGAGTCTTTGAAGAGCAGCGGGGTAGAGGAATAGGCAAGTCTCAAACTCCAGGATGAGCTTCTTTGGTTTTTTGGATAAGAGACTCTGCTGGGCTGTCCCCCTTCTCATCCCTTCTGAGACTCGGGCAGTAACTAACTCACTGATCATTTCTGCTTTTTCATCTTAGGTAGGCAAAAAGCCATTTTAAAAAAAAAGGGGGGGGGAAGAGAAAAATGAAAGAGAAAACACACACATGCATCCCTCATAAGCATTAAAAAATAGTATTTCAGGGAACAAAGAAAATGCTTGATCCCACAGGCAGCCCTGCTTGAAAGACATCTTGTTAAGCTAGAGCTTGTGCAAAAGAGAAAGACTGCAGTTTTCCTGGGTTTGATGTTTATCTCCAGCCGAGCACCGCCATTCAAACCAATCAAAGTTTGACTGGGTTCAGAAATGCCACAGCAGCACATTCTGAGTTCCTAGTCCCCCCGAAACACTGCAAGTGAAAACATCTGCATCTAAAACAAGGCAGTTAAGGAGACAGGCACACATGCTAACGCCGGGCGTCTATTTTTGGTCACCAGCTTACTGAAGAGCAGAAGCAGGGAAGAGCGTGTGCGTTCCTTTTATTTTCCATTTATTGTTATTTTTTCAACCTTGGCAAAATATACACAACGTAAAATTGACCGTTTTAACCACTTTCTAAGTGCACTGTGTAATGACATTACATACATTCATGATGTTGTGCAAGCATCAGAAACATCCATCTTCAGAACTTTTTCAGGTTTTCAAACAGAAACTCCATACCCAGGACTTCCCTGGTAGTCTAGTGGTTAAAAATCCATCTGCAGGGGACATGGGTTCGATCCCTGGTCCAGGAGGACCCCACATGCCTCGGGACAGCTAAGCCTGTGCTCAAGAAGCCACCACTGCAATGAGAAGACTGTACATCCCAACCAGAGAGTAGGCCCTGCTCTCCGCAACTAGAGAAAGGCCATGCACATCAACGAAGACCCAGCAACAACCCTAAATAAATAAATAAAATTTAAAAAGAAAAAGAAACTCTATATCCATTAAACTGGGGTTTCCCAGGTGACTCAGTGGTAGAGAATCCTCCTACAAATGCAAGAGATGCAGGTTCAATCCCTGGGTGGGAAACATCCCCTGGAGAAGGAAACGACAACCCACTCCAGCATTCTTTTTTTTTTAAAGGTCTATTTATTTATCTGGCCACGGTAGGTCTTCATTGCTGTAGGCAGGTTTTCTCTGCTCTAGTTGCAGTGATTGAAGGTTACTCTCGAGTTGTGGTGTGCGAGCTTCTCATTGCGGCGGCTTCTCTTGTGTAGCATGGGCTCTAGGTACACAGGCTTCAGTAGCTGCTGTTCTTGGGCTAGAGCGCTGGCTTAGTCATTGTGATGCACTGGTTTGGTTGCTCCTAGGTATGAGAGATCTTCCCGGACCAGGGATTGAACTGGAGTCCCTTGCATTGCAAGGTGGATTTTTAACCACTGGACCACTAGAGAAGCACCCCTCTCCCACCCCACTCCAGTATTTTTGCCTGGAAAATACCATGAGGAGCCTGGTGGGTTACAGTCCATGGGGTCGCAAAAGAGTTGGGCACAACTGAGTGACTGAGGACACGCACACTTCCCCATGATCCTTGGCAACCACCATTCTATTCTCTGTCCCTATGAATTTGATGGCTTTAGGTACTTTGGATAAGTGGAATCACACTAAATTTGTCCTTTTGTGACCAATTTATTTCATTTAGCATAATGCCTTCAAGCTTCGTATTGTAGCATGTGTCAGATGTCTTTTCCTTTTATGGCCGAATAATATTTCATTGTGTGTACAAACCACACTTTGTCTATCCCTGTGTCTATTAATGGGCATTTGGACTGCTCCTACCTCTTGGCTACTGTGAATACTACTTTTATGAACTTTGTGTACAAGTATCCATTTATGTCCAGGCTTTCAATTTTGGGGGGATATAGACTTAGAAGTGGAATTGGTGGGCCCATGCTAAGTCTATGTTTAATTTTTTTTAAGAAACCACACACACAAGAGTGTGCCTCTCTTAATCTTTCTTGAGTTTCTTTTCTAATGAGCTCAGCTCCCTGGGAAGTCCTGGGCGAGGGGCACACCAGAGAGGTCGTTGCCAGATGAGTCCTGCTACTAAGGGTCTTCCCGGGAAAGATGTGCAGTGAGAGTGGCTGTCAGCATCCAACTGGTGAAGAAGACTCCTGCAGGGAAAGACAGCAGCTGTCTCCTGCGGTCAGAGATTGAATGGCAATTGAATTCATAAAAAGAGGGCATTTCTGGGAGCCTAGTAAATGCTAATACCAAAGAGGCTGTGTTTAATCCCTCAGTCAGGTCCAACTCTTTGTAACCTCGTGGACTGTAGCCTGCCAGGCCCCTCTGTCCACAGGGATTCTCCAGGCAAGAACACTGGAGTGGGTTGCCATGCCCTCCCTCAGGGGATCTTCCCAACCCAGGGATTGAACCCAGGTCTCCTGCATTGCAGGCGGATTCTTCAGTCTGAGCCACCAGGGAAGCCCACCAAAGAGGCTAAACTGGTAGAAAAAACTATGTATAAGGCAAAAGTGATTATTTAGGAATAGATATGGCTTTTCTTTTAGGATGATGATTTGTTGATGTAACCAAGCAGGACTCTAAGGGGCCTTCCTGGGACAGGCTTTCCCCCATATCTTCTGCTTTATCTCCTCTCTGAGGAGATATCCTCTCTCTGAGTTGTTTTACTGATGTGAAAAACTTCTCACCAAAAGGAAGATGTTAACTACTTTAAGACTATGAGTACATAGCCTAAGGCCTCCCGGTGCCCAGGGACTGATAATGTTAACCCCTGTGAAACCACCCTGTTTTTTCACCATCAACCAATCAAGGAATGCCAGTCTTCCCTGGGGGGTGCAGGGATGGGAGATTGCCAGTTATAGGGGGAAATACATCAAGTTGGCTCTTTCCTTACCAGGGGAAACAAGCAGAAGGGCATACCTCAAATCACTCCTTGGAGAAGGAAATGGAAACCCACTCCAGTGTTCTTGCCTGGAGAATCCTATGAACAGAGGAGCCTGGCAGGCTACAATCCATGGAGTCACAAGAGTCGGACACAACTTAGTGACTAAACCACCACCACCACCAGCTGGGGCCTAGGGATCTGTGCTATGAACCATCATGCTGCTCCTGTTAAGTCACTTCAGTCGTGAAGGGCTCTTTACAGTCCCATGGGCTGTAGCCTGCCAGGCTCCTCTGTCCATGGGATTCTCCAGGCAAGAATACTGGAGTGGATTTTCATTTCCTCCTCCAGGGGATCTTCCTGAGCCAGGGACTGAGTCTCTTATGTCTACCTGCATTTGCAGACTGGTTCTTTATCACTAGTGCCACCTGGGATACTATTTTTTAATTCCTATCTAGGAAAATTTGGTGGAGAAGGCAATGGCACCCCACTCCAGTACTCTTGCCTGGAAAATCCCATGGATGGAGGAGCCTGGTAGGCTGCAGTCCATGAGGTCGCTGAGGGTCAGACACAAAACTGAGCGACTTCACTTTCACTTTTCACTTTCATGCATTGGAGAAGGAAATGGCAACCCACTCCAGTGTTCTTGCCTGGAGAATCCCAGGGACGGGGGAGCCTGGTGGGCTGCCGTCTATGGGGTCGCACAGAGTCGGACACGACTGAAGTGACTTAGCAGTAGCAGCAGGAAAATTGGCAAATACTGCTTTACAATATAAAACTTCTTGATGATAATCCAGAATGCTATGTTATTTTACTATACTCTTAGAAGGAAAACAATTTACATCCTGTCTCCTTTGCTTTTTTATAAAAAAAAAAAAAAATTCTGCCCCTCATCAAGTAACCCCCTACTTTCAGCACACTCTCCTGTTATCTTGTCAGTTACAACTCCTGCAGAAATAATTATGATCTGAATTGCCAGTGTATTTTCATATGAACGACCACATTTCTGGGACATCTTCCCATATGTTGATTGCTGCTACTGCTGCTGCTGCTAAGTCACTTCAGTCGTGTCCGACTCTGTGTGATCCCATAGACAGCAGCCCACCAGGCTCCCCTGTCCCTGGGATTCTCCAGGCAAGAACACTGGAGTGGGTTGCCATTTCCTTCTCCAATGCATGAAAGTGAAAAGTGAAAGTGAAGCCGCTCAGTTGTGTCCAACTCTTTGCAACCCCATGGACTGCAGCCTACCAGGCTCCTCTGTCCATGGGATTTTCCAGACAAGAGTACTGGAAAGGGGTGCCATCACCTTCTTCTATGTTGATTGAGACCCTAAAAATGTGGAGGTTACAGTGTTAGGCATTTTCCCTATATTGTATCAATTTTTTTCTCGTTAGTTCTCTATATCTGTGAGCCTGTTACTTTTTAAAAATTTGTTTATTTTATATTGGAGTATAGTTGACTAACCATGTTGTGTTGGTTTCAAATGTAGAGCAAAGTATCATTTAATTCTCAAAGCAACCCCTAATGTTGGTTTTATCATTCCCATTTTTCCCATAACAAGAAAAACAGTGTCCCAGAGGTTGAATAAAGTTCCCAAAGCCTTGATGAGCTATTAATCACACCAAGGTGTTAGGCTTGGCAATAGCTCTTCCAAGTGGTACCCAAAGCCAAAGACTCAGATGTTGCTCTTAAACTCATAAGTATCTGTAACTGAAGACTTTTTCAGTTGTAAGTCACAGAAAACCCAGTCCAAACTGGCTTAGGCAAAAAGGGAATTTATTTGCTTATATAACTCAAAACTCCATGAGTAACAGCCTTCAGATGTGACTCAATTTAGGAGGTCAAATGATGTCATCAGCATGTGTATATATATATATCTATGTGCCTCTCAACTTGAGTAAGTGATTTTTCTGTTCTGTTACCATCCTCAGGTAGACTCTCCTCCTGTCAAGTGGCTGCTAGCAGCTCCTTCTAGCTTTATGTCCACTGGAAAGGAGTCCTATGTGGTCATAGCCATATAGTCAGAGGGTTTTCCTCATCAGAGAGACTTAGGACATGTGTTCATCCTTAACTGCAGCCTGGAGTGGCTGTTCTTTGGGTTCTGTGCTCCACACAGTTGAGAGCTAATCCTCTGAACTCTAAGAAGTAGGCACTATATTATATCCATCGTACAGAAGAGGAAGCTGAGTGATAGGGAAGTGAAGTGACTTGTCAGAGCCTGTGTTAAAGGTAGGCTTGAAACCCAGGTAGACTGCATCCTGAATTCTTTCTCTCTCCTACCAATACCTCTGAGTGCACAAAGCTTATGTCTGCCTAGGGGCTTCCACTGTGGTTATGACAGCAAGAGTATGTCACCCAGTGTGGCACAAGTATCAGGCGTTACCTTCCAGGAATGGCATTACTCCTCCGTGCTGATCCTGACAGCAGATCCATCACACACATCACACCGGGAAGTTGTGTACTGGTAGTCAGGATTCAGCATCACTGCTGTCCTATCACTGTATCTCTGGGTGAACTTGCAAAAATCTCTTGCCTTTTCTACATCCTAGACTTCTCCTTTGCATACCGAAGAGACCGAAATAAATGCCTGTGAAGGATTATTACCCACTGTGCCAAGACTGAAGAACAAAAAAGGCCCCGGAGAATATTTTTGAGATCCTTGGAGAAGTCAGATTCTCATCAGGGGATGGAAGGTTATTAGATAATTATGTTGAGCGTGTACACAGAAAGATACCAGGACAGGAGCCAACTCTAGGAACCAGGATTTAAAAATGGACTTAAAGTGTTCACATATTAGGATTGATCAGGGGAGAGAGAACGTTGGTGAGACCCGACAGGGCAATGAAGTATGTCCGTGAGGCACATGCGTCTTTGTGAGGTTGCATCTCAAGGTTAATTCCTCCAAGTCCCACCCATAATCTGCTGCTTTCAGGAGACAGAGACTTTGCCTGCCTCATAGCTTTGCTGCAGGCAGTTAAACTAATTACACTGATGGGAAATTCTCCTCTAC
Source organism: Bison bison bison (assembly GCF_000754665.1). NCBI lineage: Eukaryota > Metazoa > Chordata > Mammalia > Artiodactyla > Bovidae > Bison > Bison bison. Next base: position 4,507,795 of record NW_011495059.1, on the reverse strand, counting down.
ATCAGAAAGACAGAGAACTTCTTTCAGATGTGGCAAGTGTTAGACACACTTGCTGCTTTCACTCCTACTCGCTGTGTCTGTGGAAGACAACACTAATCAATTACTGCCTCTTTCCCGCTGGGCTTGGACAAAGCTTCAGAGTCTGCAATACAGCCTTCTAAGCAGCCAGTACCAATCCATTAAAGATGGCGCTTAAGAGGTAACTGATTTCTCAAACTGGCTTCTGGGTTGTCTCATCTACAGTCCGTTTTAGAATGTAACCTTAGGATCCTCCAGTAGTGGGAGACAAAGTGGTCTGAGCCTTGATTTTCAGACCCAGTGTGAGATAATATGAGCTGCAAGGACAGAGGCATATGTAAAAGTTTTGGGCACGTGCCTGCAGAAGGGTTGGTAACAGCACCTGTTTAAGGCGATTGCTTTGGGTCAGACTGGGATCATAGGGAGCCCCTCAGACATGGCCAGGGATTCTCCCACTCAAATCTGTCTGGATTTACTATAAATGGACTCCCACTGTCTCCTCAGGCGTCTGGTGTATCATTTCAGCTTCTTGGCTTTCATTCAAAATAGATCTTAGGTACCGACAGGATCTTGTCTACCCATCCTTTTTCATCATCCATGTATCATTATAATCCACCAGTTTATTAAGAATTAATAGATAATGGGCTGGCCCTGTTTCCGGCCCTCTTCAGCTATGTTTCAGTGGTCCAGGGAAAGGACCGCGAGTGAGGGAGCACCCTGCCTCCCTATTTATATTTAATCAGATGCTAAGAGTGCAGAATCTCCAAGGTGCCGGTGTCTTAACTCTTAAAGGGACAGTCTTTTGTCGGAAATACAATAATAGTGAGTGTAAGAAAAAAAAGAGCAAATAAGACGTTTGCCTGATGTTTTAGTAGTCACCTTGCCTAAAGTAAAAGCAACACAGACTATAAACTCTGGTGTGAGGTTTGATCTTTTAGTTTCACGTACATTGAAATAAAGTGGCAAATGTGAGCCTTAACAGAAAAGTTTAGGTCGTCACTGTGACTGCACCATAGTAAAGTCGCTATTAATTGTCTGCTCTGCAGAGAGAGGGTGGTGCAGAGAAAAGAGATTTTCAGTCTGGTACACCTGGATTTGAAATATATATAAACTTGAGCTTCATCACACAATATATATGAACTTGAGGCCATTACCTTACCTCTCCTAAGCCTTGGTTTCCTTTCCACAGAAGCTGGAACAACTTGTTATTGTTTAAATTCTTCAAATGACATTTCTCCAGCAAGACAAAGGGACCAAGATATTATGTGAGTCAGAGGCCATCTTATTGAAACAGAAATGTAGGAGATAGTGTGTATATATATATATCAATGACAAGAGCCAAGATCGAGCAATTAAAGTCTATTTTAGAATCAGCTGAACAAATTGGAAACTGGGGACTAGATTTTATTAGGGCACTTACAGTTACATCATTTCTACTGTAGGACAATGGATTCTCAGTTGTCTACCTAAGGGGAGGCTGAACAGAATAAACAGAGCAGTCTTGGACTCATTGTTACCCTAGGGTTTGCCCATAGAGGCATAGATGTGCTGGTCAAACTACACCAACTTTCCTTTCCAGATAATGGTAATCATTTTGTGTCACTGAATTCAAATCATACCTAAGAAGGCCAGGACCACTGCTGGATAAGAAATAATACACTTCATAATTGGACATGAAAAATTTTTTGCAGGGCAGTTAAATGGACTAGATGGGCAGACATAGGATTTTAAGCCTGGACTTTGCTCATCCTGGGAGCTGGGACCTTGCTCAGAGATGTCCACCCACATGAGGCTCAGAGCTAGGATGCTAGCTACTCTCTCCAGATGAGTTCATCTTCTTCCCTTTAGTGGGCATGACAGCCAGGTATCCTATTTCTTTCCTTTTCTCTCCAGCTTGGCTACTAGGAAGCATAAAGCAATTACATGAGAGGCTCTTTTGCTTTCCTCACTCTTGCTCTTTTTGGAAATAATTTTCCCTCCCATGTTATTTACTTTTTTAAATCTCAAAGTAATGGTTCTGGTTTATTGGCTTTGTAACTAAAATAAAATTATTTGGCTGTCACTATGGAAGATGGTATAGAGAGTCCTTAAAAAACTAGGAATAAAACCATCATATGGGCCAGCAATCCCACTACTAGGCACATATTCTGAGGAAACCAAAATTGAAAAAGACACTTGTACCTCAGTGTTCATTGCAGCACTATTTACAATAGCTATAACGTGGAAGCAATCTAGATGTCCACTGACAGATGAATGGATAAAGAAGCTATGGCACATGTATACAATGGAATAATACTCAGTCATAAAAAGAAACACATTTGAGTCAGTTCTAATGAGGTGGATGAACCCAGAGCCTATTATACAGAGTGATACTGGCACATATACATGGAAGACTCTAGAAAGATGGCACTGATGAATTTATATTCTGGGGCAGCAATGGAGAAACAGGCACAGAGAACAGACCTATGGACATGCGGGGAGGGGAGGAGGGAGAGGGTGAGATGTATGGGGAGAGTAACATGGAAATTTACATTACCGTATGTAAAATAGATAGCCAATGGGAATTTGCTGTATGCCTCAGGGGACACAAACAGGGTCTCCGTGACAATCTAGAAGGGTGGGATGGGGAGGGAGATGGGAGAGAGGTTTGAGAGGGAGGGGACATGGGTGTACTTATGGCTGATTCTTGTTGATGTATGACAAAAAACCCACAAAATTCTGTAAAGCAATTATCCCTTAGTTAAAAAAATAAAAAAAAGATTATAACAAAATACCATTTCAAACCCATTCAGTTGAGAGAAATGAAGTCTGTGTCCATGCATGAGAGCACGTGGTCTACAGAATACATTCTAAAAAAAAAAAAAAAAAATTTGGCTTTGCTGGGTCTTAGTTGTGGCATGTGGGATCCTCATTGTGTCATGGGATCTCTAGCTGCAGCACAGGGGGATCTAGTTCCCTGAACAGGGTTCAAACCCAGGTCCCCCATACTGGGATCTCAGAGTCCTAGCCACTGGATCACCAGGGAAGTCCCTTGGCTTTGTGATTTTTCAGGCAGATATTCATTCATTTATGCATGCATGCTTAGGCTGAAGCAGTGGAGTCTGACTTGAGTAGGTTAGAATATCAGTTTTCCCGTTTTCGTCATTGTGCAAAAATGTTACTCAATAGCTCTGTCTTCCCCTTAAACTGGGATATTAATGGAAGCAGACTCACAGAGTCATTGTGAAGATTCAATGAGATGCTATGATAGAGTGCCAAACCCAGAGCCTGGCACACAGCAGCACACCCTCAGACCATTTCATTTCTCATCCACTTATGAGTTAGGATGTTGGCAAGTGATAAGTGCAATAAAGAGACACCTGTAACACAACAATGGCAGTGACAGCCCTGGCTGGCCTCCTTAACTACTTTTTTCCACTTGGGTAACTATATACCCTGGGCTTCTCAGGTGGCTCAGTGGTAAAGAATCTGTTTACCAATACAGGATACTCAGGTTTGACTCCTGCATCGGGAAGATCCCCTGGAGAAGGAAATGGCAACCCACTGAGCCATTCTTGCCTGGGAAATCCCATGGACAGGAGAGCCTGGCAGACTACAGTCCATGGAGTTACAGAGTCAGACATGACTTAGTGACTAAACAACAACTATATACCCTATATTCCCAAACCCTGAGAAATCTGAGTCCATGGAGATCTGTCCATAGGCACTGGAGGCTTCCTGGTTACCTGTCTTTAGCCCTCATAGAACAACATCGTAAACCAGCAAATGCCAGACAGTGGGGGGAGGGCGGGGTTGCATCTCGTGGATTCCCCCTCGTGAGTGGTAATTGTGCTTGCGCTGCCAGTTCAGACTTCTCTATTTAGCCTGCACTCCAGTCTCACCGGCGATTCTCCTGAGGCCACCAATGAATGTGGCTTAAATGGAAAATGTTGTTTGTGCATGCAGCGTCAATGAAGATGTTATTAATACAGTCTCAGAAGACAGCTGCTGCCAACCTGCTGGAGAAATTGCAGCCACAAACAGAGTCTGATGGGTCGTCCCACAGTTTCAGGGCTGGGAGGCACTGCAAAGTCCTCAGGTCTAGCCCATTTGTGATGTTTAAGGCCCACTGTCCTGGGGCCATCTCACTTGGGCTCCAGTGACTCCAAGGGAAGGGAATCTCTCCTTAATTATAGCTCCTATTGTGGCTTTTTCCATCTCTGGGAAAATCTGTTCATTATAATTTTTTTTTTCCCTAGCACTGGCTTTAAATTTGCTTTTTCAGAATGTCGTCTCATTGATGCTAATTCAGATTCTTGTCATTACCAGGTACAACTAAAAGCTCTCTTACCCATGGTAGCTTTGTAGATTGGAAGAAGACTGCTGTGGCTCTGGGGAGATTTCTCCACTGGCAACTTAAGCATTCCCAGGCCTCTTTATCTCAGATTCGTATCCCATCTCCACCTTGGACAAGCTGTGGGATGTTGGGGAAAATATCTAACCTCACCCAAATCTCAATTTTCTTAAGTAAAAATGGGGCATGCATATTTATATATCTATTTAAAATTGTATGTAGCTTGGAGAGAGGTGAAGTTAAATGAGCTAAATTATAAGGTTCTAGACAATGCCTGGCATCTAAGAGGCACTTAATACATATTAGTGATCATTCAGTTCTGTACAGTCGCTCAGTCGTGTCCGACTCTTTGTGACCCCATGAATCGCAGCACGCCAGGCCTCCCTGTCTATCACCAACTCCCGGAGTTCACTCAGACTCATGTCCATCGAGTTGGTGATGCCATCCAGCCATCTCATCCTCTGTCGTCCCCTCCTCCTCCTGCCCCCAATCCCTCCCAGCATCAGAGTCTTTTCCAACGAGTCAACTCTTTGCATGAGGTGGCCAAAGTACTGGAGTTTCAGCTTTAGCATCAATCCTTCCAATGAACCCCAGGACTGATCTACTTTAGGATGGACTGGTTGGACCTCCTTGCAGTCCAAGGGACTCTCAAGAGTCTTCTCCAACACCACAGTTCAAAAGCATCAATTCTTTGGCGCTCAGCTTTCTTCACACTCCAACTCTCACATCCACACATGACCACTGGAAAAACCATAGCCTTGGCTAGACAGACCTTTGTTGGCAAAGTAATATCTCTGCTTTTGAATATGTTATCTAGGTTGGTCATAACTTTCCTTCCAAGAAGTAAGCATCTTTTAATTTCATGGCTGCAATCACCATCTGCAGTGATTTTGGAGCCCCAAAAATAAATTCTGACACTGTTTCCACTGTTTCCCCATCTATTTCCCATGAAGTGATGGGGCCAGATGCCATGATCTTAGTTTTCTGAATGTTCAGCTTTAAGCCAACTTTTTCACTCTCCTCTTTCACTGTCATCAAGAGGCTTTTTAGTTCTTCTTCACTTTCTGCCATAAGGGTGGTGTCATCTGCCTATCTGAGGTTATTGACATTTCTCCCAGCAATCTTGATTCCAGCGTGTGCTTCTTCCAGCCCCGTGTTTCTCATGATGTGCTCTGCATATAAGTGATCTTTACCATTGCTGTTTGTCACTGGGCTTTGAACATAACGCCCCAGGTGTGCTCTGACTGCCCCAGATTCCCAACTCATCAGGTCTATAAGCTTGTTGTGAATGGCCTGGTCTCTGCCTACCTTTCCACCCTCATCTCTCACTGGTTCTTTCCTTTTGGCCACACTCCATTCATGTTCACATTCTTCTATGTCTGTGCTTGTGCTAAACTCTTTCCTACCTTGGGGTCTTCACTTCTACTGTCTTCTTTTTGTGGTATGCTCCTCCTTCTCACCTGGATGCCCATAATTTTCATCACTGTTCCTTTCTCATTGTCATGTCACACTTTTCTAAACCCCACTTTCCAAAAGAAGCTTCCCTTGATCTTCCATGTAACAATTTTTTCAATATATTTCTCAAACCATACCCTGCCTATGTTCCTCATAACAGCCATCAAAATATGCAAGTATATATTTGCCTGGGTGTTTAGCTTGTTTAATTTTTTTTTTTTCACTGCTAAAATGTCAGCCACAGGAACACAGGGAAAGAGTCTTTTTGTATATTTTAAAATATTTTTTCTCAACCGGCTATAATGGAAAAATCTAAACGTAAAGAATCTTTGAAAGAACTGTAAAATGAACCTCCATATACACATCCCTTATATCATACAATATTTTAATATTATATCTTTAACACATGTTTACCCATCTGTGCCCTCTCCCTCCCTCCATCCATCATTCTTATTACTTGATGCATTTCAACCTAGCGTGAAGACATCAGTATACTTCATCCCTAAGCACTGCAGCATGTCCGTCATTACGAACCACAGTTCAATATTCATTTATGACTTCTTCTTTGTTCTTCAGGTAAGATGCACATAGCGTTAAATGCACAAGTATTAAGTGTACAGTTTGATGAGTTTTGAAAATGTACACCGATATAACTCAAGGGGCTTCCCTGATAGCTTAGCTGGTAGAGAATCTGCCTGCAGTGCAGGGGACCTGGGTTCGATCCCTGGGTCAGGAAAATTCCCTGGAGAAAAAAATGGCAAATCACTCCAGTATGCTTGCCTGGACAATCTCATGGTTAGAGGAGCCTGGCAGGCTACAGTCCACGGGGTCGCAAAAGTTAGATATGACTTAGCGACTATATAATCCAATATAACCCAAGTCCCTATCAACACAGAAAACTTTAATGCCACCCAAAAAAGTTTCCTTGTGTCCCCTCTTAGTTAAACTTCAACTCCACTCATCCTTGAGGCAACTGCTATTCTGATCTTTTTTGATATTGATTAGTTTTTCTTTTTCTAGAATTTCATATAAATGGACTGATAGAGTATGTATTCTTTTTTGTGGGACTTCTTTCATTCAACATAGTGTTTTTAAGATTCTTCCAAGTCGTGACATATATCGATAGTTCATTCTTTTTATTGCTGAGTAGTATTCCATTGTATGGATATATGTTTATACCACAATCTGTTCTACTGATAGACATCTGGGCTACTTTTTATTTCTGACTATTATGAATAAAGAGGTTCTATGCATTCTATTATATTCTATTACATTCATTTATTTTGTTTTTGGTGATTAAAATAAAGAGGCCACAGATTACATTTATTTATCTTAGGTAAATAGCTGGGAGTTAGGTTTCTGGGTCATAAAGTAAGTATAAGTTTAGTTTTATAAAATACTGCTGGAGGGACTTCACTGGTGGTCCAGTGATTAAGAATCCATCTGCCAGTGCAGGGGACATGGGTTCAATCCCTGGTCCGGGAAGAACCCGCATGTTGTGAGGCAACTAAGCCTGAAGACCACAACTACTGAAGCCCTAGCACCATAGCAAGAGAACCCACTGCAATGAGAAGCCAGCACATTGTAACCAGAGAGTAGGCCCCACTTGCCACAATGAGGGAAGGCCCTCACACAACAATGAAGACACAGTACAGCCAAAAATAAATAAATGAATACAGTAAAAAGTAAAACATCCCCAAAGTTGTTGTACAAGAGTTTATTTTATTCACTAACATCAACCGGCTAGTGAGTCTGGCACCAAATTAGTGTCTAATAAATATTTGTGAAATTAATGAAAAGAGAACATAAATATTAGTATAGTGACTATTCTAACCTTTTCTTACTATTTTACTAGTTAAGTGTGACCCTTCGAGAATCAGTTATGTTCTATGGGTTTCCAATTTCATTCTATCTGGGAATAATAAAATGTGCCTTAGACAGTTACTGAAAAGATTAGAACACAAGAGCCAAGGATATGGTGGGGAATTTTAGGAGGTGAGTGGCACCTTTTATTTAATATAACTGTGTCCTTTCTTCTGTCCCCTCTTTCTCACTTATCACAGAAATATTGGCAAAGGCAGTCAGGGAAGATGCCAAGACTTAGGTATGGGAGGAGCCAGGCAAAGCGAAAGGGCAAGAAGCACTTGGACCAACCCATCGTCCCTCTCCACGGTAGATTAATGTTTCTGTATAAAGTTGGCATTTATATACTTGACTTCTCCTACATTTTCTCCCCTTCAGATTTAATGTCTAGGTTTGTCTGATTTTCAAACTGGGTTATTTGAATGTCAAACTTTCGATAACACTTTAATAGAGGTGTCCATTAACCCATGCTAAATTAGAGCCCAGCGTCTCTGGAAATACATGTGACATCCACATGAATACCAAATGCCTTCATTAGGCGCAGCACTTACGCGATGAATACCAAATGCAGAGCCCAACTCAGCAACTCAGACTCGGTTCCCAGGAGTTGCCAACACATCTTTGCGTTTCCTCGGCGGTACCAGTCAGCCCTGTTTGTTGTTTATTTCCAGATGATGAGACGTGGCAATTGTGTTTTTGGCTGAAATAAATACACAGCATCCTAATCACCAGATTCAGGGATAGAGCAGCAAGGAGACTGGGGTGGACCACCAAGGAGTCCGCAAGAGGATGCTCGCTTAGTATGCAAGACAGAATCCAAACACTTCATAAAAGGCGATAACTTTCTTTGACCAATGAATATATTATTTATAAGTGATTCCAATGCCTCCTTCTCTCCCTCCTTCCTTGCCAGTCCTCCCTGCCCCCCACTTCACAGTACGTTGTAGCACTTGTTCCATGATGAATCCCCTCATGATAAATAATTTATAAAGCAATTTACAAGTACATTATTTTTAGCAATAAGATAAGACCTGGGAGAAAGTGTTTTACTCTCTCACACACACACACACACGCACATACACACACCCCATGGCTTATAAGGAACCAGTTATCAGGACACCAGTGAGTAGGGGGGGCTGGGCCAGAGGCAAATGTTCATAAGCCACAAAGCTGGGCTCTTATACAAGAGCCTGGAGAAGTGTATAAAGCACATTTGCATAACAAGCAAGAGAAAACTCACCCAAAAGAATCTCCTTCTCATCTTTCTTTGTACACAGCTGCTAAGGTCCTTCACAAGGCGTGAGTCTAAGTAGAGAACGTTTTCCCTACAATGTCTAACTTCTCTTGAGCTGCCCGTCGACCCAGGTTCAGTGTTAAGAGTTCTCCATTAAGATAAATGACCTCCGTTTATCTTCAGTGTCTCTATGAGGCATAAATTATTACTCCCATTACAGGGATGAAGAAACTATGGCTGTCCCCAGGCTCCGATGTTCCCCCTTTGAACTTCAGTCCAGTTAAAGCCATTCATTTGTTTGCATTCACTCACTAACATTCGACACCTATTTGGTACGTTCCTCTGGCCGGTCAGGCATTGTGCTGACAGTTGTGAGAGTGAAAGTCACTCAGTTGTGTCTGCCTCTTAGTGACCCCATGGACCATGGAATTCTCTAGGCCAGAACACTGGAGTGGGTGACCTTTCCCTTCTCCAGGGGATCTTCTCAACCCAGGGATCAAACCCAGGTCTCCCGCATTGCAGGCAGTTTTTTTCCCAGCTGAGCCACAAGGGAAGCCTCCAGGGAAGCCATAAGGGGACTGCTGACAGCTGGGAGGTGTCCATGGATGATGCAGCTAGAACAGTGCCGTCTGAAAGAAATGAAATGCTAGCCACATATGTGATGTCAAAACTTCTAGGAGTCATATTATAAAAAAAGATAAGAAAAAAGTGGAATTAATTTTAATAATGTAATTTCTTTAGCCTGGACATAATTTTGAGCAAACTCTGGGAGTTGGTGATGGACAGGGAGGCCTGGAGTGCTGCAGTCCATGGGGTCGCAAAGAGTTGGACATGACTGAGTGACTGAACTGAAATGAACTGATCCTAATCTATTTTCTTGGGCTCCAAAATCACTGCAGATGGTGACTGCAGCCATGAAATTAAAAGATGCTTGCTCCTTGGAAGAAAAGCTATGACCAACCTAGACAGCAAATTAAGAAGCAGAGACATTACTTTGTTGACAAAGGTCTGTCTGGTCAAACCTATGGTTTTTCCAATAGTCATGTGTGGTTGTGAGAGTTGGACTATAAAGAAAGCTGAGCACCGAAGAATTGATGCTTTTGAACTGTGGTGTTGGAGAAGACTCTTGAAAGTCCTTTGGACTTCAAGAAGATCCAACCAGTCCATCCTAAAGGAAATCAGTCCTGAATATTCATTGAAAGGACTGATGTTGAAGCTGAAACTCCAATACTTTGGCCACCTGATGCGAAGAACTGGCTCATTGGAAAAGACCCTGATGCTGGGAAAGATTGAAGGTGGGAGGAGGAGGGGATGACAGAGGATGAGATATTGGATGGCATCACCTCCTTGATGGACATAAGTTTGAGTAAGCTCCGGGAGCTGGTGATGGACAGGGAAGCCTGGCGTGCTGCAGTCCATTAGGTCACAAAGGGTCGGACACGACTGAGTGACTGAAATGAACTGAATTGAACTGATACTAAACATTCTATTTCATGTAGTGAATATAAGCATCATTCATGAGGTAGTTTAAATTCTTTTTGTTCGGTCTCCTAAACCCAGTGTGTGTTCCTCACTGACACGTCTCAGTAAGGACTGGCCACGTGACCAGTGCTCAGTGTCTAAGTGTGACTCGTGGCTCTTGGACCGGCTGGCATAGATTTAGAGGAAAACAACGGGGGCTGATGCAGGAACTAGAGTGTGACATTTGCTCTCAGAAAGATTAGCACAAGGTGGGTGTAGGTGGTGAAGTGAGGAGCTCAAAGCCAGGAAGGTGAATTCAGCCCAAGGAGAGTGAAGGAGGCTGGGATGGAGTCAGGTTGGAAGTCTGGAGCAACTTGAGTTACCTCTTACTCCCCTAGTGATGAATGTTCTGATTTCTTGCCCAGCTGTTTCTTGATTATTTTCTTTAAATGGATTCAATGAATATACTTTTAAACATGAACAAATCCATTTAACTCTGGAACTTTTTAAACTTTTTTTTTTTTTTTTTGATCATCGTATGTAGGATCTTAGTTCCCAGACCAAGAGTTGAACCCATGCCTCTTGCACTAGAAGTGTGGAGTCTTAACCCCTGGGCCACCAAGGAAGTCCCTAACTCTGCAGCTTTTTAATGTTACCATTAATGGAAAATCAGGACAGACTGTTATAAATAAATTAACCATAAAAGAAATATAAAGCAAAGAAGACAAAGTTATTCAATTTTAGTCCTGTATTTTTGCCTAAGCTTTCAGGTCAACTTTATCTTCACTTAAAAAAAAAAACAAAACAAAACAGAGGATTCTTCAAACCAAGATGGAGTATGAGGGTTATGCTTTTGCTTTCTATTAAAACAACCAAAAAAAAAAAAAGATAAAATATATTCACTAATATTTTTCAAGACCTGGGCAAGAGGCAAAATGAGGTGATCTCTGAGATTGCCCCAGCTTCCTGTCTAGGGAATAATCTGCCTGCCAGTGAGAACTGCTCTGATCCCACTTAACAAATCTTAGAAACAAGACCTCCAAGGACCATACTGTTTCCAAGTAATTTAACTTCATTCTAAAGCTAAAGAATATTTATAGGAATATAAAAATCACCAGATTGCAGCGTAGGGAGGAGAAGCCCAGGTGAAGTCTGATAGTGGAGGAGACAGAGCTGAGAGTCCAGGGAGATGAAGGCAGCTAGAACTCACAGAGCAGAGTTCTGGGGGGCTGGGGGGAGGGTGAGAGCTGCAGAGGAAACCCCGGGTATCTGGAGAGGGCTCCCCTTCCCCTAGACATTCAATTAAGTAGTGATCACCACACCTAGATGAAGAAGGGATTCAAGCTAAGCGTGCCCTGTGTGAGGACTGCCTAGTCCCATCAGCCAGACTGGAAACCTCGTGATTCGTGGAACAAGGGGTTAAACACACAAACGGCTTCTGTAACAGAAGCAGGGAATCAGTACATCTCTGATCTTGTGTGGGCATGTGTGCCAAGTCGCTTCAGTCATGTTCAACTCTTTGTGATCCCATGGACGGTAGCCCACCAGGCTCCACTGTCCATGGGATTCTCAAGGCAAGAACACTGGAGTGGGTTGCTGTGTCCTCTTCCAGAGGGTCTTTCCAACCCAGGGATTGAACCCGCGTCTGTCTCCTCCATTGACAGGTGGGTTCTTTCCCACTCATACCACCTGACAAGCCCTCTTGGATCTTACCTAACCCATTTTAGAAACAAGATCCCAGAAAATTAAACTGCTTCCAAATAACTTCACTATATCCAGGAACAATCTAATATTTTTAGGAATATAAAAATCTCCAGTCGTAACAAAGTAAAATGGACAATGTCTTGTATCCAATTAGAGATTACTGGGCATGCAACGAAGTAACAAATTATGACCCATGATGAGGAAAAAGATAAATTGAAACCCAGCCAGAACTCACACAGATGTTAAAAGGAGCAAACACATTTAAAAAAGTTGTGATAAGTGTATGCCAATTGTGCCTCAGTAAGTCTTTTTTTTTTTTTTTTAGAAGAGGGATTCAGCAAGTGGTCAAAAATGTTTGTCTAGTACTAAACTCTCTTCTCAATAAAATCAGAAGTAGAGAAAAAGAGATGAAAAGAGAATTACTTTCTATGTGAGTCAGTGTTGCTCAAAGATGTGGCCGAGTGCCATGTAAATCCATCACCCAGAGTGACATACAAGAGCACCCCAAGCCTGGGAAAGCTCTTGGTCAGCCTGTGCCTAGGACTGGAGGAAGAGGATGCTGGGATTCTTTCAGAAACTGCAAAATGCCACCTAGCTGGAACATATAGTGCAAAAGAAAGACCAGGGAGGGGTTTCCCTGGTGGTCCAGTGGTTAAGAATCCATCTTGCAATGCAGAGGACACCAGTTCGATCCCTGGTCGGGGAAGATTCCACATGCCTCAGGGAAACTAAGCCTGTACACCACAACCACTGAAGCCCGTGGGCCCTAGAACCCATGCTCCACAGCAAGAGAAGTCATTGCAGTGAGAAGCCCACACACCGCAACTAGAAAGTAGCCCTCGCTCACTGCAACCAGAGAAAGCCCACACACAGCAACAAAGACCCAGTGCAGCTAAAAATAAACACTTTAAAAAAAGAAAGACCAGGGAGAGGGGACTGTTGCTGTAATTGAAAGCTGATCTGAGATTTTAAACTCTTCTGGCCCAAGTGAGTTTGGTATATTAGCTCAAATATTGGTCAGATCCCCATTCCTGTCTGTTCTTTGGAACTTCTGTAGGCTAAATAAACCCTCTGAACATCCTTTCCCTCAGAGATAACATAGGAATATTAGCCCCTGTCTACCATGATGATTTGAGGAGATTAAATTTTATAACGTAGGGCTCTCACTTACCTCATAGAGGTAAGCGCCATCTGAAATTATGATATTTTGATATTGCTGATATTCTGTACTCCTTATTTCGCCATCACCCAAGGAGGGATCTTGTCTGTTCTGTTCAAGGTTGTATATCTCACACTTCGTATGCATAGGGCTGGACCACTAGCAACCCTCAGTAGATATTTGTTGAGTGAATGAATGAACTCAGGGAGTGTAACACTACATCTGGAACATGATAAATGAACACTTAAAAAAATGTTTATTTAGGTTCTTAGGACAAGGCGATGGAATCAAAGTTATGAATTTCTCCCACCGAGATCTTTCTGATTTGTCAAATGACAGGTGAAGCAGGGTAGCTGGTAGTCTAACTCTGAGTTCTCCCAGAGCTCACTGTTTCATCCAAGGTCAAGAAAACTTTTTCTGCCTTGGGCCAGGTTGAGTCATCCCAGATTTAAGGAGCGAAGCAAGTAAATAAAATGTTCTGTCTGATCTGCCTGGATGAGCCACAGTCCTGGCCCCAGGAATTGGCCCCCTGGACGGGTCCAACAGACCATGGCACAGAAGAGAGAGTTAATAATAAATTATAACCATGGTGCAGTAACCATAGGCAGATCCTGTATCCACTCCCCCAGCCCACATGTTCACTCACTGACCTGTTCTACCCCATGGGCTTAATTGGCATCAAAGAGAAACAAATCCAATAAAATGCTTCCCTGAGGTGGGAGTGAGTTCAATGATTCACTCTCATTCATTTCTCTCTCTATTTCTCTTCTCCCTGTCAAACAGCTGATCCCAGCTGATGGAAGAACAAAGGAAGGGTGCTTTGGAGAAGTCATCCTGTTTTCCCCCATGCCTTAGCTCTCTCACAAGACTCAAGACTTAGTCCTAAAGCTTTCCAGGACTTAGTGATCAGGCCACTTGGTTAACAGTACCATTTGTGTCCTCCGAGGAGTAGGGGGCACTAATGTGGCATCTTGTCTCTACCTTTTTGTTGCCCGGAGGTGGCCATGAAAACGCTGTGCTCACATCCCCTGCTGTGGGGGTTGCTGTTGACTGATGACTTCCAGCTGCTGCATTTCTGGATCTGCCCCGAGTGGCACCTTGGCCATGCTTCCCGTGAGACACCAATGAGTCACTGCAGTAGGGGGTGCTAAGGCAGGTTCATTCCTGCAAGGTTTAGGACTCCTTTAATGAATGACTTTTTTTTCAGCTTTCAGTTCAGTTCAGTCGCTCAGTCGTGTCTGACTCTTTGCGACCCCATGAATAGCAGCACACCAGGCCTCCCTGTCCATCACAAACTCCCGGAGTTAACTCAAACTCACATCCATTGAGATGGTGATGCCATCCAGCCATCTCATCCTCTGTCGTCCCCTTCTCCTCCTGCCCTCAATCCCTCCCAGCATCACAGTCTTTTCCAATGAGTCAGCTCTTCGCATGAGGCGGCCAAAGTACTGGAGTTTCAGCTTTAGCATCATTCCTTCCAAAGAACACCCAGGACTGATGTCCTTTACAATGGACTGGTTGGGTCTCCTTGCAGTCCAAGGGACTCTCAAGAGTCTTCTTCAACACCACAGTTCAAAAGCATCAATTCTTTGGCACTCAGCTTTCTTTACAGTCCAACTCTCACATCTATACATGACTACTGGAAAAACCATAGCCTTGACTAGATGGACCTTTGTTGGCAAAGTAATAGCTCTGCTTTTGAATATGCTGTCTAGGTTGGTCATAACTTTCCTTCCAAGGAGTAAGCGTCTTTTAATTCCATGGCTGCAATCATCATCTGCAGTGATTTTGGAGCCCCCAAAATAAAGTCTGACACTGTTTCTACTGTTTCCCATCTATTTGTCATGAAGTGATGGCACCAGATGCCATGATCTTAGTTTTGGTTTTCAGCTTTACTGAGGTATAATTGGCAAATAAAATTATAATACAATAAGTCCCCTATACATGAATCTTCAAGTTGCAGACTTTCAAAGATGCGAATGTGTGTTCCATCACCGTCAGGTGTGAGTGAAACTGCGGCTTGCCCTTCATCTCCTATTGTTGACGATCCTTCAGCTCTACTGTCTCCCACCTCCTCTCCCTTCTCCAGTCAGTAACTCTTCTTGACTGTTCACTCAATGCCAGCCCCTGTGTGCCAGCTGTTGTACTGTAGTACTGTACTTTTCAAGATTCTGTACTGTGAGATTTAAAATGTTTTCTTTATGTTTGTTTTTTTTAAATGTATTATTTGTGTGAAAAGTATTATTAACCTATTACAGTACAGTACTATATAGCTGGGGCTTCCCAATGTCTCAATGGGTAAAGAATCTGCCTGCAATGCAGGAGACACAGGAGACTGTGGGTTCAATCTCTGGGTTGGGAAGATCCCTTGGAGGAGGAAAATGGCAACCCAGCCCAGTATTTTTGCCTGGAAAATCTCATGGGCAGAGGAGCCCAGCAGGCTGTAGTCCAAAGGGTCACAAAAAGTCGGACACAATATAACTGACTATGTTAGTTGGGAACCTAGGCTAACTTTTTTGGACTTACAAACAAACTGGACATAGGAACACACTCTTGGAATGGACCTCATTCGTATGCAGAGAATGTCCAACGTGATGGTTTGATATATGGCTGCATTATGAAAGGATTCCCACTACCCAGTTAATTAGTGCATCTGTAAGCTCACGTTTCCCTTTTTTGTTTTGTTTTCGGTGAGAACACTCAAGTTCTACTCTCTTAGCAAATTTTGGCGTTACAGTACAGTATTTTCAACTATGGACACCGTATTGTATGTTAGATAGACAACTGGTGAGAAGTTGCTGTAGCACACGGAGCCCAGCGTGCCCTAGCATCCCGGTGCTCTGTGATGATGTGGAGGATGGGATGGGGGAAGGGGAAGGAGGCTCAGGAGGGAGGGGGTGTAGGTATAACTATGGTTGAGTCGTGTTGTTGTATGGCAGAAACTAACACAACACTGTAAAAATTAAAAAACAAAACAAACAAAAAAGGGCACCAGTCAGACTGGGTTAAGGCCATAAAAACCCCATTTTAGCTTAATTATCACTTTAAAGACTTTATCTCCAAATATGGTTGTGGGTGTTCTTTGGAAGGATTGATGCTAAAGCTCAAACACCAGTACTTTGGCCACCTAATGCGAAGAGTTGACTCACTGGAAAAGACTCTGATGCTGGGAGGGATTGGGGGCAGGAGGAGAAGGGGACGACAGAGGATGAGATGGCTGGAGGGCATCACTGACTCGATGGACGTGAGTCTCAGTGAACTCCGGGAGTTGGTGATGGACAGGTAGGCCTGGTGTGCTGCAATTCATGGGGTCGCAAAGAGTCGGACACGACTAAGCGACTGAACAGAACTGAACTAATGAGACACCAGGAGTCAGGACATCAACATGTAGATTTTGGAAGAACACAGTTCAGCCTATAATCCAGTCACCCAGTCATCAGCTTTGTGTGGAACGCTAAGTAGCCCGAGGGGAGAGTGTATCTAGACTCCAAGGCAGTGGTGAATGGCTTGGCCATATGGTCAGGGACCTGGAATGAAATGGCCTAGACAGTCTAAGCCAAGGAAGTCTTAGGTAGAGGCATGTGGATGGACGTGGGAGTGTGGGCAGAAAGCCTAAGGATTTCTGTGTCACACCTCAGTCCCAAACAGAAAAGCATTAACTGTGCAAGAAGCCCTGGAACAACCAAGTAGACAAAATGACTCAGCCTGGTGACATTAAACAGCTTTCGTTACTGGCCACCCCAGAGCTGAGCATGTGGACAGAGTAACCATGGTGACAGATGGGAGTTTACTATGGACCCAGCCAGTCTAGCTGTGGCTGCCCCCATATGTCCAACTTTCCCAGCAACAACAATCAACACTGAAGTGCTATTTCTTAAGGAGACCAAATGGTCATTTGTTAGCAAATTGGTTTCATGTGGCTCCTTCCTTCCCAGAAGAGTCAGCAGATCTCCGCCATCTCCTGGCAGAGATGGACACCTATTCTGAGTCAGAGTTTGCCTTTTCTTCCCACAAATCTTCAGCCAGTACCACTCATAGGTGCTTAGCGACCAAGAAACTGGCTTCACAACGGAGGAGGTATTGGGGTGGGCTCTTATCCTAGTCCTAACTGACTTGAGAATTTTCTTGAAACTGCTCAGAAGTCTTGAGGTCTTTACTGCTTAATCCTTCTTTCTTCCTACAGTCCTTTGCAGATATCAGATCTGAATCATGTTCTGAAGACTCTATTTTCTCTAACTCACTCTACTTTTACTTCCAATGCATCTCTTGTATTTTGGATCCTGCCTTAGCACCTACTTTTCTAAGAACCTGAGCCAGTGCCAATCCCTTCTCAAGAGAGTAACTTACACATGGTTGGCTTCCATCAGCTGATTAATTCTATGTGTGCCCTTTTATCACCCTAAATGACTCTACTTACAAGTTCTTAATTTAACTGGGACTATTCCAAATGTATTACTAGAGCTTTATTTCACCTTTCCTTTAGGGGAAAAAAAAAGCAGTTTTGGCTCAAATCCCTTAATCACAGTAAAAATCACCAAATTCTTCTGTTAATGCATTAAACATAATTATATTTGAACTTTCTGTCTTAGGAAGAAATGAATATTTTGTGCTAATGGATACATTCAAATAATTTTTAAAAAACGTGCTTTTGTGATAGTAGCAGTTAGAATCTCAGATGTTAATCTTGTAAGACATCACATTTCATGGGTTTTGTAATGTGTTCCAAATGTTACATGACTTAAATTTCACTGGTGACCAAGGTGATTTAATCATCCAGGAAACCCTGATTATCAATGTTTCTACTTTCTTTTTTTTTTTTTTTTTAAGATATTTCACTTTTAGGACAATACACACCCAGAAGTATACAACAGCAGTCAATGGATTCACAGAAAGTATGTGTAATTCCTTTGTTTGCTGTACTTGCCAGCTTTCAATTAATTTAGATTTAGCTGACTTCCAAATTTTGAGGGTTTTCAAAATATAGTAATTTTTGCCAATTCACCACGGTAAATAACTGATTTCCCCTGCTTCATTTAAACATTATTTCTGACTTCCCTTAAACACCTTACCATTATTCCCAAATTAGTAAACTATCACAACAAGTGATAACATATAATAAAATAAAAAATAAATAACTATAAAATAAAATAATAAAATAAAACAGATAAAAATATTTTATATTATTTTATAAAATAATATAAAATAAAACAGATAATAAAATAAAAAATAAAAATAAAATAAAATAAAAAATTCCCCCCCAAACATCCCTGATATTTTTCTATGTTTCTTATACACATTCGAGACTCCTAGAAAATGGCGAGATTCTTGGGGACAGAGAATAGGGACTCTCGTGTTTCTGTGGTTCCCAGCAAAGCAGTGGACAGGTAGTTAGCTTTTAGTAACTGTTTCTCTTTTCTCTCTCAGATACTCTCCTTCCCATTTTGAGAAAAATCTTGCTTTGAGGAACTAGGACAGTAGTAATAAACCTCTATTTCTCGCTTGAGGTTTGTACAAAGAGAAAATTTGAAAGTACCTGTTAAAAAAAGAAAAGATTCTAAGCTTTTTACTTTTTCAAAAATTCCTTTTATTCTTCAACTAAAACCCAATGTTCAGAAAATCACGATGCCTGCTTCATTGTATTCTTCTGTGAATTCCCCTTTGGACCAAATCAGATGCTAGAAGGTCATTCCCATGATCTGTTTAGCATCAAGATAAGGTCAGGCATTAATTAATGTTGAATTACCAAAGAATTCCTATGGAAATGCATATGACATCTACATTATAACCATAATTAGCTAATTAACCAATCAATTATAATGATTAATGTGATCATAATGAATGTATGGCAAATGGTTATTAATTCCTAGAGTTCCCAAAGTGAATGCATTAATCACAGTTGAATCCGTGGTATAATGTGGGGTGCCTAATTGTCTTTCTGAACTCTGGGTGTGATGTAATAACTTACATCTGCTTAGAACTTTTGCAGTTTATCAAGCACTTGACACATGTTATCTTATTTTTTTTCCCTTATAACTGACTTGTGAAGCACTAGAAAGAAAGTGTGTTATTGTTATTAGTATTGTTTCCATTTCACAGGTGGTGAATGTTAGTTTCAGAGAAGTTGCAGATTTTCGCAGTATCACACTCACTGCATTTCCTCCTTCAAACAGCTCTTCCAACAATCTTGATTGGTAGCTGGAGCTCTGGACATGAACATTTGTACTAGGACTTCCCCTCCTTTCCCAGACCTTTTATTGCATTATACTGTCTGGTGTTTTCTTAAAAAATTAATCAGCCTGTCATCGTATCATAGATAAATGAGAAGAGAATCCTACCACTGAATGTGGGGAAGCCTGAGTTACTTAAGAGAAGAGAAGGAGCTTTGAGGCTGGGATCCCAGTGCTTCTACTGTGTGGCTGGATGGGAAGGAGGGGTCAAGAATCACTGCATAATTTTCCTTAATTTTCCTCCAGTGCACATCTTGTAAAACCCAGAAGCATTCCAAGTGTGTAGTAACAATTAACAGGTGTACTTGCTGACTTAGTATATGTAACTGAATGAAGAGTAAAACCAAAACCAACAAAACAAAACAAGAACCAAAATACTGAATCAGACACCAAGCCTTAGTGTGTAAAGAGATAATTTAATAAAATTTCTGCCATCCATTTTATTGAATATGATGGAAATATTTCAAACCAAAAAAGGCACAACTCCTCAGCTACAAAGTATCTGTGTGAGTCACAGCCTCTGTGTTGGACTCCTTTCTCTGCTTAGGGCTCTGCCCTGGGGAAACCATATCCCCTACACAAGGGTTCTTTCTCTTGCAGGTGAGTTAGAAATGTGGTTTCCAGTCTGGTGAAAATAACACATTACAAGAGGAAATCAAGGTCAAATTGTTCATCTTTTAGAAGAATTTATGGTGGGCAGGGGGTGTTCAAAAAGAAATGGCTCATTCTAGATAAGAACCATAGCATCTGATGAGAGTAGAAAGTGGAGAGAAAACGCCTTACAGAAGGTAGGTATTCACCAGCAAGCAGTAGGAGAGCGTGGGACCAGAAGACCAGTCAAGGGAGAGTTCATTCTGGAAGGACTAACCTGAGGACCAAAGAGGAACGGAAAGGCAGCACATGGTGGGAGTGAAACCTAGATTGGCTGTAGCCAAACATCACTTTGAATGTCAACCTACAGGAAACGCTTTTACACTAAGGGATGTTTGAGTTGTGTATGAACACTTGAGGTTTTGGTCTGTTTCAAAGTCATTTACTCTGCAAAACATCACAGACATTTGAAACTGACTCTGAACCTGGTAGAGTTTTGGTAAAGATCTTGATAAGTGACATCAACAATTCTGGAAGAGGATCTAAGAAGAGGCCCAGCAAACCAGGATGTCATGTGCAGCCGTGACACAATTGGCTGGGGAATGTGGCTCTTG
This sequence comes from Bison bison bison, assembly GCF_000754665.1. Classification (NCBI taxonomy): domain Eukaryota; kingdom Metazoa; phylum Chordata; class Mammalia; order Artiodactyla; family Bovidae; genus Bison; species Bison bison. The sequence goes on along the minus strand of NW_011495059.1, from coordinate 4,487,136 downwards.
CTAGTTAAGGAAGGACTGTAGGTTCAGGTCAACTTTTTAAGGTGTGGTTAAGTTAAACTCTATGTAGTTTCTTTTTAAGCTCATTCTGTTGTTAACTCATTTTCAAATAATTATTATGTTATAGGCATAAACAAAGTGAAAGTACCTTTTCTAAAATATTATATTAATTCATTGTTCAGTTTATTACTTAAGCATTTGTTTCCCAGATGGTGCTAGTGGTAAAGAATCCACCTTCCAGGGCTTCCCTGGTGGTTCAGACAGTAAAGAATCTGCCTACAATGCAGGAGACCTGGGTTTGATCCCTGGGTCAGGAAGATCCCCTTGAGAAGGGAATGGAAACCCACTCCAGTATTCTTGCCTGGAGAATCCTATGGACAGAGGGGCCTGGCGAGCTACAGTCTATGGGATCACAAAGAGTCAAACATGACTGAGCGACTAAGTAGTGGCCAATGCAGAAGACATAAGACGTGTGGGTTCGATCCCTAGGTCAGGAAGACCCCCCTGTAGAAGGGAATGGCAACCCCAACCCACTCCAATATTTTTGCCTGGAGAATTCCATGGACAGAGGAGGCTGGCAGGCTGCAGTCCATTGGGTGGCAAAGAGTCGGGCATGACTGAGCGACTAATACACACACAGTGATGGACTCCATGGAGACAAAGATAAATATAACATTTTTTTCCCATCAGAAACTCTTAGCTTAGGTATAGGGCAGGCAGACATGTAAGTGAATATGTGCCTTCTGTAACTGAATCCACCTGGCAAGGGTGCGTGTGCTCTGTGTATTGAGTGATGTCTGACTCTGCGACTGTAGCCCACCAGGCTCCTCTGTCCATGGGATTTTTCAGGCAAGAATGCTGGAGCAGGTTGGCCTTTCATCCTCCAGGAGATTTTCCCAACCCAGGAATCAAACCCCTGTCTCCTGCATTTCCTGCATGGCAGGTGGATTCTTCACCTGCCAAGCCATTGAGGAAGCCTACCTGGTAAGGTCAGTCCTGGTTAAAATGTTCACAGTGTATGGAACAGAAAATATCTCCTGTATAGTCCAACCTAATGAGGCTGATCCAAGTCGTTTTGCTGTAGTTTATGGAAGCATGCTGGGAGAAGCTTACCGACAAGCTTCGCCATATTTAACTGATTGCAGAAAGCCCCATCACCAGTTGGAGTATGGAATCATGTATACTTTTGGGGAACATAAGCAGTGAAGTGCAAGAGTGTATGTTTTAATTTTGTCCCTGCCACATATTGGGTGAATTGCCTTGGGTAAGTTAACTGTGTTATCCTTAGTTTTCTTTTCTATAAAAAGGTATATTGATACTCATGTTAGGTGGATGGTTAGGGACTTAAAGAAAGTGTAGTGTATATAAAGTGCACAGAAAAGTACCTAGCAATTAATGTCTTAGCCTGGATGCCCTAGAACAGAATCTGAGACAAAATGCTAATGTCTTACTGGAAAGTACAAATCCCAAGGCTGTGAGAGTGAGGTGGGGGAAAATGGAAGCAAATACCTTTGTGACTACCACTTCATGAAGGGCCAGAACTGATCATTCAGCCACCCCAGAGATTTCTTTTCCGCAATACTATGCTTCAGAACACCCCGGCAAAAAGGTGTGAGAGTCTCTTTATTTGCCAGATCGCTCCCTTTTTCTGCCGTCTGTCAGTCAATCTTTGTCCAGCCTGGTTTCGGAAATGTCAAATATTGAGGCAGTGGGAGGTGGTGGTGGCAGCAATGTTGTTCACAGAGTCCGCCCACGAGGCTGGCCCTAGGAATACCTGCTGTAGAATCCCCGTGCTGCGTAACTCCAGCTTGGGATATCTTATTTTCCCCCGGTGCCTGGTTTTGATTAAAGGCATATGTCATGTTCAATGACCCCTGCTCAGCACAACTCCTGGGTTCCCTTATGTAATCAGTTTGTTTAAACCATGTCTCCGATTATGTCAGGTCTTGACTGCGGCCCTAAGTACAAGAGTGTAATGGGATATATCTATTAAACAGATGTTGGACCTTAATGGACATGTTTTGAACAATCAATTGAAATGAAACTTTCAATAACTACTGTAGAACAAGAAAACATATCTGCTTACATTAAACAAAGCAATATGGCCTCTTACTGGTTCTCTAGAGCAGTGGTCTCCCCAGATGGGTCATGCATCAGAATCCAAGACGGGATATTTTACAATTCAGATTCTCGGGCCTCCACTTACCAGATGGTTTGATTCACAAACCTGGGACAGAACTTAGGCATCTGAATTTTTGAAGGATTCTGTGATATTATGATTTATAATAAGAAATTTAGGATCCTTGTTTCTGGCATATAGCTCCTAAAATTCTTGGAATTTCCTTACTGATGAGAACCACAAAGATGTCTCTTGTTACAGGTATGAAGTGCCTTTTGGACCCCACCTAAGGATGGGGGCTGGATGCTAGGACACCAATCTTGTGATTGAAGGGTCAGAGCTTTCAGCCCCACCCCCACCTGTAGGGAGGGGAGAGAGACTGGAGACTGAATCAATAACCAAAGGCCAGTGAAGTCAAACATGCTGATGTAATGAAGCCTCTGAAAAGCCCAAAAGGATGGACTTGAGAGAGCTTTTGGACTGGTGAATACAGGGCGGTGCTGGGGGACTGATGCATCTACAGAAGGCATGGAAGGCCTTCATGCTTTCCCCACATCTTGCCTTATGCCCTTTTTCCATGTGGCTGTTCCTGAGTTATATCCTTTTTTAAAAAAACAGTGATCAAGAGAGTAAAATCTTTCCTGACTTTTGTGAGCTGCTCTGGTAAATTAATGGAACCCAAGGAAGGAGGGGGTCATGGAAATCTCTGATGTATAACCAGTTGGTCAGAAACACAGGTGACAGGGAAACCCATCTGGTTTCCCCAGATCAGTCGTGCATCAGAATCCAAGACAGGATATTTTACAATTCAGATTCTCGGGCCTCCACTTACCAGATGGTTTGATTCACAAACCTGGGCTTTCAACTGGTATCTTAAGTGGGTGGATTGAGTAGGGCTGTCTTGTGGGACTGAACCCGTAACCTGGGGGTTTTGATGCTATTTCCAGGTAGATAGTGTCAGAATTGGGTTGAATTGTAGGGCATCCAGTTGGTGTCCAGAGAACTGTTTGGTGGTGATGGTGATTTGGGGGAATCACCCCATGGATTAGAACTGAGATCTATATACTTTTAGGGCCCTTGAAAATTATAATGTACAGCTGGCTTTGGAGGCCATGAGCCTAGAGACAACCAGAGATGGTCATTTATAGACAACCAATGGTTATTAGAGACCAATATTTTCATTTGTTAATTTATTCTTCATCCATTGATTTATTTATCAGTTGGTTGATTGATTCTTCATTAGCTTAATATCCCCTGTGTATGCACAAGTCATTGGTCTAGACTCCTTTGGGATATAAAAGACGTTTACCTAAGACATGCTTCTTCTCTTAAAAGTCCTTGCAGTTAGCTGAAATGGGAAGACCAAATGTTTATTCAGCAGCCAGTCTGTTTCATGCATGTACTGTATACTTGCGTATTCGATATATCTTACAATAGCGGCAAAGAGGAGGTGGTGTTATCTCCATTTTACAGGTGAGAATACTGAGTTTAGACAGGTTAAGGAAAACATGTTCATTATTACTCTACTGGGCTTCCCAGGTGGCGCTAGTAAAGAACCCGCCTGCCAATGCAGGAGACATAAGAGATGTGGGGTTCGATCTCTGGGTCAGGAAGATCCCCTAGATGAGGGCATGGCTACCCGCTCCAGTATTCCTGCCTGGAGATTCCCATGGACAGAAGAGCCTAGTGGACTATAGTTCATAGGATCGCAAAGAGTTGAACACAGCTGAAGCGGCTTAACACACATTACTTTTAGTAAATGCCAGAAGTGAGGAGATGTGTGCAGAGAAAATAAACATCCTGAAAGAGACATCATCTTGTAAACCAGTCAAGATAAAAAAATAAAATTTGAGAGAGGATTAATATAAAGGGAGGTCACATCCATCCTGACTTAGAGAAGACAACAGCCTAAGCTTAGAAGAAGGCAGGGAAGGACATTTTTGACGAACTAGACACTTAAGCTGGGAGTTTGCAAACCTGGCAAGACATGTAAATCACCTAGGAGCTTTATAAACAGCTCTGATTCAGTGGGTCTTACCTGGGGCCTCAGCATCTGTATTAATTTAAAAGCACCTGAGGTGATTCTGAATTGTCAGCCAGATTTGGGAATAAGTTACCTGTTTGCAGAATGGATAGAAGCAGCAAAGAGCTTTCAGGCACTTGGGCAGCACAGAACTCAACTCTGAACAGAGTCTAGTCATTCAGGAGTAATTTGTCACCATTATCTCCATTCAATTCATCACCAAGTCCTACCAGTTCTGCCTCAGGTGGTCATTCTGATTCTACTTCCCCCTCTCCATCTCCACTGGTGCCCTTTGGATTCTGTCATCCTACTCCTGAGTTAACTACCTCTCATTTTTGCCCCTTCAATATATTCAGCCTCGACTAGATGGTAAAGACTCTGCTTGCAAGAGAGACCCGGGTTTAATCCTGGGTCAGGAAGATCCACTGGAGAAGGGAATGACAACCCACTCCAGTATTCCTGCCTGGAGAATGTCATAGACAGAGGAACCTGGTGGGCTACAGTCCATGGGTTTGCAAAGAGTAGAACACAACTGAGTGACCAATACTTTCACTTTCACAGTGACTTTACCTCTCTCTCTAAGATTCAGCTGATCACGGCATGTGATGGGCCATGACCCAGCTAAACATTGTTCCCACTCCCCATTTCTGGATTCCTCAGAACGGCCTTTGAGGCTCTCTCAGTTTGAATTACTCTTTCATTCATTTATTTGTTCATTTACAAAATGTACTTCGTGCCTGTGATGCGCAAACCCTGTGCTGGACAACGGTGATGCAGTGATGAATAGGACACGATTCCTGCCATTGATAAGCTCTCAATACAATGAACAATTGTATTGTACAATTGTACGGTACCTAATGTATTGTACATAAGCTCTCGATACAATGAACATTGTCCAGAGGTGAACTCCAAATGCTGGGATTGGGGAAGGTTTCCTGGAGGATGTGATATCTGAGGGACAATTAAGAGAAATTAGTCAGGTAGAAAGGGAGGGGCAATCGTGATAGCACACAGCAAGTTGACAGGGTACAGCAGGGACAAGGACATGGCAGTAAGAGGGAACATAGTTTGCTCAGACAACTCTTTAATAGTTCAGGATGAATAGCATTTGTGGAAGGGGAAATTATTGAGATGTTATTAAGCCGGAATGTAAGCATGATTCTAGGACTGACTGGGTAGAGAAGGTGCAATGCCTAGATCCAAATCTAGCTGGAAATATTGAAATAAATGATGACATTTGGCATTTTACATGCAAAGGTCCATGCATTGACCTGGAACCCAACTACACTCTAACAGGCTGGGAGGATGTGGCTTAATATCAGAAGCACACACGGAACATGTCAATGGTAGGAAGTGGCCCCTGCCCAGACTCAATCTTAGAATGTCTAAAAGTCCCAGGATATCTGGGTCCTCATGCTCAGGGTTAGGATTCACAGAACAGATGGCACAAGGAACAATGGATGCCCAGAGGTGGGTTAGCAGGGAGGGGAAGTGCTAAACTATAACCCATGAGAGAATCTTGGAGGAATTGGAGATGCTTCTCCCAGGAACATTTCTCAGCTAATTCTTCAGAGAACTGCCTGTGGAAGAGGAACTGAACTCTGGGACCCTAGGGGTCAAAGCTGAGTCCAAAGGGCAGAATCCCCAGGTCCACAGATCTCTGAGGAATATAAGGAAAAACTTATATTGGACACGACTGAAGTGACTTAGCAGCAGCAGCAGCAGCAGCAGCAGCAGGAACTGTGCTCTGCAGTAGATCTTCAGAACCTACTGATCTTGCATAACAGCAACTTTGCATCCTTGACTGTCACTTCTTCATTTCCCTCTCCCCACAACCCCTGACCACTACCAATCTACCCTCCACTTCTGAGTTGGACTGTCTTAGGTTCTAGATACCAATGAGGCCATACAGTTCTGTGTTTCCGTGTCCGGTTTATTTCACTTAGCATAATGTGCTCATCCACATTGTTGCAAATGGCAGGGTTCCCTTCTTTTTTAGGGCTAACAGTCCAGTGCTTGTAGTGATAACATTTTCTTTATTTATCCACCAATGGACATTTGGATTGTCTCCATCTCTTGATTATTGTGAATAATGCTGCATTCAACAAGAGACTGAAGATATGTCTTTGAGATTAGGGATGTAAGCCCAGAAGTGGGATTGCTATAGCATTTCTTGCACTCACTAGATCTGATTTTCTGACCAAAGAAACCGCTTTTTAGTGAAGGAAGCATTGTGTAATATTTAGAGTGGTCAGGAGTTAAGAAGTGGAACTCCCTGGTGGTTCAGTGGTTAAAATTCTGTGCTTCCACTTCAGGAAGCACAGGGTTCCATCCTTGATCTGGGAACTAAGGTCCCCCATGTAGTACAGGATGGCCCAAAACAAAACAAAAAGGTTAAGAGGCTGTTTTAGCACCTGGATTGGCAAAGTTTTTCTGGAAAGGACTAGATAAAGATACCCAGCTTTGTGGGCTCCTCAGTCTCTGTGGCAACTACCCAAACAGCTCTTATAGCAGGAAAGAAGCCACAGACCATAGACAAATGGGTGTGGCTCTTTCCATAAAACTTTATCTGCAAAAACAGACAGGGGGTTCAGTTCAGTTCAGTTCAGTTCAGTTCAGTTGCTCAGTCGTGTCCGATTCTTTGTGACCCCATGGACTGTACCATGCCAGGCCTCCCTATCCATCACCAACTCCCGGAGATTACTCAAACTCATTACTCAAACTCATTGAGTCGGTGATGCCATTCAATGATCTCATCCTCTGTTGTCCCCTTCTCCTCCTGCCTTCAATCTTTCCCAGCATCAGGGTCTTTTCATATGAGTCAGTTGCAGATGGTGAGAGTTCAACCTCTGAAGTTATTTGAGCAGCTTTGAGCATTTGCACTAAAACGATCCTTGTAAGAGAATATAACTGTAAGTGTAGACAGTCTCTGCGGAAAACTTGACTTTTTATTGAGAATACGTTCATTCAATTCTCCTACAAATAAGAAAATTAACCCCCACGCTCAAAGAAAAGGCATGCTTGCATACATGCTAGGTCACTTCAGTTCTGTTCAACACTTTACAACCCCATAGACTGTAGCCCACCAGGTTCCTCTGTCCATGAGATTTCCCAGGCAAGAATACTAGAGTGGGTAGTCATTTCCTCCTCCAGGGGATCTTCCCGACCCAGCGGTAAAGAGGGAGTCACCCCCAAACGTAGGACTGGGTAGTAGACATAGTTATGCAGAAAGAGATCTTTTCCCTTTACCTGAATATTCAAGAGATGGGGGAGGGGTGGGCAGCGCTAGTTTTTCTGGTCTGTAAAAGTTTTTAAACTTTCTTGCCTTTGATGAAAGCCTTTTCTAACTGGTTCTAGAGCCTTCCTCTGGGGCGTGTGTCTGCTCCTCTCCAGTAGATTAGCATGCGCATTATGAATTTGCTGTCAATGTCAGCAGCCTAGCTTTGCCAATTTCACAAATGTCTTTTCTTTCAGGAGCTGGAAATGTTCTCAAAACTGTCCTGAAAGCAAGTAATGCTTTCGGTCGTTGTCACCTTGCTGAGGAACAAGCTGCAACTTCGCTTTCTGATTTCATTCTCCCAGTGACATTTTTCACACAGGCTCTGACAGAGACAGCAATTATAAAGACATCCAGGTTGGCATTCAAGGATTCTTGAAGTTAACAAATTGTCCAGGAATAAATGACAATGAAGTTGGCAGACTACACATGCCTTCATGAAAATGCAGGAGCCAGAGGATCAGAGTGGAGCCTTAAGAAGCAGCTGCCCCTAACCCTGGAGGGGCATGGTGGGCTTACCCCAGTACAGTCTCCTTGGAAAGCAATCCACCTTAGGGCAAGTGGGCTGTGACTTCTCAGCAGATTAGAAAGGTAGAAAGATGTCAGAGAGAAACAATGAAGAAAATATATACTTAAATCCAATATAGCTTCTTGATTTGCTGATGACACCCAAGGGCAGGGAGGGTGTTAATTACAAGAAAATTCCATCCTGCGTACATTGACCATTTACTGTCTCCTTGTTGCCCACTGTCTGTCCTCTCTGCAGCTTGGTCAGGTCCCCCGCATTTTGGTTTCATCCCAGTGTTCCAGCATTCCGGAAGTCCTCTTTTCCACCTATTAAGGACATCTCTATGTGTTGGCGCCTTCTACCCTGTTCCCTCTGCCTGGAGTTGCTTCCCCCAGCTTCCCTCTGAGCATCCCAGCTTTCCTACAAAGCCCCTATTCATTCCCAAGACAATCATCTTCATTAATGGATGAGGTGGAAGCCCTAGGCCCAATGGTAGTGCCGCGAGAGTCCTGGGAAGATCTGGAAGCTTTGCTTTAGAATATAGGGGGTATAGGGAATTCAGGCCCAGGCCAATTCCTGCGGAAGGTTTCTTATGGGATAGCTAAGTTTGTCATGAAGCAGGAAGCCCAAATGTGGACCACGAAGTCCGAATGGAGCGAAAGCAGTAACTTAGTGCTACTAAGTGCTTGCTGAGTGGAGGTGCAATTTTAGTCTTGTGCATTCACTAGGAGGGGGAGAAGGGTAGGGAGCAAGTGAGGAGGTAGGAGGTGGCCTGGAGGGAGGGATGGGGGTTACATAGAATGTAGACAATTGTAGCTGAGAGATTTTGAGTTTGACTGTCTTGTCCTCATTAAGGATAATAATGATAGCATTTATGAAATGCTTTGTTATTTGTTGTTCAGTTGCTAAGTCGTGTCCAACTCTTTGGAACCCCATGGACTGCAGCACACCAGGCTTCCCTATCCTTCACTCGCTCTTGGAATTTGCTCAAACTTATGTCCATTGATTTGGTGATTCCATCCAACCATCTCATCCTCTTGCCCCCTTCCCCTCCTGCCCTCAGTCTTTCCCAGAATCAGGGTCTTTCCCAATAAGTTGGCTCAGTACTTTACTTTGCTCTATTTAACAGTCATCAAAACCCCCATTTTGCTGATGAGGAGGAGGAGTTGAGAGCCACGGAGCCCAAGGTCATGTAGCTAAGAAGAGGTGGACCAGGACTCAAACCCAGCTCTCTGTCTCCAGGGCAGATTCATCATCACTCTGTTCTACTGCCCAGAAAATGTGCAGCTCAGCCATCCAGACCAGGCAAGGGGTGTTTCTCAGCATCCTTCATGGACATGGAGTGTCAGAAGGCATTCTAACTTTCCTTCTGGGTGGAAGAGGTAGTTCTCTTCAAGTTAGGCCTATCTTGGTAAGAGAGCTAGACAAGCCATGCTGTTGGTGGGATCCTAGCAGTACTCGTGTCTCTGTCACATATCCAGTACTGGATGCAGGGGTTGTCACCAAAGAGACCCACTGTAAATGGTTCTTGATCATGTACGGAAGGACGTCTTGGAGCATGCACTCAGTGTGGCTGGCTGTGACCTCCACCCTCTCTATCATCTCTACCTAGCCTCAGATAACACACACAACCCACACATGGGAGAATGCTGATACAGAGATCTTCTCCAGTGTCTCGGGACATCTGTCTCCTTTGGTTTAAATGGTTCTAGTGGTGGTCCAGTGATTACACTCCCTGTTTCCACTGTAGAGGGCTCAAATTCAAACTCTGGTTGAGGGGTTAAGATCCTGCATGCCTTGTAGCACAGCCAAAAAAAAAAAATCTTTTTGAAAAAAGTGACTAAAGAAAGAAATGCCTCTCAACCTGGGTCTATAACCAGTCATTTCAACCCATCACCCGCCTCCTTCCCATCAGCCTCTTGTTCTATCTACTGGTCCCTCATCTCCAGCTCAGAATCAGACCTGCCATTTTCTCTCCCCGCTCCTACTCCTGCATCTCTATGACCTCTGGAAGAGAAAAAGCATATACATATGAACAAATAGTTGTCTTTATGAGTGTATAATTCCAATCTCACCAAATTCCTGGACTTTGAAATTATGTCTTTCCCATGAACCACTGCAGGCATTTGAGATTTTTTGGAGAGAGTTTGTGTATATAAGGAAGAGAAAAGGGGGTGCTGTTTACTTGGGGTTGTAGGTGATAAGCAGCTTCCAAGACAGTGCAGTGGAAAAGCATCCATCTGCCAGTGCAGGAGATGCAAGAGATGTGAGTTTGATCCCTGGATGGGAAAGATCCCTTGGAGGAGGGCATGGCAATCCACTCAAGTATCCTTGCCTGGAGAATCCCATGGACAGAGGAGCCTGGCGGACTGTAGTCCATAGGGTTGCAAGGAGTTGAACACAACTGAAGTGGCTTAGCATGTAGGTGATAGGTTTTAATGTTTTGTACCAATGAATGAAAGTATTTTTAATCATCCCCCCACACAAACTGACCCATACGCCTGAATGACCGCATATGTTATGTACCTTTGACAGAGTCGTCGTGTTTATGACACTTAGTAGTTGTTCTTCTCTGGCTGCCAGATGGGATATTTTGCTCAAAGCTACTATTTTTGTCTCCCACTTGAGTATTCTGGAACTTCATTTGTCTCTGCAACGCATTTTGCATTCTCTTGTCTCAAAACTACTGGAGTAAATTTAAGAGCTGCCTCCTCCACTCCCAGCATGTGGACGTGCCTCCTTGTATATATATTCTTTATCTCTCCATAGTTCTCAAACTTTAAGTGTGAATCAGAATTACTTAGGAGGTTTTTTAGCCCTCAGGTTGTTGGGTCCCATCAACAGGTTTCTAATTCACTGGGTTTGTGATGGATGAAAAATATGCATTTCTACTAAATCTCCAGGTGATTTCAAGTCTGCTAGTCTTGGGACACCTCTTTGAAAATGACTACTCTACACTCATCCTTCCTTTCTTAACTTGGGTCGGACAATCAGGGGTTCCTTTTCCTTTTTGTGGCTGCCCTCTTTAGCACTGGGGACACTAATAATTTCTTCTTAAATTACAGGTAGAGGGTTCATTACAAACCAAGTCCAGAAGCTCAGTCCTATTGATTCAGCAGTAAACAAAGCCAAAGTGGACCCTCCCTTCAGGGAACCCACCTTCCACCTGGGAAGAGACACATCGATGCGGTGAGAATAAATGTGAGTAACTCTGAAAATGGGCGCAAGTGCTGCTTTTGCCAAATTGATGATGGGAAAATGTAACTGAGTTTGTCTACATGATGGAGAAACGAGTAAATAGATATTAAATCTGTCTGATAAACAGTGAGGAGACTGCCTACTTCATAGTGGGCATTTCAGCAAAGAATATTTCCTTTCCCTTTGCAAACTGGTCAGGAGTGCCCCATGGACGTCAGCTTGTTGTTTGCCTAATAGAGTCATTTATGCCTCGATTTCACATCTCTTGCGATGTATTTCCAGGGGGACTCAACCAAAAGAAAAAGAGCATTACACATCCACACACACATACTCACATGGAGGAAGGTTGGCTGGGAGATACAGCAACCACCTTTGGCAACTCTTAAATCATTTGATCTTTCTGAGGCTTTTTTTTTTTTCCTCAGATGAGAAACTCAGAGCTCTGCAATCTTGGCCCCAGTGGGGATGGATGGAGGTAGGGGCAACACAAAACTAACATGAGGGGTTTTCCTGCAGCAGCCCAGAAAGCACTTGTGAATGTGGCAGGAAATGAGATCTTAAGTCAGTGCATAAAGCAGTCAAATCCATCAGAGCCTTGGAATGGCCCCTCCTAGCTCAGGGACGTCGCAGCACTTTGTGTGCACCAAGGCAGTCCTGGAAGGAGTGACGGACCCAGTTCCGAGTCTGCTAAATCCATTCTGGCAGCCGGAGGAATCTATCTGCAAAGCCAAGTCACATCATTTTCCCTGAGCTCATTTGACTGCAGGCTAAGAAGCTATTGCAGAAAACAAAGGGATGGTGATGGGGGTGCTGGAATAATGAATATTAATGAACTTAATTCTCCGGTTTGCAGTTGGTCTAGTGCTGGTAGGACACAAAGGCGATTAAAGAAAAATAAGTCCAAACTGATGTTGCAGAATGCTTGATCACCCTCTATCCACCCAACCTAAGTTTGCTGGGTACCTACTATGTGCCAGCTAACCAGGGCTTGGCAAAATGAAGAATACCCTACCCTCTGTCCTCAGGGAACTCAACGTCTATAAATGCACAAGAAATCATGACAGTTCAGGGCCATGCTTTCATTATGGGAGACACACATGAAGTGCAGGAAATGTCAAGGAAAGTATCCTAGAAGATGTGACTACTTCATCCCCACCCCCAGGCACATTGTCTGATTCTCCTTGAGGGATGAGCTTGGGATTTGATGAAGCCTGGTGCTATGAAGGTACAATAACTAGAACTCCCAATTTCCCAAGAAAGTCTTAATTGTATCCACTTTCTTGTTTCCCCCAATTGTGGGTTACTTGTATGCCCCCCAAAGATATGTCCAAGTCCTAATCTCCAGCACTTGTGAAGGTGATCTTATTTGGAAATAGGATGTTTGCAGATATAATCAAGATGGCAGTATACTGGATTGGGGTAAGCCCCAAATCCAATGACAATTATCCTTATAAGAAGATCATATGAAAACACAAAGATGTTGAGAGGCAGGCACAGCAGGAGAAGACCACGCAAAGGTGGAGACAGGTGTGGGAAAGATGAAGCTGCAAGCCAAGGACTGCTAACAACCACTGGAAGCCAGGGGATGCAAGCAAGGACTTTGCTCTAGAGTTTTCAGATTCTTCCTGCGGATTCTTTGACTTCAGGCTTCTTGTGTCCTGAACTGTGAAGGAGTAAATTTCAATTGTTTTAAACCTCCCTGTCTGTGACACTTTGTCTCAGCAGCCTTGGGAAATGATGACATGCCCCCAGCTAGAATTTTGATTCACAATGCGTGGTGCCTGTATTTTAGTGTTTTCTCAGATCTAGAATTAGGCTGTGAAAGTGCTGCACTCAATATGCCAGCAAATTTGGAAAACTCAGCAGTGGCCACAGGACTGGAAAAGGTCAGTTTTCATTCCAATCCCAAAGAAAGGCAATGCCAAAGAATGCTCAAACTACCACACAACTGCACTCATCTCACACGCTAGTAAAGTAATGCTCACAATTCTCCAAGCCAGGCTTCAGCAATACGTGAACCGTGAACTTCCTGATGTTCAAGCTGGTTTTAGAAAAGGCAGAGGAACCAGAGATCAAATTGTCAATATCTGCTGGATCATTGAAAAAGCAAGAGAGTTCCAGAAAAACATCTATTTCTGCTTTATTGAC
>NW_011495059.1:4449579-4473766 GCF_000754665.1 Bison bison bison | reverse complement strand
ACAGCACCTGACCTGCCTCTTGAGAAACCTATATGCAGGTCAGGAAGCAACAGTTAGAACTGGACATGGAACAACAGACTGGTTCCAAATAGGAAAAGGAGTACATCAAGGCTGTATATTGTCACCCTGCTTATTTAACTTCTATGCAGAGTACATCATGAGAAATGCTGGACTGGAAGAAACACAAGCTGGAATCAAGATTGCCCGGAGAAATATCAATAAGTTCAGAAATGCAGATGACACCACCCTTATGGCAAAAAGTGAAGAGGAACTAAAATGCCTCTTGATGAAAGTGAAAGTAGAGAGTGAAAAAGTTGGCTTAAAGCTCAACATTCAGAAAACGAAGATCATGGCAACCGGTCCCATCGCTTCATGGGAAATAGATGGGGAAACAGTGGAAACAGTGTCAGACTTTATTTTTTGGGCTCCAAAATCACTGCAGATGGTGACTGCAGCCATGAAATTAAAAGACACTTACTCCTTGGAAGAAAAGTTATGATCAACCTGGATAGCTTATTGAAAAGCAGAGACAGTACGTTGCCAACAAAGGTCCGTCTAGTCAAGGCTATGGTTTTTCCAGTGGTCATGTATGGATGTGAGAGTTGGACTGTGAAGAAAGCTGAGTGCAGAAGATTGATGCTTTCGAACTGTGGTGTTGGAGAAGACTCTTGAGAGTCCCTTGTACTACGAGGAGATCCAACCAGTCCATTCTGAAGGAGATCAGCCCTGGGATTTCTTTGGAAGGAATGATGCTAAAGTCCAGTACTTTGGCCACCTCATGCGAAGAGTTGACTCACTGGAAAAGATTCTGATGCTGGGAGGGATTGGGGGTAGGAGGAGAAGGGGAAGACAGAGGATGAGATGGCTGGATGGCATCACTGACTCGATGGACATGAGTCTGAGCGAACTTCGGGAGTTGGTAATGGACAGGGAGGCCTGGCGTGCTGTGATTCATGGGGTCGCAAAGAGTCGGACACGACTGAGCCACTTAACTGAAATGAACTGAGAATTAGGCTGGGAGTAAGATGACTTCCAGACCTTTTTCTTGCCCATGACTCCCTGCCAAACTCTTCTTGGATTCAGTTTTGGATTAGGGGTTCACTTCTGTCTCTATTTCTTTGAGCCCCTTTTTTTGTGGGTGAGAGGCAAGAATACGGGAGTGGGTTGCCATTCCCTTCTCCAGGAGATCTTCCTGACCCAGGGATCGGACCCAGGTCTCCCGCATTGTAGGCAGATGCTTTACCATCTGAGCCATGCTGGCCCAGAGGTTAAAGTGTCTGCCTGCAATGAGAGAGACTCGGGTTCAATCCTTGGGTCGGGAAGATCCCCTGGAGAAGGAAATGGCAACCCACTCCAGTATTATTGCCTGGAGAATCCCATGGATGGAGGAGCCTGGTGGGCTACATACAGCCCATGGGGTCCCAAAGAGTCGGACATGACTGAGCGACTTCACTTTTTCTGTCTCTATGTGGTGAGGGCAAGACGGTGGAGAGGTATTGCAGAGGCCAGGCACTCACTAACATCTGTGGACTGATGGATTTAATTTACGATGGATTCTAAGTAAAGTCTGCATTTACCATTTCTCCCAAAACAGTTAACTGACGTCTCTGCTTCGGAAGAGGCCTGGATCTCATAGCGGGTATGTTCAAAACTATTAAAGAGAATGATTTTTATGACTATAGATACTCCATTTGGGGTAGCACTCTAGATCACTGCTATTTACAGATTCTATTAGCATATGCTTTTGGGGAAATTTTTGCATTTTTATCTGTATCTATTAACATATTTGGATGCTTTGACTCTGTAATTCAACTTCAAGGAAACTACCCTGAAAACAACTCCAAAATGCGGACAAAGTTGTTACCATCATGATGTCATAGTGGTACAAGAACAGAAATTAAGCAAAATGTCCATTAGAGGAATGATTTAGTTAACAACTATAGAATATTAATAAAATAGAATATTATACAGCTACTTAAAAGAATGACCTTGCACATTATAAAGCAACTTTGAAATGCTTGAAATTTGACATTAAGTAAAAGGAACATGTTTAAATGGTGACATGATGACAATGATATTAAGTCTTCACTGAAATCTGGTTGGAAGGAAATACTTCAAAAGGGTAATTTGTATTGGCTAGGCCAAAAAGTTCATTTGGGTTTTTCCATACCATGTTATAGGAAAACCCAAACAAACTTTTTAGCCAACTCAATATTTGTGTTTTCTCTGATGAAAGCTCTTTCTCCCTCTCTGCTTCTGAATTTTCTTTGTAAAAAGTTTTTTTTTTTTAATTTAAAATAGAAAAAAACACACCTGTAGCATTATTTATTTATCTGTTTATTGATGAAAAATTGCAAATCATTTTGATCTGTTCTTTAGTTAAGCACTGATTGCTATTCCATGTGTAAGTGTTAAATAATCTTGCCTATTTCTACTAGGTATCCTCAATGAAATTACCTTTGTTTAAACTACAACCTCTGGCCACCAAATCCAGCTCACTGCCTGTTTTTGTTGATAAAGGTTTATAGGAACACAGCTATATCCATTTATTTAAGACTGTGTTACAACAGCAGAGTTGATTAAATCATAAGACCAGTGAAACCTAAAATATTTAATTTCTGGCTCATTACAGAACCTTCACCAGCCCCTGCTTTATCATTCATTGACTTTGACTCCAGATCCCTCCAATAGGTCTTTTCCTCTGTCATTCCTGACAGAAAAATGTAGTTGTGCTTTTGGAATGGGCAACTGACATTAATGAATTCATTCATTCATTTATCCACGAACCTAGACTTTGACATGTTTTATACTGGCATTTATGACGTGACTGAGTTTGGGTCTGGTTGGAGGGCTACTATGGATTGCTAGAAAATTCAGAATTCTTTATTCAATCTGAAGTTCAGGCCTCTGAACAACCCCTCCCCTCCATCTCAACCACATAGGTTCTAGATAACTAACTCCCACCTTCATGCTAAATCCACTTCACTTCCTTGGAACAAAAGTCCAGGGTATTGGTGATGTTATTGTCATCTACTCCAACAGATACAATTGAATTCCATTAGCAATATAGCAAGAAGGCTTTTCCTCCAACCAGTGCATAGTCTTACCCAAAGCAATCCAAGTTCATTAAAATCACAGTTATCTGACTCTCAATTAAGTGTGATGATAGTTTAATTAACAATGCCCACTTAATTGTCAATGGCAGGAAACTGAGACAGGCGGGGTGCATGGTGGCTTGGGAACTTATGGCAAGTCTTTTGCTTGAAATACGGTAAAAGGCTTCCTGAATCAGCCAACTCAGTGACCTCTGTGCACTTTGGCAAATGAAAGGCCTGAAAAACATAGCCTAAGCTCCACTTGGAAAATGTAATTTTGATCTGGAGTAATGATGCTAAAGTGTTTATACCAGGTACCCCAAATGAAGATCCTCCTCCAGCATCCTTAAGGATTGTCATTCATTCATTCATTCATTCTCTCTTTCAACTCCTCCCTACCTCTTTTAAGCATCTGTCAAATCCTTGAAGTCAAAGTGTTAGTCACTCAGTCATGTCTGACCCCATGGTCTGTAGCCCATAAGGCTCCTCTGTCCATGGAATTCTCCAGGCGAGATTATTGGAGTGGGTTGCCATTCCCTTCTCCAGGGGATCTTCTTAAACCAGGAATGGAACCCCCGACTCTTATGTCTCCTGCACTGGCCGCCACTTAGTTGCTCAGTCTTATCCAACTCTTTGCGACCCCATGGACTATAGCTCTCCAGGCTCCTCTGTCCCTAGGATTCTCCAGGCAAGAATACTGGAGTTGGTTGCCATTCCCTTCTACAGGGGATCTTCCTGACCCAGGGATCGAACCCGGGTCTCCTGCATTATAGGCAGACAATGTCTTTAGGGTCCCACAGAAATGAAGGGCAGAACCGAGATGCAGCACCAGAAGGTCTGATGTGCTTGTTATTAAAACCTAGCGAATGCTCCCTCTATTAGGGGAACTACTGTCTGAAGCTGCCCACCTGGCCAAGCACCATAGCAACCACTTGCATGAGTTATCTTAAATAAGAGGTCTTGGTAAGGAATTCAGAACTAACAAGCTACCACTAGGAAGATTTTGGAAAGGTCAGAAGGAGGGAGGAGCCACTGGTCCATATGTCTGTCAACCTGCCAGAATACTTCTCTCTGGAATCCATCGTGGCTGAGTGATGCGCGCGGAAAGAATTCTGTACCAGGTTAAAAAATGCTTCCAGACTCTTCAAAAATATTTCTCAGAGCAGTGACCCACAGACTAGAGATGGTGTCCTATTAAAAATGAAAATTCCTGGGTTCCAGCTTAGAGTTGGCTCTCTGGCAAGTCCTATCTGGGAATCTGCATTTTTAAACACACATCCTTATAGGGACATCCCTGATTGTCAAGATGCCAGCACCTAGCTGTGGTGACATTGAAAGTCTTGGATGGAAATCTTCCTGGGATCTCGTGGCAGGGCTTGGAGTGGAGCTTGGAGGAGCTGGCGGGGTGGGGCCAGGGAGGCTGCCCTTCTGCAGGTGCGCAAAGGGGATGGATTTGTCACATGGCCTTTTCCCTGGGGTTCATTCTGTCTGGTGAGCCAGCCCTGTTTCCATTGTTCTTGATGACTGGGACTGCTGCTGGCTGTGGGGAAATGTGAACTCTGGAGCTCTTTTCAAACCTTGGGACAGGCTTTCATTCTGAGCAGCCCCTGGGGCTCGGTTTCCAAGGGAGACTCGAGGCCTTTAGGTCAGGGTTGCAGTTTCCTCTGTTTCGGGGCAGCCGGAGCTCCAGTTGCCTTTTCCTTGGCCTTCTGCAGCCTTGTTAATTCTGGAGTTTGTGTGCTTGCTTATTCTTTACAAGCCCCCAGAGCCCTCGGGGTTGGCTTGGTACAGGGAGCTTGGGGCTGTTAAGTGACTCTGAGGACCCTGGGCAGAAAGCCTTCTACCTGAAGTGCCAGGTTCAAAACCGGTCACTTTGACACAGCTCCAACCACGACGAGTTAGTGACACAGCTAGACCCACCTCTGACATCCACCCCAGTGACTCAGTTCTGGGGCTTCTGCACTTCCAATAGAGAACAGTTCACCCCACAGCACAGACCACCAGCCAATTTCTGCAGGATATGGAAAGGTTTATCAGCTACAATTTGGCATGTGGTGGCTCAGAGGGTAAAGAATCTGCCTGCTATGCAGGAGACCCAAGTTCAATCCCTGGGCCGGGAAGATCTCCTGGAGAAGGGAATGGCAACCCACGCCAGTACTCTTGCCTGGATAATCCCATGGACAGAGGAACCTGGAGGGCTATAGTCCATAGGGTTGCACATGACTGAAGTGACTGAACACATTACTTCTTTGGAGCAGTCTCTTAGAGCTATCTGAGGTGCTGAGTCCTTATTTTGCCCCAAATAAAACTTAACTTGCAACTCTCAGATTGTGTATCTTTTTAGTTGACAGGTTCTTTTTGTTTTGAACCAACCCCTTCCCTCTCTCAATACCTCTGGACCAAAAAGTGGTGTGAAGGCTAATGAACACCAGGAATTACTTTCGAGTCTTGACTATTGAGGCCAATCTTCTGGAACTTTCTTCCCAAGGTTTCTGAAGTTCAAAGAAAAGACAATCACATAGAAGCCAGTCATTAAAGATCTGCTGCTGCTGCTGCTAAGTCGCTTCAGTCATGTCTGACTCTGTGTGACCCCATAGACAGCAGCCCACCAGGCTCCCCCGTCCCTGGGGTTCTCCAGGCAAGAACACTGGAGTGGGTTGCCATCTCCTTCTCCAATGCATGAAAGTGGAAAGTGAAAGTGAAGTCACTCAGTCGTGTCTGACTCTTAGGGACCCCATGGACTGCAGCCCACCAGGCTCCTCCGGCCATGGGATTTTCCAGGCAAGAGTACTGGAGTGGGTTCTTTGCATTAAAGATCTAGTGAGTACTTACTCTGGTGGGGCTCCATGTGAGGTAGACTGTAATCTCTGGAGATGACACACTTCCTTCTTCACTCTAATTCCCAACCGAGTCCACTGATCTCTTAACGTCATTTACTTCTCTCCGTATCCCCACTTTTCTTTGTGGCCCAGGTTTCCTTCTCCAGAGGCTGAAAGAGGAATTCAGCCTCCTATTTCTGTCCCTTGTCCTTCCTGTCCCCACCCTAGGTTCATTCCCTGAAAAGCAGCCAGAGCCATCTTTTCCAAAATGCAAATTTGATTATGTCATTCCCAGCTTAAACCCCACTGTGAGAACTTTGGATCATCTGCAACAATTACAAGCTTCCCTCGTGACAGGGTCCTGTGAACGCTCCAATTCCACTTTCCCTGTCAACTAGGACTTTTCTAAGTTCAGCTGGATATTTTCACATTTCTAGAAAGGACCATACTTCTTCTCTCCCTTCCTCTGGTCACTGTCTTGTGCATCCTTCAGATCTCATCAGGTAACCCCTCCTCCCAACTGCCCAGAGTGAGTGAAGTCACTCAGTTGTGTCCGACTCTTTGCGACCCCATGGACTGTAGTCTGCCAGGCTCCTCTGTCCACGGGATGCTCCAGGAAAGAATACTAGAGTGGGTTGCCGTTTCCTTCTCCAGGTGTTCTTTCTGAGCCAGGGATTGAACCCAGGTCTCCTGCATTGCAGTCAGACTCTTTATCATCTGAGCCAGCTGGGAAACCCTCAACTGGCCAGAAAACCCTGTTAAATGCTCACAGTGTTGTATAACACTTTCCCCTGGCTATAAATATACATTTCTCACGTGATTTTTAAATTGCTGCCTGTATCCTCCAAACCAACTGTGAGATCCAGGATGGCAAGAACCAGTCTAGTTTTGCCCTTATTTTTTCCCTGATGCCCATTGCTATGCCAGACCCATAGAGAGAGGTCATTTTATTTCTACTGATTGTGCCTAATGAATGAGTAAGAGGCACTCCTTATGTGAAACAGGTCTGTGACCTGGATTGGAAACCTTAAAAGCCCCCCTCTCCTGTTCTTGCTGAGCAAATCCTATGATGTGAGTGACAAAAAGCTGCCCATAGCTCAAAACCACCTTGGGGGCTTCATGGGGCTGCTAGGTCACCAAGAGCGTGTGGCTTGTGCTCTGAAACAATTAGCCTGACTTGGGCTGCATTGGATTTTGTTAAAGCAAGTGCCGATTGCTACGAAAACTGTTTGCATGTAATCAATCTTCAGCGGCTGAGAGCCGTCTGGTCCAGGAAGGCATGTCACCCTGGCTGCTATGAACTCGGCACATGGCCGAGGATCCTTCCTCCACACCCCAGGGTCCACAATCCCTGCAGGCCCTTCCCTCTAAGGGTCCACTGTGTGACTTATTCTTCCCTTGTCAGTCAGACTCCAATGGACCTGTGTGGAGGCTAGATAAGGGGAGGATATAAGTCAGATCAGGGAAGGGGCCACATCCAGAGGAAAGGTGCAATGGGTAAGTGTCCAGACCTGTGGAAATGGCTGCTCGAAATGCAGTCGTCACCGTTGGATTTACTCATGGGTACCTGGAACATCCCTGGTATGGCCAAGTCCTCAGTGAAGGGAGGTCCAGTTGTACAAGTGGCTGTAAGCATCTATACTTTGCAAATTTCTGTGCTGCCTTATGCTTGTGTCTGTGTGTGTGCATGCTAAGCTGCTTTAGTTGTGTCTGACTGTGTGTGACCCTATAGACTGTAGCCCACCAGGCTCCTCTGTCCAAGGGATTCTCCAGGCAAAAATACTAGAGTGGGTTGCCATTTTTTTTTTCCTTCAGGGAATCTTCCCAACCCAGGGATTGAACCCGAGTCTCCTGTGTCTCCTGCATTGGCAGGTGGGTTTTTTACCACTAAGGCCACCTGGGAAGCCCCATGCTTCAGTCTCCTCATCTGTAAAATGGGATCACAGTGGTTCCTACCTCCAGGTGAGTGGAAGGAAAATATGAACAATCCACACACAAAGCATCTGGAATAGAGTCTGGTGCCTGGTCACCACTGAGTAAATTGCACCCTTGCTAGAAGATTTGAAGCACCTGGATTCCCACTGATTGTTCTGCTACTTCTGTTCCTGTTTATCAGCGCTGGCTGATGTCAAAATCACCTGAGAAGCAGTTTAAAAGTGTAACTTTTTGGCCTTATTGAATGAAAATTATCCAGCATTTTTTGGTATGGACATCTATGTTAAGGGCTCCCTGATAGCTAGTTGGTAAAGAATCCACCTGCAATGCAGGAGACCCGGTTTGATTCCTGGGTCAGGAAGATCCGCTGGAGAAGAGATAGGCTACCCACTCCAGTATCCTTGGGCTTCCCTTGTGGCTCAGCTGGTAAAGAATCTGCCTATAATGCAAGAGGCAGGGGTTCACTCCCTGGATGGGGAAGACCCCTGGAGAAGGGAATGGCTACCCACTCCAGTATGCTTGCCTGGAGAGCTCCATGGACAAGGGAGCCTGGCAGGTTCCACAGGGAGCTTTTATATATAAAGGCTATATATAAAAGCCTTTATATATAAAGCCTATAGTCCACAAGGTCTCAAAGAGCTGGACAAGACTGAGTGCCTAACACTTTCACTTGTTTTATAAGCATGTGTGTGTTCCCATTTCAGCTAGAAAATGTTCACTGTGGTCACTGCACACAATTCCAGTGACTATAAATATAAACCTAAATTAAATTAGCCATATCCCTATTTTTGGATGTTTAGGTAGCTTGCATGTTTTCATCAGTGTTATAAATAATACTGGTATCTTCAAACATATAGCCTTTCTATATTTAGGAATTTTACTTTGAGTACATTCTTAGAATTACCACCGAGTTAAATACATAAACTCTTTTTTATTTGTCTGGAAATCTATTGCCTAGTTTTGTTTCTGAAAAAATGTTGCTAAAATATACTCTGCCTACCAGTAATTGATGACAGTTTCGTAGCCTCCTTTCCAGCATGGAGTGTAAATATTTTATTTTGTATTTTCACTAACTTAATAGTTAACGGTGGCACTTCATAGTTGCTTTATTTGCATTTTAAAGCATACTTTCAGTTCAGTTCAGTCACTCAGTTGTGTCTGACTCTTTGTGATCCCATGGACTGCAGCACTCCAGGCTGTATTTTACACATGTATACTCTTTACATGCAACATACACTTCCTGGGTGGTCGTATTACCATCAGTTTGATACACGTAGAATTCTGTCCTTTATGCCTTTTCAGGGTTGATGTTAGCAGTTGCCTCAGGTAAGAAGAATACCACTATGGTTCTCTCCTCAGCCAGCTGCTTCGTGTTCAAGGTTGCCATCTCGAGCACTAAGGCTGGCAAGATGCTAAGGAGACTAGATGAGATAGACAAGGAGGCTTCTCTGCTCCCTGGGCCAGGGCCTAGAAGAGGCACTGGGAGATTTACCTTCTAACTCTGCCCATGTGAGCCCACATCTCAGCCTCTGCCTTTCAGCATCTGTCTCCATCCTTACGTTTGCACAGGGAGCCCTAATGATTCATTCAATCAACAAGCATGTATTGAACACCTACCATATGCCAGGTAATGTGCTAAAACACTCTTTTCCCTATAAGAATGAGGACATTCTTGAAATGAAAAAGGACAAAACAGACTTTGCCCACATGAATCTACCAGCCCGTTGGGAGAGGAAGATGTTTATTATCACCCGCAACTGCGTGTCACCACTTCTGTCTTAACCTGTGATGATCTTGACTCACACAGCTCCATTCTGGCTTGAGGTACCTATGCATGCTGTCCCTCTGTCCCGAAGCCTCCTCACCCCATGGCTGGTGCAGACATCATCTTTGCAGGGAAACTTCTGAGAGCCTCTAGTAAAATATTGCCAGGCTCGTCTTCATATCCTTGATTGCTAACTGCCTCTCTCTCATCTTTGCTTTTCTCTGTAACACTTAACTCTCTCCAGCTCATGACTCAGGTACCTGTGTGCTTCTTTTCTCTCCCCTTCATTAAGTGTAAGATCTGCAAAGGTAAGAGCACTGTTTTGTTCACTCCTATGAATGAGGTCTGGCACGGAGTAGCCTTCAAATAAATATTTGTTGAATAAAGCAGTGAATGAATGGATGCATGAATGAATGAGTGAATAGGTTTTATTTTGATCCCCCACCTAGGGAATTTGTATGGACACCTTTTAGCTACAATAGGCCTTGGAGTGGGGACTGGGCTGGGCAAGAACTGGTAAGTGAGGTTTGAAACACTTTGTCTGCTTTGGGGTGCTTCCTATAAGCCTGACTCTTACATGTCATCTGACACTCTACTTCTAGCTGATTAACAATGATGAGGACAACAGTAATAAATCAGTCTTCTCTAGGGCCCTGAACACACTCCGATTCCTTACAACAGGATGAGTGAGAGAATTTCAGAACCAAGTCTTTTGGTCTTCATGGAGGAAAGCCCTGGCCTCCAGGCAGTGGCTCAGCCCCTGCACACACAGGCAGGGACCACCACTGATTTCTGAAGATGCTGAAGGATGCCTTTGTGGAGGCAGCACCAGAATTGGCCAGGAAGCCTGTGATTTCCTGTCTGCACAATTAACATCATTATGGAGGTGTAATCTCCTTAATTAGTTTATTTCATCAAGATTTGATTGAAGGCTTCTCTCATCTGCCTCTGTAGCCTCCCTCTACCTAAAGCTCATGAATAATAGGAAGCAAGATATGTGTCTGACTCGGCTCCCTCCTAAAGAGACCAGCCCATAAATAAAACATCTGGGGGGAGGGGATGGCGGAGGGGCTCTGAGTGGGAGCCCACTGATTGATGGAGACAGGAGAGTGTTTTCTTAAGTGCGGGAGGCAGTGATTTGGTCTCTGGCCCTGGGCCACAGAGCTTGGCTGCCCTTCGAGAGCAGCCAGGCTGGACACGGGCACTGATGAATGGGGAGGGAGGATAGCAAAGGGGCAGCCGGGGTACCAGTCTGCAGGTTCCCCCTCTTCTTTTGTTCTATTTCCTGATGAAACTTCTCTTAGAAGAAAGGATAGTTCATGCCTCCAAAATCTTTCCCTAATAGGTTTTAACAATTCTTCATTGTGCCATATAACAAATCAACAATTTCAATGATTTTGCAGTGACAAACTGAGAGAATGGGTCCACACCCAGCTCACTCCTTGACTTGCCCAGATACTTGTCTGCATAATGAAAGTCGAACAAAACATCAGACAATAACCATTCCCCTCTACTCTCATCAGTGGCAGACACTACTAATCAACCGTAGCTGCTGAGCTAGGAGGGAGACTCCAGCTCTCATTGCAGAGTCCAGGATGCCATTTTCAGTAGATGAGAGTTGGGGCAGGACAGTTGAAATCTATTCCTCATCCTTGGAATCAATGATTCTTTTCAGGTTTAAGCACGTCTCTGATGATAGCTGGGGGAAAAAAAATCCAAGTGAATTTTATCCCTTTAAGGGATAAGAAAATTACTGGAAAAACAAAGCATCCCCACTACAGCCTAGAGTTTGGAGGGAAAGTCTTAGAATGGCATCCACTTGACAATATGCAGAGATGATTTCACTTTTAAGAAAAGCCTGATGGTGGCACAGGGCAAAATTTGAAGGCACAAAATAAGCATTGAGCCAATCAAACATATTTGGAATTGCAAGTGGTCATTTATAGTAAGCAGATACATTTTACCTTTTCTATGTTTGTGTTTTATTTACAGTGAAATACTATACTGCAACGAGATAGAAAAGTCTATAGCTACATCCCTAAATGAGGATAAATGGAGATGATGATAAATGAAAGAAGACAGACACAAAAGAGGGCATATCGTATGGTTCCTATGAGCTAAGTCACAACAGCAGATGAAACCGCTCTATGGTGTTAAATATTAGAGTGGTACTACCTTGGGCAAGGTTGTGGCTGGGAGAGGAGGTAAGGACGGTTTCTGGAGGGTGATCATGTTTTGCTTTTTGATTGGCTCTAGTTTGAGTGCGTTTAGTTTTGGGAACATTTATCCAGCAGTGCACTTGTCATAAGTGAATGAGTGAGTGCTCAGTCGTGTCTGACTCTTTGCGACACCATGGACTGTAGCCCACCAGGCTCCTCTGCCCATGGGATTTCCAAGGCAAGAATATTGGAGTGGGTTGCCATTTCCTACTCCAAGGAATCTTCCTGACTCAAGGATCAAACTCACACCTCTTATGTTTCTTATATTGGAGGGGGATTCTTTACCACTAGCCCCACTTGCGAAGCCTACGCTTGTGATAAGAGCACATCAATAAAAAGCTTATAAAGTCTTATAAAGAGAGGCATACCTGCCAGAAAGAATTCCTGTCATCTTGGATCCTTCTTTCCATTTTCCTTGCCTCACACCTTTGCCTTCTTGACTCATCACATCTTCCTGTGAACAGCAGTGGGCATTTCTCTACCGCGAGGCGACAGGGCAAAGTGAAAAAACGAGTTGTAAGAGGAGTCCAAACACCTGGACTTGATTTCAGGTTTTGCCACATGTGGGATGTGTGTCCCCAAACTGACCTCCTGTATCTGTGAGCCTCAACTTTGTTCGAAGGTCTGGTGAGTGGGACTCGGTCTCTCCTTGAGGTGTGTTTGGGTGCCCTCTCTGCCACCTCTTGCCTTTTGTCAGTCTTGTTGCCCCAAAGGGGAGAGAGGTGGGCGCTGTGAGCTTGCAGCATCAGGTGGCCATGGAGAGCAGAGCTTTGAGCAATGGTTTTGGATTCCTCTAGTCTCTAAGGGAGACTGACAATCAAGTCAAGTAAACCCAGAAGCCCTTATTCAAGTCCCCAAATAAATGAGGCAGTGACCTGGGGAGGTCTTTGAAGCCAGACATCCCCTACAATATGAAACTGGTCAACTCATGCCAAGCAGAGACACTATCTTAGAAACATGAAGTCTTGGGGGCTATACTCCAAAATTTGGGCAAAATGTGTGCTGTTTAAGATCTCATTGGTGCCTCCCACATCACAAATCTGTTTAAAGTGTGTCTGCACAGTTAAAGACAATAGTTAAAAACAGTTGCTAAAACAACAGTTAAGAACAATTCCAAAACAACAAAAAAAAGGACTGCTGAAATGGGGAGGAAAAGAGAATCTCTCCATCCTAAAGAAACCCAGGGGGGTTAATCCTCCCCTGTGGCTAAGGAAATGCCAACAAGCCTTTGGCAACCTTCCTCTTTCTTTATATAACAACATTTCCAAGAGCTGGAGCTAGAATCGTCCAGTAATGCTTTTAATTTGTGTGCAATTGGGAAGAGGCCAGGATTTAATCAAAGTTGTTAGAATGGTTTTGCTTGGAGTAGCTGAGTGCTTGCAGTAGGGCTGGCCTGTGAGGTAGCGCTGGAATAATTAAAAGAAATACCTGAGCTCGCCATCATTGCTTGAGTTATTCCAGATACTGGGCTTCAGAGTAAAAAGGGTGGAATTAAAGAGCGCTTTAGTAGCCGAAATAAAATTTGTGCAGAGCTACTTTTCTATTACACTTTAATTTTCTCTCTTCCCATTCACCTAATAAAAGGAGCTGGAGCTCCATGTTTGTTTAATGGGGGAGAGCGCCAAACCCCAGAAACTGGCCTTTCTTCAGTCAGACCAGATCCTCAAGGTTCCTATTCTTATTCTGCTCTGGATTGTGGGTGGTCTGAGCGGGTTCACCCTTCTGAGTTACACACACTATACAGCTGTGCAGACAACATTCCACTCACCCCCCTTCCCAGGGTAGTCCTACCCTCTTGAGTCCCATCCTTGAACAAAATATGGAAAAAAAC
The DNA here is from genome assembly GCF_000754665.1 of Bison bison bison. NCBI lineage: Eukaryota > Metazoa > Chordata > Mammalia > Artiodactyla > Bovidae > Bison > Bison bison. The sequence continues at coordinate 4,460,102 of NW_011495059.1, read as the reverse complement.
AGGCATGAGCATTGGGATTTCCATACCTTTCCTCATTCCTATTCTCTTTCTAAGGGGAATCATAGGTCCCCAAACCCCTTAGCAACATATGGTCAAGATTAGGAATCGTGTCCCTAAAAGACTGAATAATTCAGGTAAAAAAAAGGAGCACATCTGTGAAGCAGAGATACTCACCTGACTTATTTATATGCTGTAAACACTTACAAGGGTCACAGGGGACCCAGTGTATGCCATGCCAGTTATTCACTCCATCAACAAGGGTTCCTTTACGTCTACAAGCCATCCATTCTTTTCTTTTCCTTATAGAAGTAAGGCCTTGTGCTAAGTTCTGTAGTGAAGATGAGAGAGAGGCAAGGCTTCTATTTTGAAGCCAAGCTAGTGGGACACCAACTAGAGGCCAGTCTCACCTATGAAATGGTTCAGGACAGGTGTTGGTACCATTCGGTTGGGCCAATGAGGACTCTCTCTTTCTCTGAGGCAATGTGTCACCTATGGTATCAAGGGCAAAGGCTTTATTGATGCTCAAGCTATGTTGTGGTCCAGCCCTGTTTTGTTTTCAATGTTAGCTGCTCAAGAAAGCAAGGCCACTGCTGCCAGTAGGTGGTGAGAGGAGGGTGGTGGTGGCATCTGGGAACAGGTATGACCACAGGAGTCAGGTCCATGGGTCAGGACCTGTTGATAGAATCATGAGTATCAGTTACCTTTGGCGAAGAAAAATATCTCTTCTTTGGGATGGGGAAGAGGTTGGGTGAAGACTTAGGATACATTTTCATATAGGGAGCCACATGTAGGAGAGAGGAAAGCTAAGAGGGAGGAGTTTTGTCATTGAAACTTTGAGTTCTGCAGTTGGGAAAATATCATTTATCCACTGCTGCATATCAAGCCATCCACAAAACAGTGGCTTACCACAATTCACTTCTCCAGTTTCCATCAGCTGATGGGACAGTTGAGAGAGCTACTCAAGCCAGTTCTCTCTCTCTCTATAGGTGTTGTCCTTCACCCCAGGCTTCTTCACAACTTGGTAGTCTGGGGGTTCCAAGAGGGTAAAAGTAGAAGCTTCTAGACCTCTTAAGCCCTAGAAGGAATACAAGGTCACTTCTACCACATTCTATTGGTCAGATCAGCTCACAAGACCAGCCCATGTTCAAGAAGGTAGAGAAATAAGCTCCACCTTTCAGTGATAGAAGCTATAAATCCCATTACATGGGGCACAGGTCCAGTGTGATTCATTGGCACCACGATAATCAGTGACTTGTCATGAAAAGGAGGGCAAGAGGAATGGGCATAGTTGGAAACTGAGGTTGAGGGACGTGTATTTGAAAGTGTCAGAGCAGATTCTAAGAGGAGTCCACGGGAGGATCAAACAAGGACGGGTCTGTTTTGTCAAACATCTTAAAGGCAATCAGATTCATTTAGAGAGTCATCCTCCTTTACAGGCTCAGGTGTGCACTCCCGAACGAGGCTGGGCTGTGAAAAGGCAAAAACTACCATCCAGACTTGACTGGAGTTGCCAGAACAGGAGGCGCTCTGGAAGTGTTGGCCACAGGACCCCACACTCTATTTCCTGCCCATGTCTTTTGACTTCAAGGGGTTCCATGCATTTCTGTGTGCTAAGTCGGTCGCTTCAGTTATGTCTCTTTGTGACTCCATGGACTATTACCCGCCAAACTCCCCTGTCCATGGGATTCTCCAGGCAAGAATACTGGAGTGAGTTGCCATTTCCTCCTCCAGGGGATCTTCCTGACCCAGGGATCAAACCGGGTCTCCTGCATTGCAGGAGGGTTTTTTTTTTTTTTTTGTTTTTTTTTACCACTGAACCACGGCGGGAAGCCCCAAAGGGTTCCATAGGCAGTGACATTTTCAGAATCTTATGGAAAAGACAGTGAGACTGAGATTACCTCTCTCCTGAGAACCCTCTGCTCACCTGAATCCACATGGGAAAGACAGTCTTTCCCATGCTGGCTGTGCCTGCTTGGGAGGTTTCGGGGCTGTCAGGGCTATGGCTGAACAGTTAAACTTGGTAATGAGATGGAGTTTGTTCCCAGGAGGGCACACTCACCTGGCTCACTAGGGTGACAATGAGGTCCCTGAACTCCAAGCCTGGGATGTTAACTTGATTGACAGCTGAGAAAAAAACTTTAAGGAAATGCAGTGTGCCTCAAAGGGTGACAAAGAGAAGTATCTCCTTCTGAAGCGAAACTTAAAGGCTCTGGATTTAACAGGAGGATAAAGTTCAGATCCCAGCAAGTGGCAGCAGAGAGTGTGTGACCCCAAGGGTGTGACCTGCCAGAAGCAGGGTCTTTCTATTTGCTGCTGCGGGTTCCCTCTGTAGAAGAGCCTGAAATATGGTTCGCTTGTGTGTCCAGACTGGCTGGATACTAACTTACATATATATTTTATATGTATGTGCATGCATACATGCTCAGTTACGTCTGACTCTTTGTGACCCCATGGACTGTAGCCCTCCAGGCTCCTCTGTCCATGGAATTTTCCAGGCAAGAATACTGGAGTGGATTTTCATTTCCTACTCCAGGGAATCTTCCCAACCTACAGATCGAATCTGAGTCTCTTGTGTCTCCTGCATTGACAGGTTGATTCTCCACCAACTATGCCACCTGGGAAGCCTTTATATGTGTTATTTATATATTTATACTAGAATATATATTTATAATATTAAATATAGACATTTAACATTTACAATTATGCCATAGTATTTATAACATCAAATATGTTAAATAAATTATAATACATAATTATAAATACTATATTATAAATTATAAATATAAATCTTTATTATATAACATATACTTAAATTATTTGTTGTTATTGTTGTTCAGTTGCTAAGTCATGCCATACTTTTTGCTACCCTATGGACTGCAGCATGCCAGACTTCCCTGTCTTTCACTGTCTCCTGGAGTTTTCTCAAACTCATATCCATTAAGTTGGCGATGCTATCTGAACATCTCATCCTCTGCCACCCCCTTCTCCTTTTGCCTTCAATCTTTCCCAGAATCAGGGTCTTTTCCAATAAGTTGGCTCTTCCCATCAGGTTATTATATATTAGGATTATATATTATATGGGTTAATTGCATATATATTTTATATTTGCATGTATATATATATATATATATACATGTGTGTATATATGTATATGTTTATGTTTATTTTTTTAATTAATTTTATTTTATTTTTAAACTTTACATAATTGTATTAGTTTTGCCAAATATCAAAATGAATCCACCACAGGTATACATGTGTTCCCCATCCTGAACCCTCCTCCCTCCTCCCTCCCCATACCATCCCTCATTCGGGTATATACCTAATACTTATTAAGACTGGATTCTTACATTTGTTTTGTTAATAAGTCACTTCTCAAGCCATTATCCTAGAGTCTTAAATGCACCTTGGACTCCATGTTCCAAAACAGTCCTGGTTTCCTTGCCTGGTGTCCTAGTTCCAACTTAGCCCGCAGCAGCAGATGCCGTCTGTACCCATCCATACAATATGCCTGTTCGATGCCCTAAGTCCTAAGACACCCCTCTCAGCACCGGCACCCTTTTTCCCAAGGGCTGTTCTAGAAGACCCCACTCTGCCTTCATGTTTTGCAGGCTATAAGAACTTTCTACATCTAACCTGCCCTATGATCAGTGATCTGCCCTGCCTCTTCTAACAGAGGTCTAGCTGGCATTTCCTGTCTTCTCTCTCACTTCTCTGGGCCCATGAGTGAGCACACACGTCAAAATCCAGATCTGGTGGCTGCCTGAGTGGCAGAGGGCATTTTCCTGTAGCAAATGGAAACAAGAAATGGCTTATGACAGCTTATGGCTCAATAGTTTTATAAACACTTTTCCTAAATATGATTTTTTAATACTTACTATAGATATAAAAGGAAAGTTGTAACTTAGGATTTGGTTGTGGTTCTTTGTATTTTTTTGGACTGATTGGATATTTTTCTAACTTTACTACTTTATGAGTTTGCTACTTATATCTCTGAACAGAGCAGGAACATTTTAAATCACATAACTGCAGACAACTTGAAACGATATTATTTTTTAAAAGTTTATTTTTCCTCTTTATTATTAGATTAGGAAGAAACAACATCCTACATAGGATTTTTCCAAAAAGTTCAATATTCTTTGTCCAGATTTTAGATTCTCAGAAGAAATGCCGTTTACAGACACATTAAAAAGTATTTGCATCCAATTCTCCTTGCTCTGCCATGTCCTTTAGTCTCTACAACAAGATTCTTAGTCGTACCTGATAGTATTTAGGTGGCTCAGACAGAGACCACCGGGTCACAAAAGGACCTTAGCACCCACATAGTTTCACATTTCCAACCAAAGGGCTTGGCATTTTTGGTTTTTGTCAACTGAACCATTTCCCTTTCTATGATGGGCAGTGTCTTCTATTTTGCCCAAAACAAAAGGATTAAGTTGTTTCCCATACTTGAGGTCAGTTCTTTTGTCAGTGGTGGCAGCGACTTAATTTTTCTCCTCTGAGGCAGAGCTGGAGCTGATTCAAGCACTCTACCAATGGCCAGAGGGAGAAAAAAAAAAAATCATTAGAAAATCAATTTTTACTTAATTGAAGATTCTTCCTCCAAACAGGAACAAAGTAGGATTTATCACCTCAGCCTGGGTAATAACCACATTTTTGTCTGCCTGAATTTTCTTTGGTAGATCAGATGTCTCCGGGATCCAGGTCAGTAGTACCACATGTGCTGACTTTTTGAGGGTTTGAGGAGGTCCAGGCAGGCAATAACCTGAGTGATACATCCATTCAGGATGTGGGCAAAGATTGCTCCAGCAAAGGATGATGAGAAATTATTCTGAGAAATAGGATAAATAAAGGCAAGTCTGATCTACTCATCTGTTTTTGCAGGCAATTTAAAATAAAGTAATTCTTCCCAGGCCTACTTTTTATCTTTAGCCTTCGCCATTGCCTACGGCATTAAGCAGCTTCCCAGATGGCGCAGTGGAAAAGAATCCCTCTGCCAATGCAGGAGATGCTAGAGACTCAGGTTTGATCCTTGAGTAGGGAAGATCCCCTGAGGAGGAAATGGCAACCCACTCCAGTATTCTTGCCTGGAGAATCCTATGGGCATAGGAGCCTGGTAGGGTACAGTCCATGGGGTCCCAAAGAGTCCGCCATGACTGAGTGCACACACACACAGCACTGAAACTCCTAGAAAGTGCCAAACCAAGGGCCCCAGAATCCGCTGGGACAAACCTGGAGTGCCTTCAGTACCTGTGGGGATCATATCGGAGTCCTGACACTCCAGGAGTGATGGCCAGAATCAAGACTCATCCAGAAACCATAGCATCTGAGAACCAATTAAAGAATTGAGAGCATTTTGTTTGGAGAAAGGAACGTTCAAAGGATGTGTGAGAACGACCTTCAGAGTTACTGAAATGGACAGAATGAAGGTGCCTCACATAGGAAGAGAGATAATGGTACAATTAACAAACAAGGAATTAGTAGCAGAACTGATTAGAAAAGTTTAGGATTGTGTTCAATAAGCCTGGATTCAAGGGAATGAACATTTTTGAGGCCCTAAGTTTCCCATAATTCTTTCCAAAACAAAACAAATTCCTATCTATCTGTTTATCCATCCATCCATCCACCTATCTATCTATCATCATCATCATTTATCTTTACACATCAACTGAACAGAAAATCCCAATTTAACAGGGATTTTAATAAGATATTCTTTGAGAAGTTCATAATGTAGTCTCTGGAAAAGTCAGGCCATGTTAGCCTCTATCTAAACTTTAATTACTCTGTTTTCTGAAATTGAAATAGAGAACTCATGGAAGGGAACACTATGTCCCTCACAATCTGGCTCCAGTCTGGTTTTCCTCCTTCTCTTGCCCCTCCTATAAGACCTCATTATGATGCAGACACAGCGACATACACTCCTTCCCCAAGAATGTGGTGCCCTTTGCTCATTAACTTACCTCTGACAAACCTATTCTCCTTGAAGACAACTTCTCCTATTCTTTTGGGAATTATCCATTCATCTTTCAAGACAGAAATTGTGGGTTTTGCCTCTGCGCCTCAGGATATCATTTCATGCTTTTCATTATAGTATTCTTTGAACTTTTATGTGTCTGACCCTCTAGAATAAGGTCCTCTTCAAAGGTAATTATCATATATTATTATTTATTTGGAAAAATGATCTCTACAAGTCCTGTTTGAAGAGGTAGTCACTGCTTGTAGTGTGTTTTTATCAAGAAATATGTGACTAGAAATGAGTTCATATTGTGAGTAAAATAAGAAAGAGATGAATGTCAAGTAGAAGAGTGAGAGGGACTTTAGATTTGCCCAAGAGGCATCCAGTGGGGCTGCCATGACAGAGGAAGAGCTATGAAAGGTCACTGGGTGTCTTGTGAAGACCAGGAGATGAAGGTAACAAATAACAGCTATCATTTAATTGAGGAAAACACAGTGGCTGCTATCCAGTGAAATGCTGTGCAGATATCATCTTATTTAATGCTCACAATACAATGAGATAAGAACTAAAACCTTGTTAATTATATTAATTGGATATTCATTGGAAGGCCTGATGCTGAAGCTGAAGCTCAGCTTTGCCACCTGATGTGAAGAGCCAACTCATTGGAAAAGACCTCGATGCTGGGAAAGATTGAAGGCAGGAGAGAGGGATGACAGAGGATGAGATGGTTGGACGTCATCACTGACTCAATGGACATGAGTTTGAGCAAGCTCTGGGAGACAGTGAAGGACAGAGAAGACTGGCGTGCTGCAGTCCATGGGGTTGCAAAGAGTCCAACACAACATAGTAACTGAACAACAACAACCTCTATTTTACGAAGTAGAGGATGAAGCCTCACAGAGTTTACATCTATGGCCACACAATATTAGGGTTTAAACTCAGATCAGACATAAAATGTAATTTTTTTCAGTACTATGTAATATTATCTCCTGAGATCAACCAAGTTGGCTTTAGAAACCTGTCTCTTGGATGGACCTGTGTATTCGTCATCTATTTCTGCCCAACAAATCAAACAAAGAAATAGTGCCTTAGAATAAGCAACACTTTTTATCTCCCAGTGTCTGTGGGCACAGCTGAGTTGAGTGCCTCTGCCTCAAGGTCTCTCCTGAAGCTGCATCAAGCTGGGGCTGGGCTGTGGTTTCATCTGAAGGCCTGACTAGGGAGGGTGCCCTCCCTAACTCACTCACATGGCTGTTGGTCAGGCATCAGTTCTTTATCACAGGGGCCTCTCCATGGAGCAGTTCATAACATGGAAGCAGGCTTCCCTCTGAGTTACCAGTGAAGAGAGGAAGAGAGAACAAGGTGAGCAAGACAGAAGTCACAATCTTTTGGTACCCTAATTTCAGAAAGGACATCTTGTCCCTTCTGTTAGAAATGAAACTTGGGATCTACCCCACTCAAACCAGAGAACTATCCTGGGGGAGAAGTACTGGAGGTGGGTCATGGGGGGCATTTTAAAGGCTGCCTCCCACCCTCTGAGTTGCTTGCTATGCTCTAGAATAGACATCAGGGTATTTGGGGCGGGTGGAGATGTGAATGTGATGCTGTGGGCCACAGTCCAGGGAAGGCTTTCCTCATCAGCCATGTGTAAAGACCTCTGCTTCACAAGGACTCTCAAAGGCAGGCAAGGCAGGGATGCTCAACCCCATTTTCAGGTGTGCAAACTCAGGCTCAGACAAGCTAAGGTACAGGAATCTGCTCTCAAGAGCAGAGGAAGAACAGGAAATTCTCATGCTGCACCCAGGAGAAGGTGGTGTATGGCCTCATCTGACTGCAGCCCATTCCCTCCTCTTCTGTGCTGTGTTCCTCACCTGGCACTTATCTGCAAGCTGCTTGGAACCACCTTCCTCCAGGCTTGTGTGAGTCAGAATTAAGATCTCTACTTAACAGCATTTTGACTCTTGAGTTCTCTCAAGTTAAATGTCAGGAGCAAAGCTCTGGCCACTGCGACAGGTCAGTCCCATCTTGGCTACAGCCTCAGCAGTCCAAGGATAACCACTGTGGTCAATTCTGGGTCTAGCATGTTCCAAAGTCTATTCACTTTCTCACCAATTGGTCTGAAAGATTCAGTTTGAAATAAGGAAAGGAATGGATCATTGGGATAAATCAGATATGGGTGAACTTATCAAGTTCAATAAACATAAAAGTGATGAATTTTGAAGTCACATAATTAACTCAGGATTACATGAGCAATAATTGAGTAATTACACCTTTAATAATGCATTGAACTTGTCAGGAATACTTACTCATTCTGCTCAAATTTTCTAACAAGATAGCCTATAGCAAGTGACTATAATTAGATATTGCCTTGGAAAACATCGACAGTTCCTAATTGATACCTTTTATTATAAAGCTAGATGCCAAACATTGCTGTTTAGTAGATTAAGGAATAATATTAGAGGTGTTAGGATCATAATACCTACTTGCAAGAGTCTCATGCAAGTGGGGGAAAAAAAATCCAGTTCGACACATCAATCACCCACTTAAAGCTGGTTCAAGTTTGCACTGGTTTGCTTTAAATTACAGCCTGACAGCAATTGCTACTGCCAGTGCTGTCAGGAAAAGAAAGTGGAAACAGAGGGTGTGGGGATGGAGCAGGGACACTTTCTGCTTCCTTTCTCACAGAGATGGCCAGAGAGATGGGTCTGGGAGAAAGGAGATGGCAGTAGGTCTTATCGTGGGAGTGAAAGGAGAGAATATATGTTTTGTCTTTAGATGAGAGATGTTTTTTTCCTCACTTCAAGGTTGATCTTAGGGGCTTTTTTTGTTGTCATTGCTGTTTTATATTCTCTCTAGGACTATTTGAGATAGGACTCTAAACTTTGTAAAGATGGGGGAGAGAGGCTGTGGTTTAGTGGTGCTGAAGGGGTGTTCTTCACCCTCTGCTCCAGCCCCGGGATATTTTCTCTGTGTATTTTTCCCCTGGACTCACAATTCCTATTAAAAAGGAAGCCTTGAGAAACTTCTGTGTTGTTCAGTCGCTAAGTCATGTCCACATCTTTGCAACCCCATGTGCTGCAGCATGCCAGGCTTCCCTGTCCTTCACTATCTCCAGGAATTTGCTCAAGCTCATGTCCATTTTAGTCAATGATGTAATCCAACTATTTCATCCTCTGTTGTCCCCTTCTCCTCCTGCCCTCAATCTTTCCAAACATCAGGGTCTTTACTGATGAGTCAACTCTTTGCATCAGGTGGCCAAAATATTGGAGCTTCAGCTTCAGCATCAGTCCTTCCAGAGAATACTCAGGGTCTCCAGGAGGCAAGTGTTTTAACTGGAATCAGGGCTCCCACAGCAACTACTTCTGAAGGCAGTGTCTTGGTTGAGAGCCTGGGCTGCCCCTTGTTTGGATCCAGCTCTGTCAGGGTTCCCTGCTGGGGGGAATCAGGCAAGTACTGTAACTGCTCTGTGCCTTAGTGTTCTGGTCTGTAAAATGGCCTTACAGTCCCAACCCCTGATGTTCACAGATCCTGGACATGGGTCCAGAGATCTTCATGCTGCTGCTGCTGCTGCTAAGTCGCTTCAGTCATGTCTGACTCTGTGCGACCCCATAGACGGCCTCCTGCCGAAGTCCAGCCCCGGCTGATCCAGGGAGTTCGAAACGGGGACGGCGTCGGCGAGGATCAGGATACAATAGCGTCAATTAGATATTAATTAGAGATGTAAAGAGTAATAGAATGAGGATAGCTCAGTAGGAAAATTCAGTGGAGAAAAGAGGCTGAGTAGCTTGGTTTACGCGGGAGACCAATAAAACTTCAAGACAAGAAGCTTGCACCACTTACGTAGGCCGCAGGCGTCCTTCAGTTTTCCCGAAGGAGAAGAGACACTGAAGCCTCCCCGGTCGGATCTTAGAAGCCCAGGCAAAATTAGTAAGCTTGGTGGGTTCCGTGCTCCAGATGGAGACTCAGCCAGAGTTTGAGAGAGAGAGCGACATGGGGAGACCAGTATTTCGAGAACCTGATCCCAATTCTTTATTTTCCATGGTCTACTTTTATACACTGAGGTGTTATGCAAAAGTCACGTGGGGTCAGCAGTCCTGACTTTTATCAAAGTCAGGTGCTTCATACAAATGTATACAGAGGTCTTAGGGGTGTTACATCATCTTCTGGCCAGGGGGCCTGCTGACAGTTTATGACCCTCTCCTTGTGACAGCGGTCAGTCAACCAGGACACTTATTTCTCCAGGGGTGATTATTCTTAAAAAAGACTCCACCTTCCGAAGGTACCAGATAAGGTTACATTCCTATAGGCTGAGGGTGTAGTGGGTTTTAATTAAGGAAAGAATTTAGTTAGCCTAAGGTCTAACGTGATTGATATCAAAGGTTAATACTTATTTCTTCTGTATATTCATTAATGTGTGTAAGGGCAGGGGATGTGGAGACTTAGCAACAAACATTGGCTCAACAAATGAAAAACCCTTCACCAATACAATTTCTAATCAGCCCACTATACTTACACTAATGGTTTTCTAACTTTTCTAAGGAACCTGTTTTTAGAAGGTTTAAAGCATCTC